>NW_012115422.1:2342866-2343758 GCF_000951035.1 Colobus angolensis palliatus
AGATGCGCTCTTATTTTTTGAATTTCCAGCTTTTCTGCCCTGCTTTTTCCCCATCTTTGTGGTTTTATCTGCCTCTAGTCTTTGATGATGGTGACATACTGATGGGGTTTTGGTGTGGGTGTCCTTCCTGTTTGTTGGTTTTCCTTCTAGCAGTCAGGACCCTCAGCTGTAGGTCTGTTGGAGATTGCTTGAGGTCCGCTCCAGACCCTGTTTGCCTGGGTATCAGCAGCAGAGGCTGCAGAAGATAGAATATTGCTGAACAGTGAGAGTACCTGTCTGATTCTTGCTTTGGAAGCTTCCTCTCAGGGTGTACTCCACTGTGTGAGGTGTGGGGTGTCAGTCTGCCCCTAGTGGGGGATGTCTCCCAGTTAGGCTACTCAGGGGTCAGGGACCCACTTGAGCAGGCAGTCTGTCCCTTCTCAGATCTCAACCTCCGTGTTGGGAGATCCACTGCTCTCTTCAAAGCTGTCAGACAGAGTCGTTTGCATCTGCAGAGGTTTCTGCTGCTTTTTTTTTGTTGTTGTTGTTGTTGATTAGCTGTGCCCTGTCCCCAGAGGTGGAGTCTACAAAGACAGGCAGGGCTCGTTGAGCTGCTGTGAGCTCTACCCAGTTCGAGCTTCCCAGCAGCTTTGTTTACCTGCTTAAGCCTCAGCAATGGTGGGTGCCCCTCCCCCAGCCTTGCTGCTGCCTTGCAGTTAGATCGCAGACTACTGTGCTAGCAATGAGGGAGGCTCCGTGGGCGGGCGTGGGACCCTCCCGGCCAGGTGTGGGATATAATCTCCTGGTGTGCCCGTTTTCTAAGACCCTTGGTACAGCGCAGTATTGGGGTGGGAGTTACCCGATTTTCCAGGTGTTGTGTGTCTCAGTTCCCCTGGCTAGGAAAAGGGATTCC
>NW_012115422.1:2344043-2400831 GCF_000951035.1 Colobus angolensis palliatus
TGTGTCTCAGTTCCCCTGGCTAGGAAAAGGGATTCCCTTCCCCCTTGCACTTCCCAGGTGAGGCGATGCCTCGCCCTGCTTCAGCTCTCGCTGGTCGGGCTGCAGCAGCTGACCAGCACCGATTGTCCGGCACTCCCTAGTGAGATGAACCCAGTACCTCAGTTGAAAATGCAGAAATCACCTGTCTTCTGTGTCACTCTCGCTGGGAGCTGGAGACTGGAGCTGTTCCTATTCGGCCATCTTGCTCCACCCATCTCTTATCCACACTTTTAAGACTCAAATAGAAAGAATAATTTCCAAGTACATATCATTTTCCTGAGATTCCTATTGTAGTGTCTCAAAGAAAATATCTGCTGAAATGTTAATGATTGGCCTTTATCATATGGTAGGAAACTTATATCTATATCTTCTGCTGTTGCAGCTTCCTTGACTAAGTTTGAATTTCCCTAAGATCTAACAATGGCCTTACTAGAAGATACTTAAATGTGTTGAATTGGATGATTGATATATAGTACAAGCAAAGCAGCAAATCAAGCTCATATGATTTTGGCTAGGTCCCTTCTCGGGCTGGAGGTTACAGCTAAACTCAAAACCTTAGCTGTGGGAGACAAGCTGTGTGTTGCTGCCATGTCCTCATGATGGGAAGCTAGCCATGCTTCAATCTTGATATTTTTTTTTCTTTTGGAGGTGGAGTTTCGATCTTGTCACCCAGGCTAGAGTGCAGTAGCACAATCTTGGCTTACTGCAACCTCCACCTCCTGGGTTCAAGTGATTCTCCTGCCTCCGCCTCCTGAGTAGCTGCGATTACAGGCATGCGTCACCAAGCCCCGCTAATTTTTGTATTATTAGTAGAGACGGGGTTTCACCATGTTGGCTGGGCTGGTCTCAAGCTCCTGACCTCAGGCGATCCACCTGCTATGGCCTCCCAAAGTGCTGGGATCACAGGCACAAGCTACCACACCTGGCATGATCTTGATTTTTATCATATGTAAATGAGAATTTGGAACTGTCTGAAGAGAGTGCATATTACTTCTACAAAATTAATTTTACTCAGTTATAACATACTGAGCATTAAATGGTTGCATAGAATAGTACTGTGACTTTAACCCATGTGTTTTCTCTTGCTGTCACAATGAATTCATTTTATATAAATAGAAATACAGAAACATGGCATTTTGTGGCTGTTTCTTTTCACTTACCATAATGCTTTCAAGGTTCATCCATACTGTAGCATGTATCAATATGCTTTTCATTCCTTTTATGTCCAAATAATATTCCATCTTATGGACATACCACATTTTGTTTTTCCATTCATTAGTTGAAACATTTGGGTTGTTTCCATTTTTTTACTGTTATGGAATAATGCTGCTATGAACATTTGTGTACACATTTTTATGTGAATATATGTGTTCACATATATGAAGCTCTTGGATCCCTTATCAAAAAGTAATTATCCATATATTGGCTTATTTCTGGACCCTCAATTCTAGGCCATTGATCTATATGATTATCTTTATGCTAGTACCACATGGTCTTGATTATTGTACTTTACCAGAAAGTTTAGAAATCAGGAATTGCAATAGCTCAATTTTGTTCATCTTTTTCAAAGTTGTTTTAGCTACATTGATCTTTTGCACATCCATATAAACTTTAGAATCAGCTTTCAATTTCAGCAAAAAAAGGTAGCTAGAATTCTGATAGAGATTGCATCGAATCTGTAGTTAAAATAAGTATTGCCTTATTAACATTATTAACTTTTATGATTCATGAACATGAGAGGAAAGCATAGATTTATAGAGATCTTCTTTGATTTCTTTCAATGCAGTTTTAATTTTAGGTGTACAAGTCTTGACTTATCTTGTTAAATATATTTTATTCTGTTTGATACTGTTATTAAAGGAATTGTTTACTTAATTTCATTTTTGGATTGTTATTGATGCATAAAAATACAACTAATTTTTTCATAATGATCTTATATTATGCAACCTTGATGAATTTATTTTACCATAATAGTTTTGTTGATTCCTTAGAATTCTCTACATACAAATCATATCAACTGCAGATAGAGATGGTACTTCTTCCTTTACAATCTGGCTGCCTTTTAATTTCTTTTCTTGCCTAATTGCCTTAACTAGAACATCTAGTGCAATGTTGAATGGAAGTGGCAAGAGTGGACATGCTTTTCTTGTTCCTGGTCTTATGGTCTTTTAGTCCATTTTCGTGCTGCTGATAAAGACATACCTGAGAGTGGGTAATCTGTAAAGAAAAAGAATTTAATGGACTCACAGTTCCATGTGGCTGGGGAGGCTTCACAAGCAAGGCAGAAGGTGAAAGGCATGTATTACATGGTGGCAGGTTAAAGAAATGAGAGACAAGCAAAAGGGAAAACACCTTATAAAACTATCAGATCTTGTGAGATTTATTCACTACCATGAGAACAGTATGGGGGAAACTGCCCCCTTGATCCAATTGTCTCCCACCAGCTGCCTCCCACAACACATGGGAAATATGGGAGCTACAATTCAAGATGAGATTTGGGTGGGGACACAGTCAAACCATATCATGGGGTAAGTACTCAGTGTTTCTGCCATGGGTATAATGATAGCTGTGGGGTTTTTGTAAGTGTATTTTTTCAGGCTGAGAAATTTTACTTCTATTCTTAGTTTGTTGAGTGTTTTTTTAATCATCAAAGAGTGCTAGACTTTTGTCAAATGCTTTTTCTGTGTCTATTGAGGTGATTGTGTGGTTTTTAAACCTTTATTCTACTAATACTGCATGTTACATTGATTGACTTTCATATTTTAAACCAACCTTGCATTCCTGGGAAAATCCCACTTGGTTGTGGTGTACTATCCTCTTTATATGTTACTGAACCAGTTTCCAACTATTTGCTTGAGAATTCTTACACCTATATTCTGTAGTTTCTGTTTTTTGTAATGTGTTTGTCTGGCATCATAGAATGAGTTGGGAAGTGTTCCCTCTCATTCTATTTTTTGGAGGAGTTTATGAAAAATGTGTGTTAATTCTTTAATGTTTGATACAATTTACCAGGGAAGTCATCTAGTTTTGGGCTTTTATATGAGAAGCTTTTGGATTATCAATTTTTCTTACTTGTTATCATTCTGATCAGATTTTCCATTTCTTCTGGAATCCATTTTATTAGTTTTTGTCTTTCTGGAAAATTGTTGACTTCATCTAGGTTACCTAGTTTGATGGCATACAATTTTTCATAGTATTCCCTTATAATCCTTTTATTTCTATAAGGTTGATTGTAATGTTACTTCTTTCACCTCCGATTTTGTTAGCTTAAGTCCTTTCCCTCTTTTTTTTTTTTTTTGGTCTATCTAGTTAATGGTTTGTCAATTTTATTGATGTTTTCAAAGAACCCAGTTTTGGTTTCATTGATTCTATTATTTTCTGGTCTTAATTCATTCATTTCTATCTTAACTTTATTATTTCCTTTATTTCATTTGCTTTTATTGGATTTTATTTTGCTCTTCTTTTTCTAGCTTCTGAAAGTAGAAGTTTAGGCTATTGGGTTAATGTATTTATTTATTTTTTTAAATAAGTGTTTACAGTTTTAAATTTTCCTCTAAGTACTGCTTTCTATGTATATCATACATTTGGGTATGTTGTGTTTTTATTTTCATTCATCTCAAAGTACTTTCTAATTTCCACTATGATTTCTTGTTTGAGCTATTGATTATTTAAAAGTGTGCTAGTTAAGTTTTACATATTTTTGAATTACTTAGATTTCCTTCTTCTATTGAGTTTTAGTTTCATTCTATTGTGGTCATAGAACACACAATTTTTGTATGATTTAAATATTTTAAAATATACTGAGACTTGTTTTATGACATAATGCATTATTAATCCAGGGGAGTGTTTATGTGCACTTGAGAAGAATGAAGAATGTATAGTCTACTGTTGTTGGGTAGAGTGTTCTATCAGCGTCTGATCTAGTTGATTTATAGTGTTGTGCAAATCTTCTGTTTCCTTGCTGATTTTCTGAGAGCTTGTTCTCGTTATTTAACATGGGGTATTGAAATCTTCAACTATATTGTTGAATTGCCTATTTCTCCCATCAATTCTGTCAGTTTTCAAAGGTTGAATATCCAGAGTCTACAAAGAACTTAAACAATTACAAGAAAAAACCAACCCCATTAAAAAGTGGGCAAAGGACATGAACAGACACTTCTCAAAAGAAGACATACATGCAGCCAACAAGCATGAAAGAAAGCCCAATATTACTGATCATTAGAGAAATGCAAATCAAAACCACAATGAGATACCATCTCACACCAGTCAGAATAGCAATTATTAAAAAGTCCAAAAACAACAGGTGCTGGCAAGGTTGCAGAGAAAAATGAACACTTTTACACTGTTGGTGGAAGTGTAAATTAGTTCAACCATTGTGAAAGGCAGTGCTTCATATATTTTGGTGCTCTGTTGTTAGGTGCCTATATATTTATAATTATTATATCTCTTCGATGGGTTAATCTTTTTACATTATAAATGTCATCATGTATCTCCAGTAATGATTTTCTGTCTTGAACTCTATTTCAAATAATATTAGTACAGTCACATCAGCTCTCTTTAGGTTATCTTTCTACCCTTTCATTTTTAACCTATTAGTGTCTTTGAAACTAAAGTGAGTCTCTTTGATCTGCACTCCTATGTTTGTTTGCAGCACTGTTTACGATAGCTAAGATGTGGAAGCAATCTAAATGTCCACCAACAGATGAATGAATAAAGAAAATGTAGTACATATATATAATGGAGTACTATTCAGCCGTACTGAAGAATGAGATCCAGTCATTTGGAACAGCATGAATGGAATTGGAGATCATTATGTTAAATGAAATGAGTTCGGCACAGAAAGACAAACATTGTGTGTTCTCACTTATCTGTGGGATCTAAAAATCAAAAGAATTGAACTCATGGACATAGAGAGTAGAAGCATGGTTACTAGAGGCTGGGAAGGGTAGTGGGAGGGTTGGGAAGAGGTGAGGATGGTTAATGGGTACAAAAACAAAATAGAAAGAATGAATAAGACCTACTATTTGATAGCACAAAAGGGTGACTATAGTCAATAATAACTTAGTTGTATATTTTAAAATAACTTAAAGAGTGCAATTGGATTGTTGGTAACTCAAAGTATAAATGCTTAAGGGGGTGGATACCCCATTCTCCATGATATGCTTATTTCACATTGTGTGCCTGTATCAAAGCAACTCAAGTATCCCATAAATATATACACTTACTATGTACCAACAAAAATTAAAAAAAATAAAATTGAGTCTTTCTTAGACAATATGTAGCTGGACTACGTTGTTTTCAATCTATTCATTCATTTCATCCAAAAGGCCAATATCTGCCATTTACTTGTAGTTATCTATTTATATTTAATGTAATTATTGATGACAGGATTTATGTTTGCCATTTTATTTGTTTTCTATATGTGTATGCCTTTTTTCCCCCTCTATTCATCCACTACTGCCCTTTCTTGTGTTAAATAGATATTTTCTACTATATCATTTTAACTACCTTTCCTTTGTTACTATATATTTAAGCATTTTTTGGTGGTTGCTCTGAGAATCACCATTAACATATTAATTTATAACAATCTAGATTAATACCGATTTAATTTAAATAATACATAAAGACTTTCCTTCTGTATAGCTCCATTACCCCTCTCCTTTATCCTGGTTTTGTCACAAATTACATCTTTATATATATCGTGATCATCAACATAGACTTATAATAATTGCTTTATGATGTTGTCTTCTAAATTATATAGGAGAAAATAGGAGTTAGAAATGCAAAACATACTTTTACCATTCTTTCTTTATATTTATCTATGCAATTACCTTTACCAGTGCTCTTTATTTCTTCATGTTGAGTGGAGTGTTGAGTCTAGTGTCCTTTTAATTCTGCCTGAAGATTTGCCTTTAGTATTTCTTATGAGGCAGGTCTGTTAGCAACAAACTCTCTGTTTTTATTTACAGCAATGAAATCTCTGAGTTATTTGTTTTTAGGAAAACTCTGTTTTGGTTTGTCTATTTTGTTTATCTCTATTAAATCTTATTTTTGCCTTCATTTTTAAAGAACAGTTCTACTAGTTATGAAATTATTGACTGACAGCTTTTTGAATTCAGCATTGCGTATGTCATCCTGCTGTCTTGTGGATTCTATTTTTTTGATGAGAAATAAGTTGTTAATCATACTGCTTTTTGAATTCAGCATTGCGTATGTCATCCTGTTGTCTTGTGGATTCCATTTTTTTGATGAGAAATAAGTTGTTAATCATACTGATGATCTTAATCATACTTAATCATACTGATGTTAATCATACTGATGATCTCTTGTACATACTGATTCTCTCTTGCTGCTTTCAAGATTGTGTCTTTGTTTTTAACAATTTGATTTTAATGTTTCCATATGTCATTCTCTTTGAACTTATTTTATGTGGAGTTTTTTTTAGCTTAGATGTTTAGATTAATATTTTTCATCAAATGTGGGAAGTTTTTTGTTATTTTTCTTCATATGTTCTTTCACCCCTTTCTCTCTCTTCATCCTCTTCTGGAACTCCCATTATGTGTATATATATATTTCTGTGCTTGATGGTGCTCCATGGGTCTCTAGGCTGCATTTGTTTTTCTTAATTTATTTTTCTTTCTGTTCTTCAGGCTGAATAATCTCTATCAACCTATCTTCAGGTTTGTGAATTCTTTCTTCTGTTAGCTCAAATCTAATCTTGAGCCCTCCTGGTGAATTTTTCATTTCAGCGGATGTATTTTGAAACCCAGATTTTCTACTTTTTAAATTTTTATAATTTCTGTCTCTTTATCAACGTTTCTGTTTTTGATGGGACATTGTTCTCATATTTTCCCTCAGTTCTTTAGACATAATTTCATCTAGTTCTTTGAATATAGTTAAAATACTCTATATAAAGTTTTTGTCTAAAAATTTGGATTTCTTCAGAGATTATTTCTATTGATTGGGTTTTTTTCTGTGTATGGTCATAATTTAGTTTCTTTGCATGTCTTATAATTTCTAGTTGAAAATGGGATATTTAGAATACAACAATGTGTGAAACTGATATGTACAACACTACAAATCAGGTTTTTCCCTCTTTCCAGGGCCTACTGATGTTGCTGCTTGTTATAGTTGTAGTTATCTGTTTAGTAACATCTAAATTAAGTCTGTAAAGTTTGCATTATTCATCATGGGTGGCCCCTGAAGTCTCTGCTTGGTTAGTTTAGTGGTCAGCTAATGAGTGGACATATTTTCTTAAATTTTAGAATAATAAACCTCCCAGTCTTTGCCAAGGGGTGCTGAATGTGTGTGTGAGCACATCTTCAACACTGAGCCAGGCAGTTGACAATTATTCTTTTGCCTTTCCTTCCTGCTTATGCAGACCCTTAAAGGCAGCCAGAGATAAGAGATTAGGGTCTTGTCAAGTCTTCCTGAACATGTGAACAGTCCTGTGTATATACATGGACTTTTAGATTTCCAGGAATATGTTGGAAATTTTCAGAATCCTCACTGACATTTCATTCTTCAATTCTTTATTGTAAGCTTTTTGGTTAGTCTATTGTTTACAGTGACTGTAACCCACTTCTTCAGGCAGTTATGAAGTCAAACAATTGCCTGCAACTATTTTCAACACTCATCTCCATGGAAAAGGCTTTTTGCATAGAGGGAGCTGATTCAGGTCAAATAATGACACCCTTGCAAAAGTGGTCTTCCAGGGAACCACAAGAAAGGTTAAATAATGACTGTACTCTGGCAATGTGCTTTGAAGAAACTGAGTTCTGCCCACTGCAGTAACTGCAGGTTTTTTATTTTAAGGCTGCCACTGAGCTGAAAATCGGAACTGGGACTAGAGAAAGTTAAGAACACCTCAAAGCTCATGGTTATTACCAAGATTCAGCTGTTTTTCTTGCTGCAAGCTTTTGCTTAATTCTCAGAGTTTTTAAAAAGTTGAGTTTGACCATTTGCCAGTTTTCAATTTGCTTTCATGGAGAAGAGAATTTTTGGTGTTTTTTTTTTTTTCTCTGCCATTTTGGCTGACATTACAGTTTTTTAAAAATATATTTTAACATATATATTTGTTTACTTCTGGAATTTCTATTGGGTTTCTTTGAATTCTACCTGTTCAAATCTGTCTATTTTGTTTTTAATAATTTCTTGGGTTTTTTTTTTTCCTTTCATTACATCATTATTTCCTTAGTTCATTTCAGAATCTTAAACATATTGTTTTTGAAGTTTATCTTTGGATTACTATATTGATCTGAGATAAATTCCTCTTTTGATTTATCTGAAATAAATTCCTCTTCTGATTGTTGATTTAGATGTTCTCTTTCTTAACTGGCTTACTGACCTTAATGTGTTTTGTAATTTTATCTTGGAGGACCAAGTTGAGTTTGCATCTCATCCTCTCCTTCTGCCTCTACCTTCTCCTCTCTCTGGTGCTCATGCTCACGCATATGTATTCCTCTCTGTCACCTCCATCTAGTTCTCCAGGTGTTGAAGTCCTGAACTAGATCTTATATTGCAGGCTTAGTTTTTCTGTCTCATAGGGATATTAAAGTTATAACAGATACATCCAGTAGGGATGGTTAACCCACGTCCCATTTGTCTCTCTCTTTCCCGCTACCTTTTTTTCTCATCTTTCTTTTACGGCTTGGTATTATCTTCTCAGTTTCCACTTTCCACAATGAGGCAGGCTCTGTTCTCTCTGAGATATAAGCCAGTTGCCTCTGCCTTCTCCGAGACTTTATCCCCAGTAAACTTGTGCCTTCAGCCTGCTGACTGCATTGTGTTTCTGTTTAGTTTTGTTCTGCGAATACTTATCTTGCTTTTAAGTATAGCGTATTTTGTACACCTGTCATTTTAAATATTTTATCTGTTATTAGTATGTTTGGGGTATTGGCAGGGAAAGAAAAGGGACAAAAGACGATCTTGTGATGTCACATTGACTGGAAATTCTCTGAGAGAGTTTTTCAAGTTTGTCTCCTATAGCTGTGATTTAATGTTCTACAGGTCATTTTCCTTTACTATCTTCAAATGAGATTTTAATTTTGGCATTGCTCTTTTAATTTTCATGAAATCAATTATTATTTTATCATCTCCTCTTAACATGTTCTCTGTTCCTGTTTCATAGACGATATTTCTCTTTCCTCTTCTTCCTCTCCCTTTCCTCTTCCTGTTTACTTTTGGTTTTTCTTCCTCCTCATCATCATTATTCTACATTTTTTTAAAAACTCGAAGGTAAAGTGAATCTACTTCTGACTCTCAGAGTAAGATATTTTTATAAATCTGCTGTTCACCTTGATCATCCAGACAATATTCTTTTTTCCCGATTTATAATAATATTTTCAATAGTCTTGTGTTGCTTTGTTTTTCTGTTCATTCAACCTCAAACAAGAAGAAATATTCCAGATTTGGTGTATGTTAACAGTTTGATTACTTGGATTGCTCTTGGCTCCGTTGTTAGTTTTCTTAAAGCTCAATATGTACAACTCCTAGACCAATCACTAATGATAAGCAGGTTTTCATCTCATCTGGCAATGCGGAAAGATAGAGGATCTTCTAGCTCCATTTCCTAATTATCTTGTACTCTTAAGCTATTTCGCAAATTGAAAATCATTTTTATTTTATTATTTGTTTATTTGAGACTGAGTCTTGCTCTGTCACCCAGGCTGGAGTGCAGTGGCACGATCTCGGCTCACTGCAACCTCCGCCTCCCGGGTTCAAGCGATTCTCGTGCCTCAGCCTCCTTGAGTAGCTGAGATTACAGGCACCTGCCGCCACGCCTGGCTAATTTTTGTATTTTTAGTAGAGACGGGTTTCTCCATGTTGACCGGGCTGGTTTCCAGCTCCTAACCAGAGGTAATCCACCTGCCTCAGCCTCCCAAAGTGCTAGGATTACAGATGTGAGTCATGGTGCTCCACCCTATATCTATCTGTCTGTCTATCTATCTATCTATCTATCTATCTATCTATCTATCTATCTATCTATCTATCTATCATCTATCTATCATCTCTCTCTCTCTCCCTATATATATATATATAAAATATAAAATATAGATATAGATATATATTTTGAAACAGAGTCTCACTCTGTTACCAGGCTGGAGCGCAGTGGTGTGATCTTGTCTCACTGCAACCTCTGCCTCCCTGATTCAAGCGATTCTCCTGCCTCAGCCTCCCAAATATCTGGAAATACATAGGCGTGCCACCACGCCCAACTAAGTTTTATATATTTAGTAGAGACAGGGTTTCATCATGTTGGCCAGGATGGTCTCGATCTCTTGACCTTATGATCTGTCCGCCTTCGTCTCCTAAAGGGCTTGGATTACAGGAGTGAACCACTGCACCCGGCCGATGCCTGATCCTATTTTTTAAAAAAACCTTTTCCACACTTCTCCCAGTATTTCCCTTCTTGGATCTATACACTTTATTTTTTTGTATTATGTCCTCGAAGATGCAAAGCACCACCTTCAGTATCCCCACGATGGCTACTGAGTGTTTCAACTGGTATAGTTTTCACGTTTCTCAACCATGGGACAGCCTGATGAAGGGGAATATATCATGTCCCTATTTACTTTTTTTGATGGCAGGTGTCATTGGTTTTCCGCTGCATAGACCTGCCATATCTTTAGGTTTGCTTTTCATTTTATTGCCATTGGGGGAGCCACAGTTTTGAGGCTATTACCACATGAGCTAGAAATAATAATCACTCTCCTTCTTAATATTTGGGAACATTAATGTATTTTAGTCTTTTTTGTATCTTCATGGAGAATCATAGAGAAAAAAATGGAGAAACAAAATCAGACCTGAAGCCATTTAAATTGGAAGTCATATAGACAAATCCATATTTCTAACAGCAAATTCTATTTTCTTAGTGGTGGTGCTGGGGTTTTGTTTGTTTCCAAATTTTAAAGATTCTTATTACCTATGCATACTCAAACTTCAACTCTCCTTATGTATAGAACTCCCAAGGAAGTTCTATGTGGGAAAACTTTGAGAAGTTATCCTTTGGAGAAGAATTTTGGAAGCGTAAACTTGGGAAAGTTTACTCATCTAGAAAGTTTGGACATTTTTCATAATTTTTACGAGCGCTATCAGTGGTGGTGTTTAAACCCTTTCACAACTGGTAGACTTAAAAATCAGAATGGATGCTAGACATCATGCTGGAAGGGGGACCTGTTATTCCAGGCATTCACTCATTCATGCTAGATCATGGGGAACTTAAAGGAGTCATGAAGGGGAAGCCAGCGAAGCAGATGGGAGAGGATCCACTTGGGACTCAGCACAGCAACTCTTTGCCTGCAGAAGTATGTCAATACATTAATAGCTAATATGCTGGTAGCTGAACATCAGTCCCAGCCCTGGATTCTAACCACCTACCTAAGTACCTGTCTTATAATAGGCACAAAATATGTGTGGGATAAAGGAATGGACAACAAATAGATATATGCATAAGGGTGTGCCTAATCCAAATGGGAGTGCACAGCAACACTCGGAGATGTTTTTCTCTCAATAAAACAAGAGTATGATACTTGCCCTTTCTCTATTTCATAGAGAGAACTATGAAAAGACACTTAGAGAAACAATTCATTTTGCTGCTGTTAGGAGAAAAACGCCTGCTGAATCAATTCTGAGTGCTGTTGTTGACAAAGTGTGTGGCACCCTGTGGGAGCCAGTTCAGTCAAGAACAGCAGTGATGCTAATCATAGTCATATCATTGCAGGCCTAATTGACTTTTCAGTCAGAGTTAATAAGCAAAGTGGTGGTCTGAAAATTACCATTCATTTTCTTCTGGAAAATATTTTCAATGCCTCTTGATGAAGAGTGAACCAAAGGCAGGCAAATGTTCCTTTCAGGTAGTTTGTACCCAGTTCTCCAGAGCTGCTTACTGTTCACCCCACCTGCCATGCAAATACAATTAATATGCAACTTCTAGAAGCTCCCCTGCCCCCCCAACACCTAAGTGAACACACCACCAAAGGAAATTCCTTGAATGGTTGCACACTGGCCTTGGAGAATCAGCTTCTGTGTGCTCCTGCTCGGCTTTCCCGACTCGTCTCCAGTCTTCCCAGCCCGTATGGGCAATCATCGCACTTCATTGTCCAGTACCATCATTACAATATTGTTATCATCTGAGCTGGAGTCTGACACTTTCTCTAAGACCTTTCAAATAACCCCTTTACTAGGCTTCAGTACCAAACCATTCAGGGCAAATCTCTGCTTTGTGCTTGTCAGCCTTAATAGACTGGATGTCACTTGAGCCTGTAAAAAGTGCCTGCTCCTCAGCTGTCAGTCAGTCCTGGTGGTGTCAGCTGAGAGCGTGGCTGGAGCTGGCTGGATTAGAGGGTAGTTACCATAGCTGTCAAATTACTGACAGCCTGACACCCACACTCCCAACTTCCTCTTACTGTATTTGGTTTCTATCAAGCTCTCTGGACCTTTCTTAAGGTGGATCTCTCTGTTGGAAACAGATCATAATTTGGTTAGCATTTTCAGAAGTTGGGCTGTTTTCTTGCCTGCTCTGGTTTTTAGAAAGACCCTTACTTTGAGCAGCTTTTATATTTCAGTGAATATTTTTAACCTCATTTCAGCAAAGAGTACCACCTCCCTACGCTTTCCATGTTAAGGGAAACTCTGTGTGTGTGTATTTCAGTTTCATCATCCTAATTCAAGAATATATAGCCCATGCCCAAAATGTTACCTCTTATCTCTTTTACATCTATAGTATTTTCATCCTCCTCTTCGGTCATATCTTTGCTCTGGGCGTTTGTGTTAGATGTGAAGCTCAGTTTGTATTAGATGTGAAGCTCAGTTTGTATGTGTGTGTGTGTGTGTGTGAGTGTATGTGTGCGTGCATGTGTGTATGTGTTTACATGTGCATTATGGGGTGTGGGTATATATAGAACTGTTGACTTATCTATGAATGTTTGTGAATATGTATATTCATACCTAACGAAAGGTAGTCAGCTAACAGCCAAGGCAGGAAGAACAAATTGGCACCTTTCCAAACTGTGCCTTAGTTAACATTCACCTTCCATACAGCCAATTAGTGAATGAAGTTTACCCCTCTCTCCTTCCTATTCTCCCTCTTCCTACTTTTCATTCACACCTTTTCTTTCTCCCTCTTTTCTGTTTCCCCCCTTTTACTCCTTTTCATATTTGATACATTTGATATGGGTTTACTATCTTGTAGTCCCCAGGCTGGACAGCAGGCAGACAAAAATGAACGTGACTATACCCTTGTACACAAGTTCACAGCTGCCTGCTCACATTCCTCAGGTATGTTTGAATTTCACAGCCTTTTACTTCTGACCAGGGAGCTGAGCTTAATTAATACTTTCATTTACTTAGCCAATAATCAAGGCTGATTTGCTTTTATTAAACCAGGCTTTGGGACCAGAAATGCAACTATTGCACAATCTTAAATTTGCTTACTGTTCTAAAATGCCACAGAATTAAACTTGAGTCTGCATTCTGAGCACAGCTTTCAGCACACACAGGTACATGCACATTTAGTATTGTATGGGCTACAGGGGAGAGAAAGTACTAGGCTTCAGATAACCTACTTGTACCATGGGAAAGTCACTATATCTTGCTGAAACTCAGTTACCTTTTCTCTACATTGGGGATGATTCTTACCTGCCAAACTTATAGTTTTGATCTATGGTCCAAGTAAGACTGACCATATATATAAGAAAAACACTTTCTAAAATGCAAGGTATCACAAATGCAAATTGTGATAATTATAAGCATTACTCTACATGGTTATATATAGGACTGAAATCAATGCTAGATTATTTAGGCTGTTTTACTGTTCTTATTTCCTTGGCCACACATGCTTTGCTTTTATTTTCCTAGCACGCAACCACATAGCTGAAAAATATGCTCCCTAGTAAAAGTAATGTTACATATTGCTTAAACTTATGAACTCGCTCAAATCAGGAGCCTTTAGAGGTCTTCTCTGGTCCCTACAATGTGTTTTAAAATGTTGTGGCTTTTTAAGACCATTGTTTTTCAATGAGTCTAGCAAGTGGTTCAAATTTAAATGAGCTAGTATCTACCTCAATTGCTCAGTAATTTTGTATTCCTTATAATTCCGGAAACTTGACAGAAAAAAAGTTCAAACCAGAGACTGAAAAATGTAATAAACATATTAGAAAAGGTGGAGGGGTGGGTGGGAGAGGAGGTACAAGAACTTTATGTTTTCAGTGCCAAGGCCAAAGACATATTTTTTCCAGCACTTCCACCCCATTCCAAAAAAAAATTTTTAAATAAAAAGACCCTTATATTTCACTCAATTAAACGCTGGGAAATAGTCTTTCAATATTATTTACAAGCATTCAGCAGTTTCAAATTCAACCAACTCTCCCACATTCTTGCTTTCCTCTAACACACATTCTTTATACTGTTTGCTGTTGAGCTTGTCTACTCAGTACCACAATAACCATAGGAAAATTATTCAACTAATTTAGTGAAAAGCATCATATCAAACAAATAATAAGTGGGTTGTGAAAATGTTTATCTGCAAACCAAGTGTTCTGGCCACATTTTTGCTGAACTTCCTGGGCAAGGGTTCCACTCTGCATTAGTGATTTACATGCTGTTTCAAACCCAATTCCTTCCTGAGTCCAACTGATGAATGAAGGCTTGCATTTTGCAAGGGAACTGTCATAGTTGAGGGATGCATCTGTGGCCCTAGGGCTGAGAACAATGGAGAAATAGAATCTCCAGCATAGCTGGGCACCATAATTAGCTGAGGTAATAGATTGGCCAGCTTTTAGGAAAAACCTCCATCTGTTTTTTTCTTTCTTTTTTTTTTTTTGAAACAGAATCTCACTCTGTCACCCAGGCTGGAGTGCAGTGGCACAGTCTCGGCTCACTGCAACCTCTGCCTCCTGGGTTCAAGCGATTCTTCTGCCTCAGCCTCTCGAGTAGCTGGGACTACAGGCACATGCCACCACGCCTGGCTAATTTTTGTATTTTTAGTACAATATGGTGAAACCCCATCCCCTGACCTCGTGATCTGCCTGCCTCAGCCTGCCAAAGTGCTGGGATTACAGGCGTGAGCCACCGTGCCTGGCCCTCCATCTGATTTTTACTGATAAAGTAGTAAGGTGTTTTTCATACCTCCTTTTTGTGCACTGCTTTGGCCTAAATTCCGAAAGTGCGAAATTCCCAAGACTGTAGACAATGTAGGCAGTGTGAGCTTGGTGTTTTCTACCACAGACTTTGAAATAATGTAGGCATTCCTGGGTTCATATCCTGACTCTATGACTTACTAGCTGTGGGACCTTAACTGTCAATTTCTTCATCTGTAAAACAGATTAAATTATACTTATCAGATTCCTATTGATTAAATGGGTTAATTTATGTAAATTTGGCATGATGTCTGGCCTAATGAATTGTGCCTAATGAATTGTGGTTATTACTATTACTATTATTATTATTACTACTACTATTTGCAATCTCATCCTGATGTAGTCTCTCAGTTCTCTAAGACTTTGTGAAAAGCTAAAGAAACCTTCAAGATGTTAGTTGACTTCCTACCTGACCCTATGCAATGGTGCATTCCTATTTATTCATTCATTCACTCATTCATTCATTTATTCTTGAATTTATTTATTCATTCAGTTAATAAATGTTTAAAGGTCTTCTGTGTGCCAGGTACTAGGCCAGGTAAAGATTTGCATAGATGAACATTACTTGCCCTCCAGAGATTCCCAGTCAGGAGAAATAGACACATATATTAACATTCATAGAAATGTAATTAGAGGCCAGGTGCAGTGGCTCACACCTGTAATCCCAACTCCTCGGGAGGCCGAGGCTGGAGGATCTCTTGAGGCCAGGAGTTTGAGGTTACAGTGAGCTATGATCATACTACTGCACTCCAGCCTGAGTGACAGAGTGAGACCCTATTTTTTTTAAAAAAGTAATATAATTAGAGTTCTAACCAAAATGTGAAAATGTGACTCAAAGCATTTAGGAAGCAGCACTTTCTTCTGCTAGGAAAGAGTTGTTAGAAAAATAAGACTTGTGAGCTGTGTCTGGAAAGCGGGACTTGGGTCCAAAATAAAGAGCCTTACCTGTCAGTCTTTCCTTAAAATTTAGCTATCTCTTCAGGTTCTGAGCAAGGGAACAGTAAGATAAGCTTTGCATTCTAGAAAGATCACTCATAGGATAATGGATGTTTTTTATAGCAAGAATTAGCCAAGCAGGGAGATAATAAAAGCTTTAATAAGGCAGAGACTGCCAAAATGGAGTGGAGGGAATGAATCCAGAGATACGAAGAACACAGCCAAGCTTCCTGAGAGCCAGTGTTTGGGAGCCAAGGAAAGCAGGGGTCCTGAGTGGCTTCAGGGTTTTTTTTTTTTTGTGAGACAGAGTCTTGCTCTGTCACCCAGGCTGGAGTTCAGTGGCGCAATCTCGGTTCACTGCAAGCTCCGCCTCCTGGGTTCATGCCATTCTCCTGCCTCAGCCTCCTGAGTAGCTGGGACTACAGGCACCCGCCACCACGCCCAGCTAATTTTTTATATTTTTAGTAGAGATGGGGTTTCACCATGTTAGCCAGGATGGTCTCGATCTCCTGACCTCGTGATCCTCCCGCCTCGGCCTCCCAAAGTGCTGGGAGTCACTGCGCCCGACCAGTTTCAGGTTTTTCACTTAGGTAACTCAAGTGGAGAGTGAAGTCCTCTCAGAGTTGGCAAATACAAAGGAAGACTTGGGTTAGAGGGAGTTCCTAAGAGTGAGAAGGGCTGGGACACAGGTGAATTTATAATTTGGGGCAAGTTAAATAGAAGATGTCCCTGGGATAGTTGGAGAAAATGCTCAATAAACATATGGAGCTTAGGAGAGCCCTGGAAGACGATTTATGTGTGTCAAGAGAGGGCTTGGTGGAGAAGAGATAGGTGTGGATGAGGTTATGCAGGAGATGGTAGCTGAGAAGGACCCTAAACAAGGACTGGGAATGGAACTCTCAGCATCGAATGTGAGGACAACACACGGAAGAAGAGCCTGGGCAGAGCCCAAGAAAGAGCAGCTGGGGGAGCCGAGAGGACGCTGGAGAAGCCATGGTGTGGGTGTTTGGAAATGGCAGTGGGGTTGGGAGGAGGGCAATTTTATTTATGAGAGAAGTCAAATGAGCTGAAAGTCCTTCAGAGACGAGGATTACCAGCAACCCCAGCGACAGAAGTTCAATGACTTCTGAGGGATCACAGGGTGCTAGGTAGAAGGGCCAGCGAATAGAGGGTTTCTAAGTCCGTGGGGCGGAGCAAGAGGCCTAGATGAGAGAGAGAGGTTGAGGATTACTGGGTTATCAGATTCCCACTTTAGGGCTCAAGTCACACCTCTTTGCATGCTGCTTTATTTTCCTTACCACATCTTTGACTGTGGCTTGTAAATTTTTAACCCTGTTCCTTTAGCCCTCTCAGACACCTGGTTCAAAAATATGTGATGAATTAGAAGAATTAGAATTTGTCATCTCCAAGAATCCCAGGTGGCTCAGAAAAGTCCTGAGTAGCTTCAGTTACATGTTTTTGTTCTGATACCTCTGTTTTCAAACTGATTGCATCACTGCCTCCTGGAAAACTCGACAGGTATGATACCCCCCTTGCCTAACCCTGCGTTCTTCCTCTCAGTAGGCAGGAGTGACGAGCTGCCTGGAACCAGCAGCTGAGGCACCCAAAGACCCGGTGTCTCTGAACAGCTTTTAGTGCTTCCTTCCCTAAACTGCACCAGTGCCTGCCTGGGCTGAGCAGCAAGAGAGACATCTGTGATATCTGATGAAAATCATCTCTGATTGGAGTGTCACTACGTAGCACAGGCAAGCAGGGGCCACAGCTAATTAGCTATGTGAGGCTAGTACTCTGTTTACTGGAACTGTACTAACAAGTTGCAGCTTTTTCCAAAGCAGAAGAGTCATCGCACAAATGCCAGCCAGGAGCCCTTTACTCCAACAGTTTAGGGACAGAGGTGCTACTTCCTTACTACACTAAAACCATGAGACATGAATATCTTTGTGCTGAGAGTCACTTTTAGTCTATGTTTCCACCTTTTGTAAGCTGTCACTTCAAGAGATAGTAATATAAGTTGCTTTATAGAATCTGATATTACTCTAAGTGGATTTGCACTTTTAAATGAGTAGTTCTTTTTTCTTTTTTAGCAGTCCTTGGGTTGTATCAGGGAATCAGCTAAGTCTGAGAAACATAGCTAAGATGGGCCTTCTCACTTGAGTTAAAAGGGTGAAAGAAGCAGAGGAAAAGACTAGAAGTTTAGTAGGAATAAAAGAAACAAGATCTGTCTTATCCCATTGATATTTGATAGATTTTATTCATTGTTCACAGACATAATGTGTTGAATGATATATTTTCAACTTTTGCTGTAGAACCAGCATGGTTGAAATAATTTTAAAGATATTCTAAGCTTTTTTCAACGTAAGGGAAAATTTCTATGTAAATTTTTATCCACCTATTAGAAGACCTTCTCTGATAACTTCAAGAAGTGATAGGCCATTTTGTAGCTTTCATTTCCTTTAGAAACAAATGCAGACATTTCATGACAAATGAATTGGGCACATTTAGGGGAGCAGTTAATGCTGATATGTCTCTTATTATTATTTGAGCATGATCTCAAATACTTTTGCACCTTAGGAATTGAGAAAACTTTGGAGTACTTTGCAAAGTTAATGAAAATTAGCAGTGTCATCCTCTGAATTACTTCTGCCAGAAGCCTAAATTTCCACAAATAGACCCATCTTTTCATATAGCAAATCCACCGTCTACTCTTACACAGTCCCCAATTTTTTGGTCACAGACCAGTATTTTGCTGAGTTCCTACTCTCTTAGTCAAAATCAGTTTGCTCAGAGACTTTCAGGAAACAGGATTTCAAAATAATTCTAAAAGCCTGTGTATTGTTATATAAGTGGATGACTTTTCATGGGCTCTTACACTTGGAATTGATAAATATTTTTATTCATTTTCCAGTGAAAACTATGGATTATACATCTTGAAAATATGTGCAGTGCTCCTAACACCATTGGATGAAATGCAACCTATTAGGAATATAAATATTTTCAATAAAGTCTATTATGAATGTAGTATTTAATTTTGGTGCTGTTTAAAATTCATTTATTTATATTTATCATCAAAAGCACATTTCAGAGTGGATTTCAATAAACATCCATATTTAGAAATTCAAAAATGTATTACATATGTTCATTCATTTCTTGTTGGTAATTTAAAACAAGCAAACTTTTTTTCTTAATGAAAGTGTTGGGTTTTTAAAAAAAATTTCTTTAACTTTAAACAAAATTCTCTCTCCAGGTGGAAAGCTGATTACCAACCTTCGGTCTGGAGGTAAATTTTACAGCTGTTTTAAACCCAGGAAAGTGGGTCTTATGTGGGAAGTGCTGACACAGCCTTATCCACTGCGGATCGGCATGAACTATACCGCTGTAATAAGGAGTTATTATGTATGTGTAAAAATAATGAGAGGCCGTGTCTGAAGAGAGCTAATGTAAAATGCTAAGCAATTATAGTTGGTTACACAGTATAGGTTAATATTCCTTCATATAGCTGCACTTTTTTCTTCTTTTGTCCTCCAGAACTCCTAATGAAAATTTTGAGACCTGACTGTAATGATAAGCAGCCATTCACACGTCCTTTGTGTCAAGGCTGTTGCATTAATGCTTCCCTTCATATAACATTTTGCATAGCCTAAAGCATCTATTAAAATCCTTTGTAAAATTCATGAAACAAAAGTGGTGGGTTGAGTCTAGGGGGAGAGAAAGTAAGCTGCTTATTAGCAAAAAGTCAAAAACACAGAGCCAATTACAGATCTGAACAAGAAGGGCTAAGGAACAGCGTGGGGAGTAATTCTTTCTGCAGCCCAATGGGCTCAAGCGAGGGGCAGGTTAGATGAAAATAGAGCAACAGTCTGAGCAGTAATTAAACGGAAATGTTTGGAGTTAGAAACAGCTCTATAACAACGGGAAGAAATGCTCAACTAAAACAATTGTCTAGCCTCACGAACATGCTAAATTGGAAGGATTTAGGGGTTGTTCCCTAAAGGAGACACTGGGGGTAGTGAAGGGGAGCAGGGGCTCAGGAGATATGTAAAGAATCTGTTTGGTATTTCAAATGTTATAAATTAGATTTATAAAGAGACAGAGAGACAGAGAGAGAGAGAGAGTATGCCTTCCTACTGAACTAGCAACATAAAACTGAATAAACCACAATAAGATTGCCCTTTTTCTGTTATAAACTTGGCATTAAGCTTGTCATGTTCAATGACAGCCTACTAGGCCTCATGCTTTACCCTTTGGAATTTGAAAGATTGGCAGGTGTCATGATTTCCCTAACATAAAAGACCTTGCAGATAATGTTCACCATGCACATTTATACTTCCATAACTCCACTTCCCTCGTTTCGGTATCGTCGGGTGAGCTTTCCACGCAGGCTGTTGGTGCTGGGGCTGCTCAGAAGCCTATCTGGCCTGAGGACAACGCTTACTGCAAAAGGAGCTTGCAGTACAGGCCGTACTTTTATGATTCTCCTTAGCAGTCTAAACATGCCCCACATTTACAATAATGAGCTGCTTTGTAGAGAGCGGCTCTCTGAGAGCACTGTTACTTTTCTTTGAAATGTTGAATGCAACCAGAATGACTCTTGTCTGACTTAAGGCTAGAAACAGGGTTCCGTTTAAACAATAATCTCCTCTCTTTGCAAGGACCCACCCCAGCCAGATCCTTCCAATAACTCCAAGAGAAAAAAGTAAAACCAATGTTGAGGGAAATACAAACTCCATTGAAGGCTAAGAGTTCCATTTCAATTGGTTATCACCTAAGGGCACCTGTTTGCTACCAACTAATGCCACTTGAAAATAAACAAATGGATCTTTTCAGAAGAATTAGTGTCAAGAATGAGAATCTTACATTTTTTCCAACCCAAAGAGAGAGTATGAGTAGTTGGCTAGGCACTAACCATTTACAGAATAGTTTCATATGGGATAATAAACCTGGCCCCACACATTTTAATCTTTTTATTATGGAAAAAATACATATATAAAAGAGACAGAATAACATAATAACTCCACGTATACTCATCATTCAGCTTTGACGAATATCATCTCATGCTCATGGTCATTCTGGTCTCACTAATGCCCTGTCCACTCCCCAGCTTGTTTAGTTTTGAAGCAAACCCTAGGCATCATTTAATTTATCACAACAATAAACATTTCAGGGTCCATGTCTAAAAGAAAAGAATTCCTTTGCTTTTTGTTTTAACAGATCAAAGAAATATTTTGAACCTCCAACCTTTTGACAGTTTTGTGGGCATTTTTTTCCATGAGCTGCATTTCTCAAAATAATATAATCATATCATATATTAGAAATATAAATAAAATCTCAAGAGCATCACTGGTCTCTGGTTTTCTTTGGAGGAGTGTTTTCTCACTTATTTCAGAGATTTGGGTAACTGAACTTTTCTTCTGTGAGCCATTGTCACGTTATTTGTAAATTTTCACTTTTGACATTCCAATCAATAACATATTTTAATATATCTATCTTCTTAGAAATTGGTTTCACAAAAATCTTGACTCAAAAGTATGTATTGGGCACTTACTGTGTGCCAAGTTCTGCATTAGGTACAGGAAGCCAGGCAACCAGGCAAGGGAAGCAAGACACAGAAAATCAATCTCTCCTCTCACTGATCCCCAAACTTTGCTGGACATCTTACAGGGACTGTGGCATTTGATTGCCTTCTATATTGGTAGATGTTGCTAGATAAGAAATAAATATGTTTTTTGAAAAAGGAATAGGAAATTTGTCGTTTTCCATCCTAATACTACTGTTGTTTCCTTAATGGTCCCAAAAGATAAATGTTTTACTCAGATGTAAACCATGTGAACTCCCCAGTCATTGGTATGAGGGTTATCCAAGTCTTACAAAGAAAATCCCTACCCTTATGAATACACTGTAAACATACAAGAGTGAATTATTATATTTTTAAAAATCTAAGCAGATTTCTTTTTTAATTAAAGAAATGATTTTTTTCTTTAGTTTCTTACATTGATATTTTCAATAATTGGCAAAAAAATATATAGCACTTTTAAAATGGCAACATTTTTTCTCTGATTTCTTTAGAACACCAAAGGGGTAAGACTTGATCATTTGACTGGACAAGATGATGTACTTTTTTTTAAGAAATGGATGGTACTGATTCTTTAAAACATTTTTATTGTTATGTACAAAAGACTATTTGCAACATAAATTTGAATTACAAAGCATAATATTAAAATGAACAGTGTGAATTTCCACCCAATTCAAAACTACGACACCACTAAAGCCTTTGACACCTCCCCTGTGCCTCCATTGCAGCTCTTGAGGTAATTTTATCCTGAATTTTCTATTTATACTATTTTATAGACTTTAAAAAATACATTTGCTATATATGTGTATATAACTACAATTGTTTAGTTTGGTTTGTTTTGAGGCTTTATAAAGTAGTACCATATCCTATGTGGTCTTTTAAAACTTGCTTTTCTCATTTCACATTATTTCTCTGAGATTCATTCAGAACATATGTTTTTATGTGTCCTTCATTTTCTCTACTACATAATACTCCATTTTGTGAACAGAAGATAATTATTTGTCCATTACCTTGTCAATGGGCATTGAGTGGGCTCTGGTGCGTTGGCTTGTTCGTTTGCTATTATTACAGACAATGGTGCTGTGAACATTCTTGATTTTGTCTCCTGGTGCATATAAGCAAGAATTTCTCTAATTCTGACTTTTTTCCTTCTAAAAATTTCACAAATGGCAGTGGGGGATATATTGGTACTCTTTTTCTATTAATAAAGACCTATTAAGTTCCACAAATTAAATTAATTTAAAGTGAAAATGATAGTTTTAAAAGTATAGTTTTTATGCACATAGGACAATGGGATCATGACTCAACAGCAGGAAGATATAGCATGGATTGGCTCATGAAGCCCTTGAACTGGGAGAGTGAACCAAGATAAAAATGTCAGAAGTTTCTGAACTGAAGGACCCAAAAAACTGCTCAAGGAAACCATGCTGAAAATGGCTTAGTTCCATTTGCTAAAAGAGGTTCAGTTAATAAGAAGGGACCATAAAAGGAAACAGAGTCATTTTAAGCCAAATGATTGTGGGAACTACATTTAAGCTACTCTTTTTATTTTCCAAGACAGCTTCATAAACAAAACAAAACAACAGGGAAAAAAATACTCACATGGCGTAAATCTCTGGAATATTCAATGAAAACGCATGTTTGGCAAAATACCTCAGGATTTTCTAAACTATTATCTCCCTATAGTTTCACTAACATGTTAACCTACTTAGAGCAATTAGTGCTTCATTAGTAAGGCTAACTAACTGTTGCCGGGCCCTGTAATGATTTGCCAGGCTTTCCAGATACAAGTGCATAATCAATGTTTTCCAATTACTTCTATAGTGCAACCACTATTTCAAATAAACTAGATAATAATACAAACCCATTACTGGAGCCGAAGTAGCAGAGGCATTTAATTGCAAGGCAGTTCTTCTCAGCTTTTAAAATTTTTCACACTAATGAAGTGTCATACAAAAAAGTTGTATTGATTTTTCCACCACATGGCTTCAACCACAAATATGTAATTATCCCTTTTATATCTAGCTAGGGGATTAAAATAATCTATAGTATATAGCCTTTACTTATCCCTGATGGGTTTAGTAGTACTTTTACCCTTTTCAAAATATGCAGCCCTTTGATGAATGAACTTTAGGCAAAATGTTGCTTTATCCGTTTCAAATCTTTGCTTTCTAAAGTCAGTTTGTGTGCAGGCATTAAAGTCTGAAATCTTGAGCTTCTGAAACCTCCTAAAGAACACATTCTGATATAATTTAATTTACTGAGTGCATCATAGATATTTTTCTCCACTAAAGAAATCAACATGGGTATACAGTATTGCACATTAGCCATGCCTACATTTGCATTTCACTGTGCTTACATTTTTATTCATAGCTAACATTTTATTAACCATGTTATATTTTCACACAAATAAAGTGTTCTCGACATTAATTGGAGCCAATTCTTTCCCAGGTTTTCAGAAAAAAAAAAAAAAGTAAGAATAATCCACTGGCATTAAATTTCTTATTTTCTCATCACAGTTTGGTCAATAAACGAGGGGAAAAAAAGCATTTTCTTTATGAAAAGAGAAAGTCATTATAAGTATAAAATGAATTTTGCAGAGATCAGATATTAATGCTGGGAGCATAGGGCTTTTTAAAAATTAGCCTGTCTTTCTTGATCTTTTTACACATAAATTGGTTCCTTTCAACATTTTTGCTGAAAATTCTTTTGGTAACACTTTAACATTATTTCAATTATAGTCAGTGTAAAAGTAGATTCAAAAGGGTAAAAAATACAGCTTAAATGTCTGCAAGACCTTGTTCGTAACATTCATATGTCAAAAACTGTATCTCCCTATAGTTTCGGTAACACGTTAACCTACTTACCACCCTGAGTTTTCCCAGATGCAAGGATTTTTTAGATTTCTTGCCTTTCTGTGTTTTGTGGTTTGAGGAAACATTCACAGTCAAATTATATTCCAAAGTCTGAAAATTCTGTCAAGGTGACTGTAGATATTTTTTAAAATAAGTCAACACTGGAAAATGGCAAAAATTTAGTGGTGTAGAGATATAAACTTAATTTTTTGGGTGACATTTTAAACCTAGGTATTTCATGTTAACTTTAAAATTTTTCCAAGCAGAGGATTTATGGAAAAATAAGTGACTATAAAGAACTGCTTCATACCAAGAAGAACAGGCTAAAAATAAACACATCCAAAGTTACCATGGATATGTAGATCTCAATAATAATTATAGTATGTTTAATCTGTTTTCATAAATGTTGCAAACATTCCTTTTTTTAAGTATCACTTTTATATATTGTGCTATAGTACCAGATTGTAAAAGAAGCAAACATATACAAGTATATTTTTAAAATAAATAAAACTATGAATTTAAAGGCCAGTTATGTATAACATTTGCATCTAACATCTATGGAAAATATCCTTCATGGTAGAGGTGATATCTGCAGATGAAGGGTAAAGGCAAATGAAAAATGGGTAAAGTAGGGCAGCTTGGATACTAAGGAAAGCTAGAGTTTATTTTTAAATTAATTCACACACAAAATGTTTTAATATTGATTTCTTTTTTAAAATGCCCTTGAGATTTATTCTACATGATTCTTCCTATATGGAGGATTAGTGTCGCTGGCCGCCTGTTGTTTGCTTTTCTTATATTTTAAAACATTGTTTTAATCATCTTTAGGGATCCAGGGAAGCAGTGATTATGTCCACGCTGGAACAGGTTGAGAGGTGAAATATTCTTTCTAATGTAACATACAGTATTAGTTTCAACCCCGATTTCCACATGCTACGTACAGTATACTTGCAGCCTTATGTGGTGCTAAAATACAAGTAAGAAATATGACTGTATCAAAAACAGATTATCATCAGGAATTGTGAGAAAGATAAAAAGTGGAATTTCTGTCAAGAAGAAAGAATGAGATGAGCTCCGCACTATGGATTTCAACTCTCCAGTCTGCATGTGACTGGGAGTGGTACATGTTTCCAAGATACTAAAACGCCATTACCTTGACCATCGACATGAAGCGATCAGAGTCATATTTATTGATGAAACTCTCAGCTCCCAACCTGCCGCACTGAGTGTGCATCATACAGCTGTCAGCAGAGCCAGGGCACCACAGCGATGAGTGCTTGTGACATTTCCCTTTCATAATTTATGAAAACAAAAGATCTTGAAGTTTGTAGGACACCAGAGTAATTTTAAAATAGTCTTCACGAAGGCTATATTGTGGTCCGTAAAATAAGCACTTTTCTGGCTTATGGTTTTTAGGAGAAGCAATTGCAAACGAAATTAGAACCATAAACACGGCCATTATTTAAAGGATTCTAATCCTGACACGAGGGTTACAAGTACAACCAGCTATTTAGGGTGGTGGTAAATTACCATCATACCAGAGCATAATTCTCTTCATGGTGTGTGATGGTTTCACCTACATGTGATTTCACAGGGGTTTTATGAGTTTAAGACCCTAAAAATCCACTTAAGTATTTTACTTTTTCAAGGTAATATTTTTCATCTGTGACACTGCTTGGTTGCTAAAAGAGAAAGCATTATTTAAAACTAAAAACGTTAAACAAAGAGTAAAAGGATTGAGTCTTCCATACTAACTATTATATTAGATTTGATTGAACAAGTCAATAATGACCATGAACTGTAATTTTGAGGGAGGCGATCTCCCCAGTAAGAAATTACCCCTGAATGAAGAGTAGCAGATTGTGCCATACTGTGAGATTTTTAAAAAATGTACATATATGTTTTTAACAAGTAGAAAAAACACCATATGTGACACATATGAATACATGCATTTTGGAATCAAGTGACCTCTATGCTCAAGTTGTTCAAGTTCAAACTTAACCAAGAAAACATCTTACAGAAATGCTAATCAATTGCTTGTTTTTTGTTCATTTTGTGATGTTTAGGTGGAGGAGAATGGGAAAGAAGACTGGGGAGAAAGATCACTGGACATGTCCCATGTTTAGACATACATGATTTAAAAAGTATGATTTTCACATCATCATTTCATTCTGCCTAGAATATTTATGCACCTACCTCTGAAATAGAATGTGGCTTATAACTATAGAATAACAAAATTACATCAAATAGGAATATGCTATCCATATATACATAAAATAATTTCATTATTAAAATTAATTTTATCTTAGTATTTTCCATCATCTTTCCAAACAGGAAGCAATTTATTTTTCTATTCTATCCACTAAGGTAGAAATGCAATGTATACTTCTAAAGCTAATTATTCAAACATATGAGAATTCCTGAAAATGACCTTGAAGCAATTAAGGGCATGTGTATTATAAGTTTAAGGCTAGTACATCTTCTCCAGAAAAGGCCTCAATCCTTATTCAAGGGAAGGTGCTGGGGAAAAGATAGTCTTGCATTATGTGTATGGAAAATGGGGGCACACTGGCACTAGGGTATCAAACTGATGTAAGCAGGTCTTCCTATTATTTGACAGGCAGCCCAGAAAACATGGGGTGATGCCTCCCAGGCTGCAAGATCAGGAAAAAATGCCCAAAACCACCCCTCCTCCCATGCATTGGCATCCCTGATGGAAAGGCAGTCCTTCTGTTCCCACACTCTTAGCCAAAGGCCACAGTTTGTATCCCCCTCACCAATACCCACCTGGAAGAAGATGCAGGAATGGAGAGGAGCCTTTTGGACCTGAGTGTGAGCAACGCTGGTCCTCACACCTGAAACACAACCCCAGCAGGGGCTACTGGTCCCTATGTGACTCCTCCTAAACTTCCACTACTGACAGTCAGTGTTGAGAGAGGAATACAGATTGTAGATATGACTGAGATAAAGAGAAACTGAAAGCAGGGACATTTTGACCTGGAGGCTGTAGGCCTCTGAGATTGAGCTCTTTTTCATTCCTAGCTGTGACTTAGATCAGCTTCCTGATCTCTACAATGAGCCTCACAGAGATGATTTGAGGATTAATTGAGATAATGCACAGACCATAGTGACCGGCACATAGCCCTCAATAAGTAACAGCTACTACTATATTATTGTTGTTGTTCAATGCATGAGATACAAATGCCTCCGTGAGTGTATGTGTGTGCGTCTCTGTGTGTGTACATATGCATGTGTGTGTATGTGTGTGTGCACCTACTATATTTTCTCCTGGATGCAAAGTGTGCATGCCTATTATCCAAAGGAGGATACGAAGGAGATAACTGGGTTTAAAACTGGAGAGTGGGGAGAGAGAGAGAGAGGAGGAAGAAGAGACAGAAAAGAGGGAGAGAGGGAAAGAGAATGGAAGAAGAAGGGAAGGAAAAAAGGTATAAGAAAGAAAAAGAAAAAAATATAAAAAGTCTTAGCACCTGACCCTCCTCCATGACGTGGGCATTCTTTCAAACTCTTCCCCTTCAGACCCTCCAAACTGGGGCACCAATCCCAATAGGTAGGTGAGATCCCATCCAATTTATGCTGTCAGTTCATGTTCCAGATCCCCTCCCCCTTATTTGTATCTCGCAGTGCTGAAGCCAGAGGAGCAGTGTAGCACGGGGGTTGAGATGAAGCCTGTCAGACAGCATCAGAGCTGAAAATTACAGCTGATTAAAGGAATAAAAAACCTCCAAGATCATTTGGTATTCTCAAAATTGACAAGTTAAGGTGCTACCCCTTTAAATGTCTGGTTGGTCTCTCAGCTCTGAGATGGAGCTTTTTCTGGACCCCTGTTTATAACCCTGAGAAACAGAAAGGAGTGAACTCCCCACCTTTTATGAAGCTTTAAAAGCTTTGTTTTCACTCTCCAGTGTTTTTTAATCTTAAAAACAAAACACCAGGAAACTTCAGTTTGAGCATAAACAGCCCATTTTCCTAACAGGAGTAAAGCTTCAAAAGCCTAGGAAGCGGGTAAATGTGAATACTGGCAGCTGCAGTTTATTTTCCAGGAGGTTAAAAAAGCTGCAAAGCCCTGTTTCCCTTTCTAAAGGAACATAGGAAACGATCTCCTTTGCAGTGGAAATAAAAACGTGAAGTTGGTACTTACCGACGGTCACACTAATATAATGCCCTCCAAAAAGCCTGCGATAACCGTATTCACAGCCATTAAATTCAGGGATGCAATGGAAGCTCGCAGTAATGCCGGCCTTATGGAGACTAGTGGTGCACGGCCTCAAATCTTCCTACTACTTACTGTTTTTCTGTTTGCTGCTCTTTATGGTAGCGCACATTTTTATTTTTTTTATGGATGTTAAAACATTTATAACTGTGCAAGGTCAATGTAGAGAGCCTTGCATAGAAACTGAAACTGTACAAGTAGCCACAAGGGATGGATTAAACCTAGAAGAAGCTAAAGTGAACATTGCAAATGTGTAATGGCCATTTTAGGATGCTCGTATCAAAATGGCAGGCTGGAATAGAAAAGTCAACGACCATCAAGACTGTCATAGGGATCAACCTGTGTCCGTGGCCAAGGTGGTGAGGAGAAGTTCTTAGGGCCTGGCCTGGTGACCTATGAGGGCCTCCATTCTGCCTCTTTCTAGCCCTTTCTACCCTCAGTTTCTCTATCCCACCCCCATTTCTTCACAGGCTACCCAAACACCCCTACCTCCCTATATGGTGTTTGCCCTGTCCCCGGACTCCTACCTAGGACCCAAACTGGCCACTTGCCTTAAACATGCATGGATTTTTAACTTAAAGACAGCTACTCTGAGTCTCCTATCGTCTGGTATATGTTTGATAATTAATAGATTTCTCATGAAAAGATGAGAACACCCATTGCAATTCTTCACACATGGGAAAGAATCAGCTTATAAACCAGCTGCGTACGGTTACCTCTGATTAGCCTTCAACCCTATTTCAGAGGATGTAGGGCCTTAGTTGTTGCAAGTTATGTCTCTCAGAGAAAATCAACAAACCCAATGAGTTAACTGACAGGTTTATTTGGAGCCATGAGAATGCAGGGAGCTGAATAGGACGAAGGGGAGCAGGATTGTTTACTATGCCAGATTTTCATGGCCAACGCACATGAAGAAGGCTCTTGGGAAGAGCAAGAGGTTCTTTCGGTGAATTCCACCATTTACTAGCTGTGCAACCACAGACAATTCACTTTACCTCTCAGGTCATTAGTCTTCTCCTCTATAAAGTGAGGATAAGCCTACCTGCCCTGCTGTCCAACTGTAATAGGCAGCACTACACGAATGTTAGATTTTGTCTATTTAGCCAACAGAAAAATAAGCAAACATCTGGAAAGAAGACTGGTCAAACAAGCAAAAGACCCTCACTCTAATATCTGCTTCTTCACTGATTGAGGTCATCTGTCTCCATTCCTTTGTCTGTAAAATAGAGTAATAAGCCAGGCTTTTTACTTTATAAAAGATAGCATAAAGTACTATTTATGAAAATACTTTGAAAAATGTCAAATGTTGTACAAACATGCAGTATTATTATTTCTGTTTTGCAATAGAAGCACTTTAAAAAAGTGTTCTCCTGATGTCTGCATCTAATCTTTTCAGGCATGATTCTGTTTAAAACCTGATATTTCAATCAAATAAATACATAAACATTTAAGACATTCCCATGAAACATACAAAGTCTCAAAACATTGTTATTAATTCACAGATTTCTTTTTTCACAAGGGCATATCCTCCCATAGTCTTCCTTCTGATTAGTCACAGACTTCAAAGCAATGTCTAGACCATGCCAACCTACATTCAAAAAGTAAGAAGTTCAGATTTTTGTCTATGTGACTGGAAACAATGTGCTTGGCTGGTTGTGGTTATTAACATAGTCAATTCAGTAAGTTAACTGAACCAATGACTGGTTCCTTTACTGAAAATCAAAATGCATGGCCTCTCAGATCATAGCAATGCTTATGCCCTCAGGAGGATTTCAGTCTAGTTGGACAGAAGGACATGCACACAAAGAAGAAATTCAACATCTCTGTCATGTGTACAGGAGTGGCCTTCTGCTGGATTTCTTTTTTTTTTTTTCTTTTTACTACAAACCACTTTCAGAAGGATAAATTTGTTTCAGCCCTCATGATAATTATTGGCAGCATTTCTAAATCCTCTAACATTTACCTGTTGCATGGGTAGATACATAAGATCTTGAGTATAATAATTTATGCCCAGCTTTTTTCCTCTTTTGACTTTAGTTTTGATATCACATCATGATTCAAAGCTTGGTGCACCATAAATTTTCTCCAAATGTGTAGTAATTCCTATGTGCAGTCCAAAGTTATGATTCATTTATACTGGAGTGACAGCATAATACCTAGGTGTCAGAATCCATTAAAACTGTTCAATGTCTTCTGTTTATTTTTAGAACCAATTGAGACTTAACTGATGGTGAAAAATATACAGTCAAGTGTGTTTACTTCACCTTTACAAAGAATCCGTTATAGTCCCAATTAATTTGTTATTCCTGTCACAACAGGTACTGGAAATTTCAAAACTGTCATTACTATTTCTGCCTTTCTTTCGAGGCCTTGTGTTTATTTTTAACCCATGCAGAGATGTCTGTCTGTTGTGAGCTAAGGATTTCTCTGTGTGTGTGCATGCATGTGTGTATGAGAGAGAGAGAGAAAGAGAGAGAGAGAGACAGACAGAGAGACAGAGAGAGAGAGAGAGAGAGAGAAAGAATGATAGGATATAAGATAGGTAAGGCTGCATGTTATTTTCATTTGGTTAAAATCACTGAGTATGTACTCAGAACAGTATAATTTGATACAGATTCAGCACTAGAAATCCCTTTCCTTCTTCCAGAGTGTGATGTTCTTTCTATTAACATTAAACATTTCTTTCAGAGTATATGGAGACTCAATCCTGGTAGAATAGACAACAGCAAAATTTGAAATGTTCTAAATGTGATCACCATTGCCATTGAGGTATATCTCTACCTGCATAATAAATATGGTTCTTACTTATTTCTGAACATTTTATATATGTTGCTTCTAATGGGAAAGTCTGCAGTGCATGGAGAGGAATGGCTGTTAGTTCTTCCAGGCAAAAACCAAGTTTCATTCACTACTTTTTGCAGGCATGAATTCTCAATTGTAAGGAATTATTTTTGGTAACCTGAAAATATAAACACACAAAATTGAGCCTCATAATAAGCATGGAAATTATCAGAAAAAGTGTGCATAAGACAATTTCTTCCAGGCAAAAACCAAGTTTTTCCAGGCAAAAACCAAGTTTCATTCACTACTTTTTGCAGGCATGAATTCTTCCAGGCAAAAACCTGGAAGAATTAGTTAGTTCTTCCAGGCAAAAACCAAGTTTCATTCACTACTTTTTGCAGGCATGAATTCTCATTTGTAAGGAATTATTTTTGGTAACGTGAAAATATAAACACATAAAATTGGGCCTCATAATAAGCATGGAAATTATCAGAAAAAGTGTGCATAAGACAATTTCACCACAAAAAATTCCATCTGTACTCAAGTCAATAATGACAAAATAATTAAAAGTAGTTTAGACATAGGCGAGTGAGAAAGCAACCCATCTCTTCCCTGTTACTGTTTCAGGAAGTTGATGGTGTACTGACATTACCAAGCAGTGAGGATCGGAATTTGCTATGCTCACTCCTTGGCATGGCATGTACCTGAGAGTAAAGAATGCTGTGAGGCTTAGAAGTAGGCACACAAGAATCAGACTGCCTTGGTTGGAACCCTAGTTCAACTTCTGGCTTGAATTCAAACTGACTTAGTGATGTGTTCTTAAATAGGCTACTTAACCTCTCTGAGTTTCAGGTTTTTCTTTGAAAATGTGAATTATAATATTTCTAAGTTCCTATGCCTGTGGCATGAATTTAATAGCATAGTGTATCAGAAGAACTTAGCACAGTTCCAGGCATGTGATAAGTTCATAATATGTGCTGGTTTTAATGTAACACTTAGTGAGGAAAGGCAAGATCTAAGTAACCCGGTCTGAAAAGGTTTGAGGATTCACTGGGCTCAGAGGAAGCCCAGTTCTAAAAGACAAGCAAAGAACTAGAGAGATCTTTAGGATGGAAATGGGAACTAGGAGATGGAGCCGTCACGTGGGCTTAGAGCAGGGAGCAGAGGCACCTTCAACTGGCTGAGAGGGGCACTAAGGCAAGGTCAAGAGGGAGAGGCTGCCACCTCCAAGGACCCAAAAGCCCTGGTTATGGCCAAGTTTCTGCACCACAGTGGACACACCTTTCAGCTTTCATAGTGAATGTGCTATAGGCAGACTGAATCAGACAGGAGCCTGAAAGACTGTAAGGCAAGGAATGGTGCCTGATAACTCGTTCCAGTCAGGCAAGTCAATGTGCACCGTGAGTTCAGCTGGTAAGAATTTATTATGGAGAATTTACCCATAGCCCACTTCTCTGAAAGGATTTAAGATGACACATCATAAGCTTTAAAAAACAAATTTTTAGAAAGGGACTGAAGGAAAGGGGAAATTGGAGTACAGAAAACCAGAGTAAGCTCTAACATTTGTTACACTGAGTGCAAAATTTGTCTATGAGCTTCTCGATAACCAAAGTAAAAAGTGTAGCCAGTCACATGTTGAGAGAGATGATAGCACAGTCATTCTTCCAGGAAGCCAAAATATTTTGATACTAAATTCTGGAAGCTATGCCTTACATAAGGAAAGCTATGGGGCTACTTCTTATTGATATATGACAAGAAATCTGTCCTCTGTAAAGTTTCTTTGGAAATTTCCAAACTTATCTCAACCAAACTAAGGAGATAAGAGAATTATTAACCCCAAATTCAGAAACAAAAAGTAGAGAATGTCCCTAAAAGCAGCTAGAGAAAGATAGGAGGGAGGAATGGGGAGCTGGTGAAGATAGATTCAGGCTGCTACAGAATTAGAGACGGCTTTGACTGTTGATCTCTCTTGGCCTGTTTCTTACAATGGTAATGGAACTAAGAAAAGTCTAAAGAAATGCATACATGAATCTCAAATATAGTAGGAGGTAAACTACTCAACAATCCAGTAACTATGGTCAGTTCACATTGGCAACTGGAGAGCTCTACATGTGAAGAACAATCTAATTGTATGGTTTTTTGTTGTTGTTGTTTTGTTTTGTTTTGTTTTTTTGAGATGGAGTCTCACTCTGTTGCCCAGGCTGGAATACAATGATGTGATCTTGGCTCACTGCAACCTCCACCTTCCAGGTTCAAACGATTCTGCTGCCTCAGCCTCCTGAGTAGCTGGGATTACAAGAACCCACCATAGTGCCAGGCTAATGTTTTGCAATTTTAGTAGAGACTGGGTTTCACCATGTTGGCCAGACTGGTCTCAAACTCCTGACCTCAGGTGATCCGCCCGCCTTGGCCTCCAAAAATGCTGGGATTACAGGCATGAGTCACCGCAACCAGTCCTAACTGAATAATTTTTGATAAAGAAAAACATCTAAAGAGTATCTATCGTAAGCTAGTAGGGAAAATAATTGCTTAATGTTTTTCAAGAGGTTGTATTTACATATAACCGGATAATGCAGAGCAAATTTCAGTTTTTATTTTCTGGCACTGTACCACTGGTTTTACCTCTTAAGTTTTGATTATAAATATCGAGACTCCACTGTGACTTCTCCATCTCCATACTTGATGCTTGAGTTCAGGTTCCCAGCATTTCTGTTCAGATCTACAACAGTAATCCCCAGTCTTCAACCTGCTGATTCAAATTTCTGGCCTTCCTACCATTATCCTTCAGAGACACAAATCTTGTCATGTTGTTCCTGGGCTTACAGTCTTGCAGGCAGCATTTCTCAGAAAGGCAAAGAAAGCGCTGCATGTCTTGGGCTTTGGCCCCTTTCCCAAATAAAACTTTAGGTTCTGTCTTGCTGCGGTTCCCCAACCTGCCCTCTTTAGCCCAGCTACTTGGAACCCCTTGCAATACCCCTTGTGGATGATAGCTTCTAATGTCACTATGTCCTCCCAGCACAAGCCTGGAAGGCCCTTCCTGCAGGGCTTTCTGGTCAACTGGCATTTATCCTTCAAGACTCAAGATTTCAACACTACCTCTTTTCTAATAGTCTGTCATTTTCCAAGCTCCTGGATCCAACTTTCTATAGTAGTCATATAGTATTACAAACGAATATGAGACTGTGCATTTGAATTGAGCTTTCAGTTCATTGTGAAGAGACAGGGTATAAATACTGAATATTTCCAATATAGCTCTCCTAATCATGGGTGTCAGAGCTTATTAGCTGTTCAAAGTCCTCAGGTAACTTGACATAGCCAAGAGGACTTATTCTGTAAGGATTACAGGAAGTATCAGCAGCACTTCCAGTCTGGTCATTTCTTGGTATACTCGATACTTCAAAGAGATTAATTATAGCTATGTGACATTGGGCAGGTTGTTAACCTCTTGAGTCTCAGTTTCCCCTTTTGTAAAATGGGGATAATTAGAGTACCTTCCTCATAGGATTGTGAGGATTAAACTATCTAACATCTACAAAGTTCTTAAAACAATGCAGGCATATAGTAAGAGCTATGGACTGAATTATGTCCCACCAAAATTCTGATGTTGATTCCTTAACTCCCAATGTTGACTGAATTCTGAGATTTTATCCTATTAGGAAGTAAGAAAGCTTAAGTGAGGTTATAAGAGTGCCACCTCGATCTGATGGGATTAGTGTCCTTAGAAGAGATCATTTTTTCTTTCTCTCTCCTCACCTCCCTCCCTCTCTTTTTTTCTCCTTCCATCTCTCTCTCTCACACACACTCCTCTCTCTCTCTCCATCCTTCCCTCCCTCTCCATGTGAAGACACAGGGAGAAGACAGCCATCTATAAGCCAAGAAGAGACCCCTCACCAGAAACCAAATCAGCTGGCACTTTGAGCTCCAGAACTGTGAGAACTAAGTTTCTGTTTTTTAAGCCACCCAGTCCATAGTATTTTGTTATCACAGTCTGAGCAGACTAAGGCAGTAAGCACCTGGCAAATCTAGTCACTGTTGCTGTTATTTTTATTATTCACTATCATATGTCTCCCACCAAAAGTGTCTCAAGCTTTTCTAATGGTCTTTGGGTGTTTTTTCTTTTCTTAGAAAACTACCAAAAAAAAAAAAAAAAAAAAGTCAATCAGGCCTTTTCATTGCTATGGTTTCAAAGCGAAATTTAACATTGGGGTTTCTAATAGTGGAAATGACCATATGCAGAGCAGTCCATGTCATGCTTCTTTCTTGAGGTTTCCAGCTTAAGACCTTCAGGGGGTGATGAAGGTTTTGGTTTCCTGTGCAGAGCAAAGTGCCCCAGCTGACGGCAGACTATTCTTTCAATTTTGAATAAAATGAGTGGAAGATATCTGAGAAATTCTGCTCTTTCTGCTTGAGTGAATACCTGTCATGCTTCTTACATCTACTGAAGCAATTAACACACACAAAGCTATATTTGCTAAGCCAGTGCTCCCCAACGGGAGTGTTAGCTTATACCGGTGAATAGCAAAGACCTCTCTGAAAATTTTTCAGCAAGTTAGCTTTTCCCTGAGCTCCTGTTCAGACAGCCATGGGGCAACTTCTGCATATTTGCTTGGTACCCTCCGCCCTGCTCTCTTCTCTTTCATGTTACTTTCCCCACAGTGGGAGCTTTCGGTTTTCACCTGTAGACCCAACCAGACCCTGGCTCTGCTACAGATTTTACCACCAACCCCACCTCCAACAGAGGCTTTGAGTAGCCCAGGGGCTCCCAACCCTGGCTGTGCGTTAACATCACCCGATGGAGCCTTTTTTTTTTTGAAACAGGGTCTTGCTTGCTCTGTCACCCAGGCTGTAGTGCAGGGGCTCGATCTTGGCTCGCTGCAGCCTCTACCTCCTGGGCTCAAGCAAGCCTCCCACCCAGGCTCTGTGGTAGCTGGGACTACAGGTACACACCACCAGGGCCAGTTAATTTTTGTACTTTTTGTAGAGACAGGGTTTCACCTGTTGCCCAGGCTGGTCTTGAACTCTTGGGCTCAAGTGATCCACCTCCCTCAGCCTCCCAAAGTGATCTGGTAGAGCTTTAAAAAAAACTGCTGTAGCCTAGGACCAACCCCATGACAATTATAGGAGAATCCAGTGGCTGAACATGGACAGTGATGATTCAAATATGTAGACCAAAGTTTTGAGCCCCGGCAGCAGGCCGAGTTCAGAAGCTCAGCTCCACTCCGATCTTGCATTCCATTTCTACTCTGGAACCTCATCTTGTTTCCCAGTTTGAGTAACTGCTTCTTAGTCTCATACCTCTGTGCCTGATTTATCAGCCTGCTAACCAGGATTTTGTTCACAGTTCTTTCGGAATGGGCCCTTTCTTATTATTCTTACCAGCCATCAGTCTCCCCTTCTCCAGGACCAATGGGGTATTCTTGAACCCCAGTCCTTATTGAGATAATGTCCAGCTGCCAAATCTTTCTTGTACTGGCCCTAGGCCTGCCTGCTGGCTTAGCCACAGCTGCTTTCCCTGGGCGCCTGCTGTTCCCCTCGCCTCCACTCCCACTGACTCAGCAGCAGAGTTTTCTGTCTCTGGCTGGACTGCTGTAATGCAGGCTGCTTGCCTGGGCCCTCCAGGGTCACCTGCCCACCTATCATCTGGATACCATACTGTGTCTACACCCGACGGAGTTCCTTCTATTAGCTGTGGGTTTTCCTATCACTAACCTGAGTGCATTCAAAGAATTGTCTTTTATTCTGAGATTATGTTATTCCTCACTTTTTGGTGTAATAACGTCCTTTCTTTTAAGAAATCATAGCCATAGTAGAGGACAACTGCATCTTGACAAAATAAAAAAAAATTTAAGTGAGCAATCCTGTGACTGCTCAAGGTATTTTTTTGTTTTTGTTTTTTTGTTTGTTTGTTTTTATTTTTCATGCATTGAACCAAAAAATCCCCAGACTTGAGAACCATTGGGCTAGATGATCTCAAGCTATCTCCGCCTCCAAATGGGAGTTCAAGCATGACGGACAGGTCTTGTTTCAAGATCTCCAGATCTCTCTCTGCTTATCAAGGTCAGTGCCCCTTTGCTGACACACAAGCTCCTCAACTTCCCTTTCTCAGACTATACCTCCCTGAATTACAACTCCTTCTGTAGGTTGTCTTGGATAAAATTCTCATTTCAACAAACAACCTAAGAGCAAAAATATTATCAGTGATCTCCAAGGGGCCAGGGGTTTTACGGCTAAGAGGCACTTGATACCATCTAGCTCTGTGGGTCCCAAGTCTGGGGATTTTATGGTCCAATAAGTTAAAAAAACAAACAACTTGGGGTAGTTATAAGGTTGCTTGCTTTCTGTATCTTGCCAAGATGCAGTTGCCATCAACTATTGCCATCATTTCTTTTTTTAAGAAAGTGCATTATAACACTAAAAAGTCAGAATGGACATAATCTCAGATTAAAAACAATCCTTTGAATGTAATTAGTTTAGTGTTGTAAAGAAACTGCGTATACTGTTCTTAGTTTACTTAGTTTGATGTACATCAGTGAAAACTTGGTCAGAGACTAGCATTAGTTCTCAGAAAGCTGATGGAGAACATAAATTTAGTTCAACTCCTACATTTTACTGGTTGAGAAACTGAGACAAATAATTTTCCCTAGGTCACCCGGAGGTCAGCAGCAGAATCTGGACTAAAACCCAGCTCTCTTGACTGTCAAACTAGGCTGGGCCAATGTCCATGTACTCTGAACCTCTCAGCTGCTGGGCCCTTCTCTCTCTTTTTTCTTCCTCTTTCTCTTCTTTTCGTTTTCTTTTCTTTTCTTTCTTCTTTCTCCTTTCTTCCTTCCTTCCTTCCTTCCTTCCTTCCTTCCTTCCTTCCTTCCTTCCTTCCTTCCTTTCTTCCTTTCTTTCATCTTTCTTCTTTCTTTCTTTCGTTCTTTTTTTTTTTTTTTTTGAGACAGGGTCTCTCTCTGTCACCCAGGCTGTAGTGCAGTGGTACAATCTCGGCTCACTGCAGCCTCTACCTCCCAGATTCAAGCAATTCTCCTAAATCAGCCTCCTGAGTAGCTGGGATTACAGGCATGCACCACTACAGCCGACTAATTTTTGTATTTTTTTTTAGCAGAGACTGGGTTTCAGCCTGTTGACAAGGCTGCTCTTGAATGCCTAACCTCAAGTGATCCACCTGACTCAACCTCCCAAAGTGCTCAGATTACAGGCGTGAGCCACCATGCTTGGCCCCCATTTTCTTTATAGAGTCTACCCTGCCACTGGCCCCTACCTCTCTGGTGCTAGCAAAATTGTCCTTCTGACACCTCTCATGCCCTGCTGCTTCAATTAAAACAACAGATGGGAATAAGAAAGGAAATGATCATGACACTTTTCATTCATTAACTGACCACTAAGTGCCAGGCACTGTGCTAGACATATTACAAATGCTAGGTCAAAGCTTTTAATAAGCCTGAAAGGTCAGTAGTAGTGTCTCAATTTGTCAAGTTAGAAAAATGAAGCACGGAGCTCACTTCCCACCTGTTGTGTGATAGTAAAATGTCAGAGCCCTGATTTAAATCCCACTCAGCTCTGTTTCAAAGCCCTCTCTTCTTTGCATCACTTCCCCTCTCAGAACAGAAGTAGATAGCCTGAATCAAAGATGCAGGTCTAGATTTAAAAAATACAGAATCACAGGCACACTTCTAGATCTCTGACTTTTTGCCTTTCTTCTTGTTGTCAATATAGAGCATCAAACAACCACACCCATAATTCCTGTCCCATGATCGTAAGTGTACCTTGAAGATTCAACACGATGTAGCTTGCCACTTAAACCCAGCCCTCACAGTGCACTTGATAAATTATGTAAGTGGCTAAGGAAACCAAATCTGTGTTTGAACTTAATGATCTCAGTGATCTCTGAAGGTTCCCATGGATAATCCCAGAATTGCTCTAATCTGCATTTGTGTACATTGATTAGTACTTGTTATCTGGGCTAGTCCAGCCAACACAGCCTAATTACTACAAAATGAGTTCTAGGACATACTTTAATTCCCAGGTTATCTTATTATCCAGAGGTATTGGCCCTTATTATTGTTATTCTGGGGAGCTGGTGTCAAGAAACAGGGAATAATTTGACAATCTTGGGAAGAAAGATTGAAAACTGGGCTGGCATAAAAACCATTGAAATTTCTTGTTTCAAATTTGTATAGAAATTGTTCTGCTGGATCAGGAAAGAGGCACCAAAAAGAGATTCATATGGAATCCCAATTCAAATGTAAACCAAAACCACATCACTATCTATTTACATAAATGAACTTCCCTTTCTCAGAACTTCCCTTTCTCTCAACTCTCCCCTCCTCAGAGAGGGAAGCTACATTTATGTATGTATGGGTACATCATTTCTTTAAGGGAAAGGACAGTGTCTTGTTTATATTTCCTTCCTACCACATCTAGCAAGTTTTCAATAAATGTTTATAAAATTAAATGAAATATTTCTGAGAAAAAGTAAGTAGCATAGAAAGGTAATTGACAAATATCATATAGAAACCAAAGTATTTATTGACCACTCATGAAGTTTGTAATCAAAGGATTGTGGCTGGGGAAACCAGTTTGACATCATCTCAGGTATTAATCTTCCTAGGGCTACTGTAACAAATTACCAAGAAATGGGTGGCTTAAAACAATGGAAATTTATTCCCTCACAGTTTTGAATTCAAAGTTGGAAATCAAGACATGAGGATGTCACACCCCCTCCAGAGGCTTTAGAGGAGATTCGTTCCCTGCCTTTTCTAGCTTCTGGTGGTTGTTGGCATTCCTTGATTTGTGGCCACTGTCTTCCATTTTTGCCTTCATCTTCATGTGGCCTGCTCTTCTTCTGCATGTCTTCTCTCCTCCGTCCACCTAGATAATCCAGGATGCTCCCCCATCTTGAGATCCTTAACTTAATTATATCTGCAAAAGTCCTTTCCCTACATAAGGTCACATTTACTGTTTCCAGGATGTGAACACACCTTTGGTGGCAGTGGCATGGTTCGGGGGCAGTCCACCATCCCAACCACTGCACCTACTGTGATGCCAAACTTTATATGGAACCTGAAACCCAGGTTCCAGCATTGACTTGGCTTAAGTTGTGCTCTCAACCACTGTTTCACAGACCCAGGGATGAAAGGAAAGGAGATGACACACTGAGAAAGATGATTAAGTATAACTAAGGAGAAGTCCCATGTCCGGAGGAGGGAATAAATGGCCCTCATCTTTCAGGCTTTGAGGGCTTGTTGGGAAAGAGGCTAGAGGTGAGATGATAAGCTGTGTATCTTCCCCCGCTCTGTGCTGAAGTCCTGGAGGGAAGAAGCATGTTAGGTAGGTCTGGGGTAGCCAAGAGCAGAGGGGTTTTCTCAGCAGCTTAAGTGAGAATTGGGAAGGCAATAGCCTCACGGGTTGGAACCTTCAAAACAACCAGAGCTGCTACAAGGCCAAGCAAAGAAAGTGCCCAAGCTAGCACTCATAAGCTATGGGACTGTGGGGAGCCCGACAAGATGTCTTACACTCTGCAAGAGGGCATGTGCCAATAGCAGGGATCCAATCTAATGGATTCCCACAGTGCAGGCAGAGGAGCCCTCGAAGGCAGGCTGCCTAGGCTGGGAATAAATGGGACCCAGAGCTAGACTTCAGGGAGCATGGACAGATCTGCAAGAACCAAGGCAAAGCCAACTCACCAGACACGGATGGAGCCAGGAGCACAGGCCACAAGCCATGACCAGCCATACAAGTCAGTATCAGATGTCCCTAGGGGCTTGGAGAACATGAAATATCCATTTCTCAGAAACTAGAGGACAGTACAAAGGCATGCGCCTGTCGTCCAAGGACCCTTTTTCCCAGCCCCAAAAGTTTGTGTAAATCTTCCCCTCCAGACATCCCCAGAACTGTACTGGAAAGGTACAGGAGAGTAGAAAATTGAAGTCTGCCATACCTAAATCATCTATTGACATTGTTGGTTGGAACTACATTTAACAATGTGCACTGAGTTAGGTGTCCCCCACATTCACCTTACCCTGGCTACACAGTAGGTTTGGAGTACACAAAGAAGTTTCCATCAGTCATGGAAAATGGAAAAGCTGAATTTTCTTTGCACATTTGTGAGGGTTGGTTGCCATGCAAACATAAACAACCAAAAAATGAGTTGAACTTTACATCTTAAATGTTAGAAAAAAATTATCTTGCAGCATTCAGACTGGACATCTGTAGTTTAAGATCATTAGTACAGTACTGCATAGCCTAATCCTCCACACTGGGAAGATCGAACACTAGAACCTTGCAGAGTTGGAAAGGCATCTGTTCTCTTACTCCCAGGTGTATCCCCAAACCATCCTCGACTTTACTTCATTCTCTACTTCATTCCATTCATTATATACGTACTTACAGAGGACCTTCTTAGCATGAGGCAATGTGTTAGGTCCTGGGATAGAGAGAGGAATAAATTAGGGGCTCTGCTCAAAGAATGCAATTATTCACAGCCCTAAATACACAGACCAAAGTCTTGGTAAACTAACAATACCTCTGAAAATCCAATCATACTTTCATATTTGTTGGATAATTGTTATGTAATGAAATATTTAATAAGACCCTTTGATTCTGTGTAGAGTCTGTCTGAGCCCAACATTTACACTTTTGATTATTTTCTTGACAATATTCGATGGTCTATTTACAGAGAAACTGCCTTCATTTATAACAGACAGAATATTTAGGTCATGCCAAGCATTTTTATTTTTTCTTTGTCTGATTACTAAAAAAAGGATTGTACTGAACAGGAAATAGCTAGATAAATAATGCACTGAAACTTCTTGCAGGACAACCATTTTTGGAATTATTCAGGCTTTATAGTGTTTTATTTCAGACAATGGTGAATGAGTTCTTACTGCCACCTTCAATAATTATTTAGATATTAATTTCTCCTTCATATTAGTGGGTGTTATCCTGCTAAATCCATACTTCGCATTCTGAGTAGTTACTCCCTCAATGATGAAGACATTATTAATGATCCATTTTGATAAAGTTAATCATAATTTCCCATTCATTTTTCCCATGCTGCCTTGAAGTCATGTTAAAGCAAAGGGTGGGAAGAAAGCGGAAGGACAATGTGAAGATATGGTTTGCAAAGAGCAGCTGCCTTGTCTGAGAAGGAAAAAGAGACAGCTTCATTTACTGCTTCTCTCCTGCCTTTTCCATGTTTAAACCAAAAACCATCACTTTGAAACTTCTTTCTAGAATAATATCAATCCTTCTATACCTCCAGCCCAGAAGATTCACAAACAAGCGACATGAATTTTTGTGCGAGTGCAGTTATGGCCCATCATTATTAAATGTCTCTTGGTGGGCGGAAGAGGCACTTCATCACCAGCAGCCATTCATCAGCTCTTGCTGAACTGCTCACATCTCTGACCTCAGCAGCAATAATGCCACATCAAATAGGCCAACTACCCAGTTTAGCAGCAGAGCAGAGAGCACAAGCTGGCTTCAAGATTAAGCACGCTGCTGCAAGCTTCCATTCCCAGGAGCTCCTTGGGCTGATGTTGTATTGATTGAGAAACTTTGCCAGTAAGTATCACAAACAATAGCCAGGTCAACAATCGGTGATGCCTGAATATGAATTCCCCATGGGGCTACACTCTGGGCCATGGTGCAGCTATCATGACATCTGAGCGCAGGTTGAATAAGGTTTCCCAGGAAGGAAAGAGTGAGAACTTACAGTCTGAAATGACATTTAAGCAAGTCCATATGGGAACAGAATGAGAGACAATGATGTAATTATCTATTCCCCAGCTTCCAACTGCCGCAAAAACCTGTCATCTCTCAGTGTTTACATGTTCTCCAAATCTTCTACTTCTGTCTTTTAATGCTTTTGGGGGTCTACTAAGCCCAATATGCAAACTCAGGTAGTGTTCAGATTAAACAAAAAAATAAATATTCCCATATAGCAATATCCATCTCATTTTCATTGAAGAAATCAGAAGATAACTTTTTGGTATATATTCCCCTATTTTCTAAAAAAGTGCATTTAATTTTACTTCTTATCAGGTGAGCGTTAAATAAGAGAATGGGCATATATCTTTCAAGCATATTTTTATATACAAATTGTATTTTCTGACAAGGTAATTCTTGTGAAAATGGTCCTTATGATTGGGAGAAGTGTTTTCAGCAAGGTAATTGCACATAATATCAACTGCAGGCAGCAATATTCAGACTCGTAGAGGGCAGTGGTATAGTTCCCGGGTGCTGATGTGTGCATACACATACACATGGATGCGTGTACACGTACACTCCCACCCATTGTATATGATCGTTCTCACAATCTCATATTCCAGTGCATGCAGGATGGGATGCTGCTGTGTACATGAACAGATTCTATTTTTTTGGGAAAAAGGTGGTGCTATTCCCCTTTCAGTGTTTCTGCTAAAGTTTCACCGGCCTCCTTTCTCACCCCCTGGAAGACAGAGTTGATCACTCTCAGCCTGAACTCTTTCTGTCCTTTATACACACTTTATTATTGTACTAATGGTAGTTACGTGTATGCCAATCTGTCTTCCCTTCTAGACTATGAACTCCTCAGGAGAAAATATCTTACATTATTAATTTGTGCCTTCCTAGGGCTCAGGGCAGTGCCCTGCACATAGTAGGTGCTCTGGAAATCTGTTCCAAATTCAACAATTGAATTGGACATGGAAGATACAGCTAGTTTTTCGTCCAGTATCTAATTTATTTTTCCCCTTAAGTAGGATCTCAGGTTTTTTAAAGGCAGTAATCTGCCTGCCTAAAAACAAACAAACCCACTACTTTACTTCTTGTCAGATATAAAGTCTAGAGGCTGGGTCTATCCAGAAAGCTCTTACTTTCCTTATTAGAACAAGCTTATTGGACATCCACTTCCTGCACTTCACCCTTGACTCTTCTTCCATCATGAGCTGAAAATGTGGGGCTGGAAGTGATGTAGCCAGCCCCAATATTGTGATCTAGATAGGGAATGTCAGATTATATTAAGTTTTACCAAATATCAAAAATTGTTTTAATAAAAAAATCTAAGTGGAGGATAAAAACCAAGGGCAAAAAGAGCCTTGCTTCTGAAGTTATTTTTGACACTTGCTTTTGGTGGTAAATGGCCATTCTCCACCGAGTGCCTTGACAACACTGACTATATTTTGTAGTGGCAGTTGCCAGTTGAATGACTGGCAACCTTTTCCCCTCTGGTCCTACAACCATCATATCTGTCTCATGGAGATTTATTTTATAGTGACTGAACATCGTAGATCCCATTTTTGGCAATGACAGGAAGACAAACCTCAAGAGGCCCCAACTCTAGGAGATAATCTTTCTGTCATTATACCAATTCTGTTGCCCTGTGCTATGACAGGGATTGCTTATTGCCCCTCAATATCTGTACTCTCCTTTCTCCCTTTCTAGTAATAGAACACATCAAGTTTCAGCTCAGCACATGGCAGCCCATAGCTATAGGCTGTATTTCTCTCTCTCTCTCTCTCTATATATATATATAGATATATATCTAAACACTATATTTCCTATATTTCCTTGCAACTAGGTATGGTCACGTGACTGTGTATTGCCCAAAGCAATGTGAGTTGAAGTAATGCAGAGAAAGTCTGAGTCTTTCTATTTAAAGGAAGATGATTGCCATTTGCTTCCTCTTTTCTCATTTCACTGGGCCTGACAAGTGGGTAGAGTAGTGATGAACTATCTTTGACCTTGCAAATCAGAGCAATTGCCTGCAACAGAGATCAGTAAACTATGATCTCTGGGCCAAATTGAGCCCACTGTCTGTTTTTACATGGCCTACAAGCCAAGACTGGTTTCTGTATAGGTAAATGGTTTAAAAATAAAAGGATGAATAGTTTGTGACCCATGAACATTATATGACATTCTAATTGCAGTGTCCATAAATAAAGTTTTATTGGAACACAGCCATACTCATTCATTTACATATTGCCTATAGCTGCCTTTGTACTCCAACAGCAGAGATGAGTAGTTGCAACAGAGACCACATGGCCCACAAAAGCCTAAAATATTTACTGTCTGGCACTACAGAGAAAAAAATTGCTGACCCTTACAGTAGAGGATGGTACAGCCACAGGATGGATGGTGCCAGGGCTCTGACTTTTGAAAGGCAACCACTCTACCTCCCAGGCTGCCTAGAGGCTCAGTTTGAAGTGAGACAAAAATAAACTTCTACGTTGTTTAAAGTATTGTTATTTGGTCTCTGTTAAAACAGCTAAACCAGACAGAATCTTGACTAACACAATTATCATAATACACTTCTTAAGTATTGTCAAAGACAAGCTACAGGTGAGTGGGAAGAAAAAGGGAAAACTTTCTTCAAATGAAGCAAATGCCTCATACCACTGATGTTTCCATAACCATTTGATAGGTTATTTCCCCAAGGTATATGAGAGGGACCATTGTTCATTCTTGAGAGTGAAAAATATGACACAATGGGGCTGGTAGAAGATTATTTTAGTAGTCCCAGCATAAGGAAAATTGAAGTAGAAGAGAGCTTGTCAATGAGGTGTTTTTTTTTTTCTTCGAATTTCCCATACCCCTTGATATGGTTTGAGTGTGTCCCCACCCAAATTTCATCTTGCATTGTAGCTCCCATAATTCCCGTGTGTCATGGGAAGGACCTAGTGGGAGGTCATTGAATCATGGAAGCAGGTCTTTCCCATGCTATTCTAGTGATAGTGAATAAGTCTCACAAGATCTGATGGTTTTATAAATGGGAGTTCCCCTACACAAACTCTCTTGCCTGCTGCCATGTAAGACGTGACTTTGCTCCTCATTTGCCTTCTGCCATGATTGTGAGGCCTCCACAGCCATGTGGAAATGTGAGTCAGTTAAACCTCTTTCCTTTATAAATTACCCAGGTATGTCTTTATAAGCAGCATGAGAACAGACTAATAAACCCCTCTAGGAGGCAGTTGAAGTAACAAGAGCAGCTGCAGCAGCAATAACAACAATAATAGTAATAGATGATATTTATTGAGTGCTTGCCTTATCCAGGAAATTTTTAAGATCTCTACATATATTAACTCTTTTAATCTTCAATTTCCTGTGTGATAGTTACTCTGGTTATCATTCTCATTTTACACCAAAAAAAAAGAGACTCAGGGAAGGTAACTTGCTGAAGCTTACACTGTAAGCAAGTGGCAGAGCAAATTTTTGAATCCAGGCTTACTCCAGAGTCTATGTAAGTAATCATCTTCTATAATATTTCTTATCTTTGCATAATGTAATAAAGACCTGATTCAGGGCTTGCATATCAGCTGGAGAAGTGGAAAAGAAGGAGGAATGGCAATGCAAAGAACTCAGCAGAAAAAAATTCCCCAGACCAAGATGATGGCATTACTGTGGGCAATGAGAGAGTCTGAAAATAGTCACACTATAAAGGGACTCGCAAGTCAGTCTAGTCTTGTGGTTTCAGACCTGGCTGATCATCAGAATCAACCTGGGATTTATTAAAACACAGATTCCCAGACTCCTCCAAAAGATGACCAAATCAGACCTACTCAATCAACATCTTCAGGGCTAAAACACTTTTTAAAAGCTCTCCGATTTTATACCAAGCGTAGCAAAAAGTTAAAGTCTGGCTCTGATAACTTTTGTTGAAGATGTGTAACAACAGGAACTCTTATGCATTTTGGACAAAGATATATAACAGGAGCTCTTACACACTGCTAGTGGTAGTGTAATTTGGGATAAGTACTTGGGAAAAAAAATTGGCACATATCCTATCATTTAGCAACTATACTCCTGCATATAAAACCAACAGAAATTCTTGCCTGCATACTCAAGAAAATAAGAACAAACAAGAATGCATAAAATGGCATTTTTAATGTTAGCAATAAAACGTAAACAAATGTCCATCAACAGGGGAAAAGATAAATAAATTGTGGTATAGTCACACAATGGGCTACTGCTATACATAAGTGAAAATTAGTAAACTATAGTTGTGTTCAGTATGCATAAATATCACACAATAATGTATAACAAAAAGAACAAGTCACAGAAGCATACATACAATATGACTTCAATGATGTTTTTGTTCAAAAACAAGCAAAACCAAACAATATTTTAAAAACTCTATTTACAAGTAGTCAAATTGTAACAGAAAGCAAAGGAATAGTAAAATTCAGGACAATGGCTACCTTTGGAGGAAGGGGGTCCTATGTGTGAATAGTGTATAGGGACTTGAAAGATAATGTTCTATTTTTTTTAGGTGAGTGGTGAATATGCATGCATTTGTCATTTTATAAACTTGTCATGTGCATTATATAGCTTGTATGTATTGTGGCATTCATAATTTTTTAAATGAAAAAAATGGTTCAAGATATAAGGTATTTAATTAGACATTTTTTGGTAGCAAAACATGAAAAATCTGAAATTATATCAATAGAGGATGGGTTAAATACATTATGATAAACCCATATGATAAAATAACATGTAGGTCTTAAAATAAATAAGTATAATCTTTGTAGATTGATCTGAAGGAATGTCAATAATACATTAAGGAAAATAAAAGCAAGTTACAGAAAAATATGTTTAACATTATTCCATTTTAATAAACAACCACAACAGAATGACCAAATGAATATCTATAAATTCAAATATGTTTCTATGAGCATGAAAAAAATTATGGAGAGATGTACACTGAAGAAGTGGTTGCCAATTGACTTCTCCTTCAACCATTCTCTCTTTCTTGTTTAGAATTGTAATTACTGGGCTGGGTGCAGTGGCTCACGCCTGTAATCCCAGCACTTTGGGAGGCCTAGGCAGGTAGATCACAAGGTCAGGAGTTCAAGACCAGCCTGTCCAAGATGGTGAAACCCCATCTCTACTAAAAATACAAAAAAAATTAGCCAGGCATGGTGGCACATGCCTGTAATCCCAGTTACTCCGCAGGCTGAGGCAGTAGAGGTTGCAATGAGACAAGATCGCACTACTGCACTCCAGCCTGGGTGACAGAGTGAGACTGTCTCAAAAGAAAAGAATTGTAATTACTTTGTAATCTCTACACAGTGCCGCCCATAATAAAAGACTACATTTCCCAGTCTCTCTTGCCATGGGTGTGGCCATGTGATTCAGTGTCAGCCAATAAGGTGTAGACAAAATTGTGTGCTTAAAGGGAGACACTCTTTTGATTTCCTCTGCCTTTCCTCCTTCTGTGTTTCTGTTGGTTTAAGTTCCAAAAGCCAATTTTGAATCATGAGGTGACTTTGAGGATGGCAGCCATGAACTAGGATAGTGGAACATAAAAGCAGAATCCTGAGTCCCTTATGACACCATGGAGCCATTATACCTGTCCTGTTATTACATGGGAACATCTGGACATCTTTCAGGTGTGGAAGAAATAAACTTCTATTGTGTTTAAGTCATTGTTGTCTGGTATATTTCAATTATATGCAACTAAGCCTAATCCTAACTGATGCAAATGCCAAATTTAACATTGGTCATCTCAGGAGAGTGAGACTGGAAGCAACTATGGTGAAAAAGGAACTAATTTTTTCTTTATGTTTTCTGATTGTTTTGTTTTGTTTTTAAAAATAAGTACCAATTGCCTTTATAATTTAAAGAATGTATAAACAATTTTACACAATTTAAAAACGCCTTGCAAATGCACATCATGTGATTGATATTAGGCTTGGGAACCTTTTCTTTCATTTTACAGATTAGAAAATGGAGGTCTAAAATATGAACTCACTGTTCATTCAGTGAGTCAGAAGTGGTATTAGAAATGGAAGCCAATCTTTGAACTCCCAGTCCAGTGTTCTTCCTCTCATATCACAACAGAAAGTATTTTTAAATATGAGGCCTTGAGACACCCTGTGGTTGGCAGAAACAAAGTAGAAATAGCCAAGTTTGTGATAGGGTTCAGGTTTGCCTGTGATATCCAAGTGGCTTATTCAAAAGAGGTGAAAAGCAGGTTTGAATCTAGATGAATTAACACTTTTGTTCTAGAACCTTTTCTGTGTAAGACTTGGTATTGTTTTAAGTAACTAAAAGCTGTCTAGTAATTTAGATATGTGACAAGCTTCAAATTAGAAATCTTTTGTTTTCAGACTTATTTGTCGCTGAAAAAAATAATATTACAGCCAAAACCTCAAATGAGGATTTACTGCACTCTTTACTAAAGGAATGTTTTATTTTATTATTTTATTTTATTTTCAACTCTTATTTTAGATTCAGAGGGTACATGTGCAGGTTTGTTACATGGGTATCCTGCATGATGCTGAGGTTTGGGGTATGAAACTGAGCATGATACACAACAGTTAGCTTTTCAATTCTTGCCTCACTCCCTCTCTTCCCACTCAGCAGTCCCTAGTGTCTATTGTTGCTATTGTTATGTCCATGAGTATCTAGTATTTACCTCTCACTTATAAGTGAGAACATACAGTGTTTGGTTTTCTGTTCCTGCATTAATTTGCTTAGGATAATGGCCCATGGCTGCATCCATGTTGCTGCAAAAGACAGGATTTTGTTCTTTTTATGGCTGTGTAGTATTCCTTGGTGTATATGTACCACATTTTCTTTATCCAATCCACCACTAATGGGCACCTAGGGTTCATTCCATGTCTTTTTTATTGTGAATAGTGCTTTGAATAACATGCGAGTGCATGTGTCTCTTTGGTAGAATGATTTATTTTCTTTTGGAGATGTACCCAATAAGGTAGTTCTGTTTTAAGTTATTTGAGAAATCTCCAAATGACTTTCCACAGTGGCTGAACTAATTTACATTCACACCAACAGTGTGTAAGCTTTCCCTTTTTTCTGCAGCCTCACCAACATCTGTTGGTTTTTGACTTTTTAGTAATAAGCATTTTTACTGGTGTGAGATGGTATCTCGTCGCTTTGATTTGCATTTCTCCAATAATTAGTGATGTGGAGCATTTTTGTATATGTTTGTTAGTTACTTGCATATCTTCTTTTGAGAAGTGTCTGTTCATGTCTTGCCCACCTTTTAATGAAGTTATTTGTTTTATGCTTGTTGAATTGTTTAAGTTCCATATAGATTCTGAATATTAGGCCTTTTTCAGATGCATAGTTTGCAAATATTTTCTCAAATTGTTTAGGTTGCCTGTTTACTCTGTTGATAGTTTCTTTTGCTGTGAAGAAGCTCTTTAGTTTAATTAGATCCCAGTTACCGATTTTTGTTTTTGTTGCAATTACTTTTGAGGGCTTAGTCATAAATTCTTTTCCAAGGCCGACGTCCAGAATGGTGTTTCCTAGGTTTTCTTCTAGCATTCTTGTAGTTTGAGGTCTTACATTTAAATCTGTATTCCATCTTGAGTTAAATTTTGTATATACTGAAAGGTAGGAGTTCAGTTTCATTCTTCTGCATATGGCTAACCAGCTATCCCAGCAACATTTATTAAATAGGGAGTTCTTTCTCCAGTGTTTATTTTTGTTAACTTTGTCACAGATTAGATGGCTCTAGGTGTGCACCTTTATTTCTGGGCTCTCTATTCAGTTCCATTGGTCTATGTGTCTGTTTTTGTACCAGTACCATGCTATTTTGGTTACTGTTTTTGTTGTTGTTGTTTGTTTGTTTTTTGATTTTTCTTTTGAGATGGAGTCTCACTCTGTCACCCAGGCCAGAGTGCAGTGGCACAATCTCGGCTCACTGCAACCTCCACTTCCTGGGTTCAAGCAATTTTCCTCTTCAGCCTCCTGAGTAGCAGGGATTACAGGGGTCCACCACCATGCCCAGCTAATTTTTTTGTATTTTTAGTAGAGACGGGGTTTCATAATCTTGGCCAGACTGGTCTTGAACTCCTGACCTCATGATCCACCTGCCTCGGCCTCCCAAAGTGCTGAGATTATAGGCATAAGCCACTGTGCCTGGCCTACTGTATTCTTATAGTATAGTTTGAAGTCAGGTGATGCCTCCCAGCTTTCTTCATGTTGCTTAGCATTGCTTTGGTGTTTGGGCTCTTTTTTGGTTCCTTATGAATTTTTGAATAGCTTTTTCCAATTCTGTGAAAAATGACATTGGTACTTAGAAATAGCATTGAATCTGTAGGTGTTTTGGGCAGTAGGGCCATTTTAACTGTATGTTTCTTCCAATCCACGAGCATGGAATATTTTTGCATTTGTTTGTCTCATCTATGATTTCTTTTAGCAGTGTTTTGTAGTTCTTGACTAAAGGAATATTTTACATTCTTAAATATGAACATACAGATAAAATTAGACATCTAAACAGTAGGATACAAATTAAACAGAAAGGTTTTCTTAAAGCACTCAAAAATGAAAATGCAGTCTTCTCTCTTTACCTAAAGAACTTTTCATAATATGATTCTTACAATGTTCTTTTGTTCAACCATTGAACTTTAAGAAAAAGATAAGACTATTTGAAGATTAAAATATAAAAATAAAGATAAAAACCATTTGAGTTCATCTAAATTCATTGCCTTTAATCACACGTTAATTACTATTGCCTGCTGTGAACAAATGGATGGTCAGACTTCAACACTGCACTACTCCTTTACTAATTCAGCCATCTCTCACTGTCATGCCTCTTGCCCATTTTTATTACAGAATTGATAAGAGGTTTTGTAGAAACTCTTCAGCACTTTTTCAAATCTTCAGGTCAAAATATGTACATACAAAGATAGGCTTATTTCCTAAATACTGACTTTTCCTAAGTTTTGCTTTCATATACAAAGATGCCAAGAATTGCATATGCATCATTACAAACAGTCACTTTGTTGAAATCAAGCCCCCTTCATCTACTAACATGAAGAAAGAGCTGTCTTCATTATTTCTTTTCTACCATTCTGGAAAACGGAACTAGCTAAACTTCACTGTTACCAATGCAAGATCAATATCATGTATTCTATAGAGTTAAAAAGTATGTACTGTACTTATAATTATTCTTATTTTCTCTAAAATGTAATCAGCTTCTTAATAAACTAAGAAGCTTGGACTATAAAGATCTGAGTGTTTGGTGACACTTCAACATTTCAGGGAACACGTGTTGCTAATGGCCTTTCTACTCATCTCCCTTCACTCACATGCATACCTGTGGACAGTGCACATATCGAATCTGAGTATCAAACACCAGAGCCAATTTATAGCAAGTGATAAGGAAGCAGCCTTACCTCTAGAAGCAGTTCATTTTTCAGTGCAAAGGCAAAGTGTTTAGCAGGTATTTTATAGGTCACATATCCAATACACCATAAGACATCTGTAGTTGCTCAAACTAAAAGTCCTTCACTAGAGATGAATTCACATTGTGTGTGTGTGTGTGTGTGCGCGCATGTGTATGTGCACAAAAGAGTTCTCAGCAGAATCTTCTTTGGGAATTTTACAGGAAATTGTTTTGGAGGCTAGCTTTGCACATGCCATGTGATGTTCAGGGCAGCAACATACTATCTGTTTTTGGTGCTGAGCTCTGGCCCAAACGTGTAACCCACGTGATCTTGTCCCGTTCTCTTCACCTGTCTGGCCTCAAGTTTCTCATGTTTCAAATTGGAATGGCAACACATCCTCCACATAGCTCACAGGATTGTCTGGCAGTCCGAATAAATGTGATCAAGTCCTCTAAAAATTAGATAGCACTATTAAATCTAAGGTGCTCTCATCACTCCTTCTTCAAGGACAGACTTAGCAAGAGAAAGTAAACTCCTTGTTCATTGCTTGACAAGATCACCATATAACTATTTCAGAGTAATCTCTTAAGCAAGGAGGGTGAGTCATAAAACAAAAGGTTTTCATTAAATCATATTTGGGAAAATAAAACAGGCCCATAATTTTATAGCCTCCCTCTGTGCCAAAGACACAGTTTACACAGACAGCAGAAAAGAATGAAAAGAATGCGAGTGGCCCTGGCAAGCCTTGGTCACCATCCCAACGGGCCTAGAGAGTCTCTCCCAGACCCTGGGTGGAATGTGTCACCGCTCTCCCGAGCTCACATAGTGAATCACCACATTGTAAAGTGTTCAACAGTTTTTACATTAAATAAAATAAAAATTAAGTTTCCTGGGTATATATGGTTTATCACAGTAAGTCTGTGTTAATATTTCCTAATCATAGTGACCTCAGCCTGCCAGAATGCACAGGCCCCTAATCCTCACTGTAATGTTTTCTCATTAGCTACGCAGCATTGCCACACCAGTGGCAGCGACCAAACACCGCCTCAGGCACCACTGGAATTAATTACTTAGAAGAAACACTGCTGTTTTGAATTGTCATCTTGAATTTATCACTTGCCACTTAATGTAACTCATCTGACCTAATACCTCCATTGTGTCACCAGGGGCCTTGGCACGGGTTTCACCAGGGTAATAGCAGTGGGGTTCTGTATACCTAATGTGGCTGAGATGCCAAACACACAGCTGCTGGAGGCCTGGTTAAAATCCTACCCTGGAGGCGATGCATGCTAACAATGCCCCTAGCAAATTGCAGATTACCCATACGTCATGTTCCATCTGAAGCTAAGAGTGATTCAAAGGTAGGCCCAATACATCTCATTTCTGCTGCTTGGAGAAGATAATCTTTCATTTCTTTGGATGTAACAGCCCTCCCCGTTTGTTTCTTCTTGCTTTGCTTTTGAACATAATGAAACTGGCTATTCATGTATGGAAGGAAAAGTGACTCTAGGGGGACCTGCAGTGCTAAGTCTGGGGCCTTTTTCTTATAAATTCTGAAGAAATTGCTCATTAAATTACTCACACAAAGAAATACAATTTCACCATAGGTTACGTTTCCCCAGGAATTGGGACAAAATTGTAACCCAAGTTGAAATCTGTGCTGTACTTTTGCAGGGCTACATTTTGTCCCGCACTTATGAGGTTGATTCTGCATTAGCTATTGAAAAATGCACATTTAATAAGGGAACTAATGATTTGGTTATTTTCATTAAGCCTGAGAAATTATTTCGGTATGAAAAACAAGCTTTGACACACAGCTCTGACCAATAGTCTAATCAAATTTTTCATCTATGAAAACCACGCACTTGAAACCAACATTTTTCAAGTTTTCTGCCCGTTTTGGATTTACCCAAATGTAATTATTTCCATTTAAAATTTAGTTTTCTAGTTCTGCTATAGCTTTTATTTCAAAAGATGATATATACATGCATGTATGGGGTATGTGCATATGTATGTTTAAATGCTTAGCTTCTAGAAGCTTACAGACATAATACCATAATGTAAGACCAAAGCATGGAAATCCTACTGATGAGATAATAAGTAAAATAGATTTACTTTAATAATGACAATTCCCAGTGTATTTCACAGACAAAAACATTTCCTTTGGTTACCACACTCTATACCATGCATAGTAAACTTTGGGAGATGTATAATGCAATATAAACATTAATAGTTACACAATTGTGTTGTTTTAGAAAGACTATTTATAGAGAAAATACAAAATGCCTCCCCATAGTATACTTAGACCTAAGCCACCATAATCTTCCTGCTCATACAGCAGGAAATCTAATACACCAGTTCAATAAACCTGTAGGAAACAAAGGTTTTATGTAGCATTAAGTGTCACAATATTAAAATGCCCATATTACTTTCAATTGCTCTTATAAGCCTCTTTTTAACAATCCAGAAAGTTGAGGGCCATAATGATAAGAATATTGTCCTATTCTTATCATTCTTATCCTAGCAAAGGACAAAGAAGGTGAAATAAAAACACTACTCCTTTACCTGTGTTTATCTCTGGTCTTAATAGCATTGGTGCTTTTATACAAAAGGCTCTCTTCTGCAGACTCTCCTGTTTCATACCTTTTTGTGTTGTTAGATTATGTTCTGTCAAAGGTGACATAACATTTAAAAGGGTGTCAAAAAGCCTTTACTGTAATGTCAGATGAACCACATAACGTCTTTGGGGGTAGGTTTCCTTTCCTGTGAATGTAGTATTGTGTGCTATGAGCTCTTGAGGCTATAATTAGAGACCGTAAAGCTCTTTCAAAATACCAAGTCCTTCATTCCAAGAATGCTCATCACAAATGGTAATATAGCAACAACAAAGATCACCACCCCTAGAGTGTAAGTTTCCCCCAAACAGGGACAGTTGTTTTTAAGAGTTTTGCGAGTGTCTAGCACTCTGTAGCTGCCTAATTAATACCTAATGACAATGATGAACCACTTGTGATATTCAGCTAACTAATTGGGGTCTTATAGTATCTTGAAAGTTTCAACTTAATGGCCATTAAAATATAGTATCTTGTATTTTCTATTATACCTGCCAACTCCCCAAACTTTCTGCAAGCAGAAATTCATTAACTCAAATTCTTTAATGCAATATTAATAATATAAAAGTACATTTTGAAGACTTAAGAAATACCCAGGGTCTTTTTGCTTAGGATTGTCTTGGCTATATGGGCTCTTTTTTTTTGGTTCCACATGAAATTAAAATTAGTTCTTTCTAATTCCGTGAAGAAAGTCGATGGTAGCTTGATGGGAATGGCATTGAATCTATAAATTACTTTGGGCAGTATGGCCATTTTCACAATAATCGTTCTTCCTATCCATGAGCACGGAATGTTTTTCCATTTGTTTGTGTCCTCTCTTGTTTCCTTGAGCAGTGGTTAGTAGTTCTCCTCGAAGAGGTCCTTCACATCCCTTGTAAGTTGTATTCAAAGCTGGAGGCATCATGCTACCTGACTTCAAACTATACTGCAAGTCTACAGTAACCAAAACCGCATGGTACTTGTTCTAAAACAGATATATAGACCAATGGAGCAGAACAGAGGCCTCAGGAATAACACCACATATCTACAACCACCTGATCTTTGACAAACTTGACAAAAACAAGCAATGGGGAAAGAATTCCCTATTTAACAAATGGTGTTGGGAAAACTGGCTGGCTATATGCAGAAAACTGAAACTGGACCCCTTTTTTACACCTTATACAAAAATTAACTCAAGATGTATTAAAGATTTATATGTTAAGACCTAAAGCCATAAAAAGCCTAGAAGAAAACATAGGCAAGATCATTCAGGACACAGGCATGGGCAAAGACTTCATGACTAAAACACCAAAAACAATGGAAACAAAAGCCGAAATTAACAAATGGGATCTGATTAAGCTAAAGAGCTTCTGCACAGCAAAAGAAACTATGATCAGAGTGAACAGGCAACCTACAGAATGGGAGAAAATGTTTGCAATCTATCCATCTGACAAAGGGCTAATATCCACCATCTACAAGGAACTTAAACAAATTTACAAGAAAAAAACAACCCCATCAAAAAGTGGG
>NW_012115422.1:2401071-2433376 GCF_000951035.1 Colobus angolensis palliatus
TATAAAGACACATGCACACGTATGTTTATTGCAGCACTATTCACAATAGCAAAGACTTGGAACCAACCCAAATGCCCATCAATGATAGACTGGATAAAGAAAATGTGGCACATATACACCATGGAATACTATGCAACCATAAAAAGGAATGAGTTCATGTCCTTTGCAGGGACACGGATGAAGCTGGAAACCATCATTCTCAGCAAACTAACACAAGAACAGAAAACCAAACACTGCGTGTTCTCATTCATAAGTGGTAGCTGAACAATGAGAACACATGGACACAGGGAGGGGAACATCACACACCAGGGCCTGTCAGGGGGTGGGGAACAAGGGGAGTGATAGCATTAGGAGAAATACCCAATGTAGATGACGGTTGATGGGTGCAGCAAACCGCCATGACACATGTATACGTATGTAACAAACCTGCATGTTCTGCACATGTATCCCCGAACTTAAAGTATTAAAAAAAAAAAAAAAAGAAAAGAAATACCCAGGGGTCAATTTAAGCAAAATTGTCTTTTAAGTGTCTTTAAGAGAAAATCCCTCCCTTTTTATTGCTTGGGCAAGCTCAGTCAAGGGAGCCTAACAATTGTGAACTGGAGTTAGTGGATCCAAATCCACTGGGCTGCCTTTTGCATTGCTCAATGTGAGGGTGAACTGAAAGTATTTTTAATAAACATGCAACCTCTCAAGGTTGTGTGAACTATCAGACTATATAGATACTTCATGATATTCACACATAAGGAAGCATAACATTATAACACATAGAGGACTGGGGTAGTTTGCATCCAGGTTCTGGCAATATTCTTCTTCCCCTGGGCAAACAGTCCAAAGAGGGCATCAATCTATGGGGAGCCCTTGGTGCCATCTCTTACAGTAAACCGTGTAAGCTGGATTATCTTGTCTCCACCCATCTGGCATATACAAACTGTTAACTCATGGTCCCACACCCATGTAAACCCTCTTCAGGCAGGCCTCGATGCAGAAGCTCTGTGAAATCTTTTGCTGATCTTTAGATATTTTTAAATGACTTAAAATGAAATGTTTTAAAATCCTGACTGTTACCATTAAAAATGTACCAGTGCAAGCTGGGAATCGATGACATTTAGTGCTGTTGCCTTGTAAAAAACCAAATCCTAAATGGTTCGTCATAATGTTATTGGCAGATGTGGTTTTATACTTTTAAATTCCTTGGAGCTGCTGGAAAAAAAAAGAACATATAGATATGCCTATGCAGATGAAATGACATCATAAAATCCAGTTACCTGACTGTAAAGTAAGGGGACTCTCCGTGGCTGAATTGCTTGTTATTGAAAAAGAGAACCAAAGCAAAGGAGAAAGCGCATCATCTGCAATTGAATGTTTTCAATTACTTTTTATCGTTCTCGGGCATTCTCATCACAACATATATTTTGGGATGAAAGATTATTTTACATTCTAAATGAAAGCAATGCACATGCAACATTTACTTTGCAAATGGAGACCCTGCTGCCTCTCACCACTCTACAAAAATATAGCAAATTTATACACAGTTACATAAATGATTTTTTGGGTCAAATTTTTCCCTTTCATCTTAATGTCTAATTTTGTCACAATTAATTGTATTAACCACATCATGCATGGACTGCAACCTCCTAAGTAACACTTGTCACATTGGAATTTAACATCAAATTACTCAGTTTCCTTCTGGACTGGTAATACAGTTATGGGAGATTCACATTTTTCATTTCTTTTTTTAAAAAGACAACTACGGAACAATCACACACTATAGCTTAAGGACCAAAGACAAAGAAACTTTGCCGTCTAATGGAAACCGCAATCACATCGTAAACAACCCTAATGTAAATAATTGTTCCAACTGGAACTTGCTAGGGCAGGAATTAGTCACTGAAGGACACAGCTCAGGCTGTTTGGCATGAGGGTTACTGAACATATATCCCTGGGCATACACCTTTGCCTTGTCCTGGTCTCTGAGGAACAGCAGACCCCCCTCCACGTCCCACCTTGCCCCTTTGATTCATTCGTAATTTCTTATTTGGCAATCGGAAGAGGGAAATTTCAAACAAAATATTTTTCACCACCTGGAAAACAATCTACCTAAAAGCAGACTCCTAGTGCTCATTACTGCGAGGCTGGGCTCATTGCAGCCATTGTCATGCAAGCACAGTTGTAAGTAATAATGTGGCCTTTAATGACGGAATGATGGACCTGCCAAACACTTGCTCCTGCCATGGACTGCTTGCATTTCCCTGCTGGAGAGCACAGAGATGCCCATCTGGGAGTTATTAACATATCCTCGTCAATTCAGAACCGACTTTAACATAATCCATATTTGTTGGAGAAAGTCCAACATCAGCTTGAGAACAACAGTCACGTGCCTCAATGACACATTTCAAACAGCACACACCGAGCATGCTTGGGCAGCTAAGCAATTCAGAAATGCAAATAGCTGAAGCACTCTTCTGACTAGATAAAAAGGACAAATCCCTTTTGGCAAGAGACTGGATAGCCTCTTAATGTTGCAGGAAAACAACCAAACTGGGAAAGGTACAAATTCCGGAAGCATCAGTTTGGGTTTGGTGAGTCACCAGGAAGGCATCTCTTTTTTGGTTTATTCCAATCATGTTGGTACAATCAATCTGGGGTTGAACTTTGGACTTCAGCTGTTGTCAGGCAGAGCTGTTTGTCTGGGATTCAGGAATACAGATGCTCTTAAACCAACAATGTTGCACATTGTATGCTTGCTTGTTGACATATGTACAGTATAAGCATACATCTCTCCTTTTAAAACACAACAAAGAGCTATCAGCTCCATTTCAACATCAGCTTGGTTCTTGTTCTGAACGGGTTACCTAATGTGAATACATTTGTGGAAAAAGCTAGCTTGGTTATATTCCTTAATATGAATCCTCATAAAATTAATTTGTGTCAAAATATCACGTAAAGTCTGTGGAATTTATCTCCAAATTGGGGACTGGTTTTTGTGAGTACAGAATATGTTCCTGGAGACTTTCTGAATTATTTTAACATGATGAAAATACATTTCATCAACTAAATGCCTTTGGCTGATAGATGCTATTGGTGTTATCTGTACATTATAGTGAAACAAGAAACAAGGGGTAAAAAGCACTTCCTTGAGGCCACCACCCATTTCTATTGAGGAGGATTTTGGTAAAACTGCAATAAAATCCTATTTCAGATTACGTAAACCAAAGCCAAATGCAAATTCTTCCTTCAAATATTTAAATAGATGCACAGGGCTAGATCACTAGATAATAGTATTGTACCACTATTAGATTTTCTTCATTTGATAATCATATTGTGGTTATGCAAGAGAATGTTTTTGTTCTTAAGAAATATGGGGTTATGATATCTGCAATGTTCTCTTAAATATTTCAGCAAGATAAAAGTAATGAAAATACATACACAAAGAGAAGACAAATGTGGCAAAATGTTTATAACTGATCAACATAGGCAAGGGATGTATGTGTGTTCATTGTGCTATTGTGGCAATTTTCCAGTAGGTTTGAAATTTTTCAAAATAAAAAGTCAGAAATAAAATCAATTAGACTCACAGCTAGTAATATGGACTTCTTAAAAATAAAATTCACTGTTTGGAAACTTTCTCTTATTTCCTGTTCTTTGCTTAATGATAACATTTTGAATAAGGGGTGGGAATGACCTGGAAGGAGAGGAAGACAGGAAGTGAGAAATAGCTTACCGAGGGACAGGAGAATGAAGCAGAGAGACAAAAAAAGGTGGGAAAAGTGAGATAGAATAGGAGAGAAGAAAATACCAGAGAGAGGACAAAGCACACCTCAGTGCAGTTCTGAGCCAGAACATTCAGAGCAACCAGGGCTAATTCCCAAGGCTGGGAGGAAAACGGGGCAGAGGTCTTACCCACATGGTAGGGACAATACAAAAATGTTCACTCTCCCTGCAAGCAGAAGTGGCCCAGGCAGCCCAGCTTCTAGTGGTAGCATGTACTTTCTTCTAGCAGAAAATATAATTCAGCCAAAAGGCAAGCTGAAGGCTAGACTGAAGCTTTCACCATAGGACTGAGCACAATGCTGTGGAGGGAAGCCACCCAAACCCCTCCCAGGCATGGGAACTGATCAGACCTTATTAGGATAAGAAGAGTTGGCCTGGGGGAGGTTAGTGGAGATGGAGATGGGAGGTGAGTATCTTTAGCTGGATTCTACCTTTGTGGTGTTATAAAAGTTTTGACCGTAAGTATAAACATTAAGAAACAGAAAATAATTTTCCTTTATTAGAATATGTGTATAGTTTAAAATTTTTTTTTAAGTTTATTTTATAGAGACGAGGTCTCATACTCCTGGTCTCAAGTGATTTTCCTGTCTCAGGCTCCCGAAGTGCTGGGATTACAGGCGTGAGCCTCTGGACCTGGTCAGGTATGTAGTTTCTTTTGTTGTTTTTTGTTTGTTTGTTTGTTTGTTTGAGACGGAGTCTCCCTCTGTCACCCAGTCGGGAATGCAGTGGCGTAATCTCAGTTCACTGCAAGCTCTGCCCCTCGGGTTCACATCATTCTCCTGCCTCAACCTCCTGAGTAGCTGGGATGACAGGCACCTGCCACCACGCCCGGCTAATTTTTTTGTATTTTTAGTAGAGACGGGGTTTCACTGTGTTAGCCAGGATGGTCTCGATCTCCTGACCTTGTGATCTGCCCGTCTCAGCCTCCCAAAGTGCTGGGATTACAGGCATGAGCCACCGCGCCCGACCCAGGTATGTAGTTTTTAAATCATCCATGTGAACTGCAGAAAATCATGGCGGTGACAGAGGTCACTGCAGTTGTTCAGCCTAGGTTATCAATTGAGAAATGCCCCCCAAAAATTGTCTGTAAGAGTGAGTAGACATCAGTTCAAGAAGAGATAGGGATATAGAAACCTGGGGGAAGAAAAGGGCAGGGACAGATGGGCAAGAAGTCAGATATGTGGGGGCCATCAGCCAGCTGTGGGCACAGCTTTCCATAGCATGGCCATTCTTAATTGGGTAGGTCACTGCAGCAAGCCACCCCAAAACAGAGCAGCTTGAGGGATCTCTTTCACCTCAGAATTCTGGGAGGAACCCCTCCTCTGTTGGCTCATCAGCCCCAGAGCCCAGAAATTTCTATGAACTGATCCCAATAAAGCCAAGTAAGCCAACACGTCCCCCCGACCCCCACCTCGGTCTCAACATACAACACATTCAGGCAGACAGAAGTTTCAAAAAGCTGCTTGCCTTTGTCTTATTTCTCTTAGTCTTCCCACAGCTGCTAGTTTAGAGCAATACCGTTTGTTCCCAAGGAAAGAAAGAACCTAAAGTAAAGGTTTAAAATTCACTGTCAAGGCCGCATGACCAGTGTTAAACAGAAGACCCCGGGAGTTCTCAGACCCACAAGCAGAAGAGACGCTGGTTTGGGTTCCTTCCCTGCCTTCGGCCCAGCTTCCTTTGTTCCCACTGTCAACCTCATGATGTGCTTGTGTGACGTCTTTTGGTTTTCTGCCTCCTTCGTTACCGCCCTTGACATTCCCTCAAATCTGATTTTCCTTTATAGAAAAATATCAGGGGATGGTGGGGATGATTTGTTCTGGGCCCTGCAACTGCCCCGGAGATGTCTCTGGACAGAGGCTCAGGTGTCAGGCCCGGAGCTGTTTCTTCTGTGTTTTTCCCCCATGGCATTCAGGACATTTGGCTTCTTTGCAAGGAGCATTCAGTAGGATGGAGACAGTGCGGGTTCCATGTGGGCTCTAAGGAAAGTACCAGATAACTAATAGAAAAGCTTAGCCTGAAAGCTGACCGTAGCACATGAAAAGTTGTATCCTGGGGAAACTGTGTTTGTTCTTTTAAATATGGCAACTATTCAGCCCAAGGCAGCAAATGAGGTGCTTGTTCCTTCACTCGATGGAGAGGTTTGCTTGGTTCACACTGTGAGGCAAATGCATGTAGAATATTGCCAGTTCAAGGTAAATTGCTGCCTCATTAGGGTTATTTGGTATTTTTTTTCAAACCTGAATTTCTCACAAACTCAGAGGAGGAAATACAGTCACTTGCCTGGAGTGAGGAGGGATATCAGTGCCACCTCTCCTCCACATGCCAAGGTTTCTGGGCTCAAGCACCACACTCTGCTTTGACTAGATTTCCTGTCATGGCCTATGGAAGGCTTGTTCCTATGAACATCTCCTGACACCTGTGCAGAGGGCACTCACACTTATAGGTTGGCTGGGTTGAGAAAACCTTACATCTAGAAGAGCCACACGCAGCATACATCTTGGTTTCAGCCTATTTCCCTCATGACTCCCCACCTGGAGTCTTGAGAGAGTGAGAAGTGGGAGGAAGGTGGATAGTTAGAAAACATCTAGAGCATGGAGTTCTGCTTGATAGATCAGAGTAATCCAGACAATGTGGACGTTCTGACAGGGAGTGGAAAATGGGCACTGAAAGCTTTCTGTGAGGATGTATCCACTGCTCATTTGCAGCCCTGCAGAGCCACACCCTGGAAATTTCTGGGGCCAGCCTCAGATCCTGCTCTCAGCAGGATGCAGACACTGTACGCTGACCCACGTGTCAGCCATGTTTTGGAACAACCTAGGGTGTCTCAACTGTCTTGAGGCGGTACTATCTGGAAAAAGTCAGATATAGGCCATTTAATAGGGCAAGTTACTTTCATGTTCAAGATATGTTGTTTTAGTGCTTTGTGTGCACTCCAGCTATCACAATAGGGTGCCATAAGGTCAAAGAAGTAAGACATAGATTTCTAAGGTATGGCTCCACTCCTGCAGCTTCAAGACTATGGGAACAACTGTTTCTCTTCTTGCAATAACTGATTTTCTCACTGTAATGAAGAATTGTGATTCACAACTTCTGTAGCTGTGGTCTCTTCCTTTAGGGCTAAGGTCACACCAAATGACAGGAAGATGCCACTTCCCCTGTTGTAGTCACTGAATCTGCTGCTTCTCTCTCTCCTCTCTGGAGGAATAGATGGGAACCCCTTCTCCCTGTTTTTACCTTCACATGTGATAGAGATAGTCAGTCCTCCCTGTATCTGTCAAAATAGGCCAGAACACTGACTGTCACACTTTAGCGCAATTTAGAATCTCCCTTAGTTTAACAAGGAAGGTCTTGTTAAACCACTGATTGCTGGGTGCTGCTCATGTTTCTAATTCAGTAAGTCCAGGATGAGGCTGAGAATTTGCATTTCTAACCAATTCTCTGGTGATGCTGATGCTAATGGTTTAGGAATTGCACTTTGAGAATCACTGAGTTCGGTTATGCTGCAGTAACAAATGATCCCAAATCTCAGTGGCTTCCGATCACAAAGCTCTATTTTCCACTGGTGTCTCATATCTGTGATAGGCCAGTGGCAGCTGTGCTCCACGTCATCGTACCCAGGACCTGAGTGACTGAACAGCCTCTGACGTGTTGCCAATCTCAGGGCATGGGGGAAAGAGGACATGGTAAACTATCACTCAGCTCTTAAAGCTTTGCCTTATATCTCATTGTCTAAAGCAAATCACAGGGCCAAACGTGACGTTAGTGGCAAATGAGGGGCCAAACATTTTTGTGAGAATTGTACAGTCTACGGCATCCTCCCTCATATCACTTGTCCCATTCTACCTCAGTAAATGAGCTGAGGTTTTGACTGAACAAACAGCTTCCCAGAAGAAAGATAGATTTTTTCAGACTCTCCTGCAGCTAGGTATGGCTGTGTGAGTTCTGGCCAATGGGTTGTAAATAGAAGGTTGTATAGGTGTTCCAGAAACCTTCCTGAGAGGACAGAACACATGTGCCCTTTCTCTCTCTTCCTCTCTTTAATTGCTTTTTACATCCTATTCCTTAGCATGCAGATGCTAGCATTTTGAAGCATGAGGTGGTCAGAGCTACACGTCTCAGCCTCGTAGAAAAGAAACAAAGTGTGTGGAACACCATATCACCATAGCAGCCCCAGACCACCTACCTGTACTTCTACATGAGAGAGAAATAAAATTCAATCTCATCTAAACCACTGTTACAGTGGGTTCTTTGTCACTCACATCTGAAGGTAATCCTAAGTAAGGCACCCACAGAAAGGCTTTCTTTTGAAATTTGCTCACTTCTGTCTGCAGTGTCTTGTGTTCCACTCATCCATCGAGTGTTTTCTGAGCTTCTGAGCTTATTTCTTCCCTTCACACCCCTTTTTCTTTACTAACAATGCAGTGAGAATGTCTACAGAAGGAAGTCAAATACAGTTTTGTTCTTGCTAGGAATATAAACTAAGACTGTAGATGCATAGAGTCTGACAGTGGGAAATATGACAAAGAAAAGGAAAAACTTGTCTGTTTAGAACTTTCCTAAGGAGCTTCCAAAATTGTCTTCATCTCATCGCAAGAAAGCAGACAATGCTATTCTTTAATGCCAACCCTCCCTTGCAATGTAGGAATCTTTCTGATGTCAGGGCTTAAAGTGACTTGCATGCCACATGATAATGCCATCTGATCACAGAATAAACAACCACGGCATGCATGTTGAAAGATGGCTGTTAGAGGCCTGTGGTCAGTGTGTCTCTCTCCTCTGTCTTTACTATTAACTCGTCACCTCCATCTCTGTTTCTCTTTGCCAGTCTTTTCCCACTGTGCTTGCTTTTACCTTTATCATAGTTAAATGTCTGTATGTCTACAACTCTCCACAGATAGAGGGAGCAGCTGAAGAGGAAAGGGAAGAGTGTTAACAAAACTCAAAAGGCTGGAAAGGGAGAGTGGACTCAAGTGGGAGAAGACCAGCCCCAGGGCTGCAGGCTCTTCTTAGGTAGATCAGGGCCATGCATGTTCAAGGCCTCTCTAGGTCACAATACACAGCTTAGCAGGGTAATTCACTGTGTCCCATCAATGCACTGGAATAAGTTATCGCTTTAGCTACACAAATGCGATTTGTAAACTACAAATATCTATGTTTACTTTCAAGAGTGTTTCTTTTCTGATGGAGAGCCATTTGTTGGGGGAACTTTCATATTCGCAATCTATTGTACTAGACGTCATCAGTCATCTAACTGTTTCATTAGATGTTGGCTGTATTTCTTAAAAAACAAATTAACAGTATCCCAGAACTTAAAGTATATATATACATATATATAAAACAACAATAACAACAACAAAACTCATTTTCATAGTCAAATAAGTTTGAGAGCCACTACATCCAATGTGCTCCGGAAAATTCACAATGTATGTTGGCATACTAAAGGCTATGAGAATTTTTTGAGTAAATAAGCCTATTTATTCCTTTATATACAAAATTACTGAACCATAGAATTATTTTTTAGTACAATATCTACTAACATCTTCTGGAACTTGTCCTTGGAATATAGCTTGGGAAACAGTCTTAAAAGAATAAAAACTATTATATACTACATGCCATATTATTATTATCAACTATTTTTAAACTTTAAATATTTAATTGACAAGTAAAAATCACATATGTTCAAAGTGTACAATGTATGATTTGATATATGTATAATAATTGTCACAATCAAATTAGCTAACACCTCCATCACTACTCATGCTGTCCATTAGCTCCCTAGAACTTGGTCATGTTATAACTGAAAGTTTGTACTCTTTGATCAATGTCTCCCCATTTCCCCCACCCTGCAGCCCCTGGCAGCCACCATTTTACTCTCTGTTTCTATGATTTTGGCTTTTCTAGATTCCACATGTAAGATCATCCAGTATCTGTCTTTCTGCATTGGCTTCTTTGACTTAGCATTACCACATTATTTTTCGTAAGAGAAGTTACTGCAAACCAAAATTTTGTGAATATTCATAACCTACTGACATTTCAGTGGGACCACATAAGAATTATAATATAGTTTAGACATCCCAGTGGCACAAAACTTGCAATTTTTATTTGCGCCAGCTGCCAGAATCCCAGAACAGTACTGCAAGAGTATTTACTTTAGAAGTAAGCTAAATAAAGTGATATAGAGAATTATCATGATGAGTGATTGATAATAAGGGAATAAAATCTAGATATGGATGAGACCACGACAAGGAGGGGTGATTTAGACCAAAGTACGAAAAGAACAAAAACCGGGATAAGTTTGGAAGGACACAATTCACCTTAAGATGACATTAACTTAAGACTTTTAGTCTTGCATCTCTCTCTGCCCAGAGGCTGTGGGAACTAGGTAGAGCTTGGGCTTTAGCGTCCTCTCATCCTCGTAAATCCTTGCTTTTATTACTATTACAGCATTTCCCATAGTGCATTGTAGTAATGACTTTTTGGTAGTTTACCTTATTATTCTGTGAGATCTCTAAAGGCAAGTGTTGTAACTTACAGATCTCACTATCTCCAGTCTAGACATTCAATAGTAATTTAACAAGTACTCAAGGTCACTCTGCATGGGAGTTCTCTTGGATGGTGATTTTAAAAACACTGCACCCAGTCCAGGGTTTTAAACCCTTGATCTACATGTTAGAACTACCTGGGGAGGTTTGAAAACATACCTGTAAAAATCAGAGCCCCAAATCTGAGATTCTAATTTACTTTTTTCAGGTGGTCCTGGGATCTCAGTATTTTAAAAATGTCATCGCTGGTGATTCTACCATACAGACAGGATTGAGGTTGAGAACACCTGCACTAACTGTCTATGTTGTTTAAATATGTCTATTTAAGGATATTAATATACAGCTGAAATGAATGCCTTTTGAAATAGATTATATAAATAAGGATTCCAAAGAATTAATTTTTATTTAAACAAATAAAAAATTACAATAGATACATATAATCCAAGTATATAGTAGTCAAGTGGCCATTCTTCTCGCATTAGTTTGACTTAAACAGTTACGAGACAAATGTCAATTGGGGAGCCTCACCAAACATCAGCATGCATCCATCAGGAAAGAGAAAGCAGTTGATTAGCAGTGACATTTGCAATGTGCCTATTGTTTGGTGCATGCAGTTCTTGGATTGTTTTCTGAAGTCCAAGGCATGTTAACTGCTGTGAACTTTTTAGGCATGCATTTACATGTTTAACAATGAAAAAAAGTACTTATGTTTTTAATGAAAAGAAGCAAGCAAATTAATCCCATTGATATAGTTTGGATTTGTGTCCCCACCCAAATCTCATACAGAATTGTAATCCCCAATGTTGGAGGTGGGGTCTGATGGGAGGTGATTGGATCATGGGGGTGGCTTTCTCAAACACCATCCTCTTGGTGCTGTTCTTGCGATAGTGAGTGAATTCTTGTGAGATCTTGTTGTTTAAAAGTATGTGGCATCTCCACCCTCGAGCTCTCTCTTGCTCTTACTCTGGCCATGTGAGGGACCTGCTCTCCCTTCACCTCTGGCACCCCCTTTGCCTTCTGCCATGATTGTAAATTTCCTGAGGTCTCCCCAGGAGCTGAGCAGATGCCAGCATCATGCTTCCCATACACCCTGCAGAATCATGAGTCAATTGAACCTCTTTTCTTTATAAATTACCCAGTCTCAGGTATTTCTTTATAGCAATGTCAGAACAGACCGATACACCCATCAAGACCCCAATCTTTGCACAAGTCTGTAGACCAAAGTTCTAAAAATGGCATTTTTTATTTTGTAGTCTTCCAAAAAGTTCAGTCCAAACAGACTAAAGTAAAACATGAAGTGAATCATCAGGATAAAAGGGCAAAATTGTTAAGGAGAAACAGATTTTGTTTTAAAGCCAGTAAGAAATAGCCTACTCTTAAAAAAATTAAGGCTCATGGTAGGCAGCAAGTAATATGTGTGAAGTGGACAACATTACTCATCATTGAGCCATTCTGGGTACCTAATGACAGTGAGAACCATGAGTGTATAACAGCTAAAGAATAAGTCCTTTATTTGTCAGGAAAGAAAATAACGTGATTACAACAATATGGAAATAAATTTTTACCATTGTGGGTTTCTTGTGAGTTTCCTTAAAAATGCAGGTATTAAATGAGATACGAACCTATCTTCAACAAGATGACAATTTGGCTCAAATCTGAAAAATTAAACACATCCTCTTTTTTTATAATATGTAGGAAACTAGCTCCTGAATCGAGTCTGGTAACTGTTATTCTTTGGAATCATGAATGGAATCATTTCCAAACTTCAAAGTCAAGCACCTTTTCTCAAATACCTGATTAAACCTTGGATTTTACGTTGGTCATTTTGTTAAAAGACCGCACATGGCCATCTCCTGAAGTTCTTTGTCTTTTTTCCTCAAAACTGGCCAGCAAATATCTCTTTAATTTTATTTTATTGTTTCTTTTTAAATTTTATATATTTATGGGGTACAATGTGATTTTTGATATGTGTAGACATTGTAGAATGATTAAATCAAGCTAATTAACATACTCATCACCTCACCTACTTACCATTTTTTTGTAGTGAGGACATTTAAAATCTACTCTTAGCAATGTTTAAGTACACAAGACATTATTATTAACAATAGTCACCATGCTTTACAATAGATCTCCAAAACTTATTTCTTTTTTCCGACTGAAACTTTGTACCCTTTGACCAGCATCTGTCCAACCATACTCACTCCAGACCCTGGTAAACACCATTCTACTCTCTACTTCTAAGTGGTTGACATTTTTCGATTCCACAGATAAATGTGATCATGCAGTATTTTTCTTTCTGTGCCTGGCTGATTTCACTTAGCATAATGCCTTCCAGGTTCATCCATATTCTTGCAGATAAAAGAAATTCTTTATTCTCTACAAAATTATTTTTAGAGACGGGATCTTGATCTGTCATCCAGGCTGGTGTGCAGTGGTGCCATCATAGCTCACTGCAGCCTCCAATGCCTGGTCTCAAGCAATCCTTCCACCTTAGCCTCCCACACAGCTGAGGTTACAGGTGGGAGCACCTCACCTGGCAAGATTTCCTTCTTTGTAAAGGCTGAAGAGTATTCCATCATGCATATATACCACAGTTTCCTTATCCAGTCATTCACTGTCGAACAGTTAGGTTGCTTCCATATCTGGACTATTATAAACAATGCCAAAATGAACATTTCAAATGAAATGAATGCAGATGTCTCCTCAACATACTGATTTCATTTCCTTTGGATATATATTCAGAAATGAAAATTCTGGATCATATGGTAGTTATTTTTAATTTGGGGGGGAACCTCCTGTATTAGTCCATTTTCATAGTACTGTGAAGAAATACCCAAGACTGGGTAATTTGTAAAGAAAAAGAAGTTTAATGGACTCACAGTTCCACATGGCTAGTGAGGCCTCACAATCATGGCGGAAGGCAAAGGAGGAGCAAAGGCACATCTTACTTAGTGGCTGGCAAGAGGGTGTGTGCAGGAGAACTGCCCTTTATAAAACCAAAAGATCTCGTCAGACTTATGCACTATCATGAGAACAACATGGGAAAGACATGCCCCCATGATTCAGTTACCTCCCACCAGGTCCCTTCCATGACATGTGGGGATTATGGGAGCTATTATTCAAGATGAGATTTGGATGGGGACACAGCAAAACCATATCACTCCATACTGTTTTCCATAATGACTGTACTAATATACATTCCCAGAAACAACATATAAGGGTTGCCTCTTCTCCACATCCTTGTCAGCACTTACATTTCATCTTTTTGATAGAAGCCATTTTAACAGGTGTGAGGTGATAGCTCTTTGCCGTAATTTGCATTTCCCTGATGATTAGTAATGTTGAACATTTTTTCATTTACCTATTGATCATTTTAAAGTCTTCTTTTGAGAAATGTCTATTCAGATCCTTTGCCCATTTTTAAAATTGGGCTATTTGTTTTCTTGTTATTGAGTTGTTCAAGTTCCTTATATATTTTTGATATTAGTCCCTTATCAGATGTATGGTTTGCATATATTTTCTCCCATTCCATAGGATGTCTCCTCACTCTGTTGATTGTTTCTTTGGCAGTGCAGAAGCTTTATAGTTTGATGCAATCCTATTTGTCTATTTTTGCTTTTGGTGCCTATGCTTTTGTGGTCATAACCAAAAAAATTGTTGCCCAGACCAATGCCATGGAGATTTTCCCTATATTTTCTTCTAGTAGTTTTACAGTGTCAGTTCTTAATTTTAAGTCTTTAATCCATTTTAAGTTTGTGTTTCTTATGGGGTAAGGGTCCTGTTTTATTCTTTTGTTGGTGGTATCCCATTTTCCCAATACCATTTATTGAAGATAATTTGTTCTTGTCAACTTTGTCAAAGTTGCTTGTAGTTGACTGTTGATGTGTAGATTTATTTCTAGGCTCTCTATTCTGTTCCATTGGTCTCTATGTCTGTTTTTTGCCAGTATCATCCTGTTTTGATTATTATAGTTTTGTAGCAAATTTTGAGATGTCTCCAGCTTTGTTCTTTTTGCCAAAAGATTCCTTTGGCTATTTGAGATCTTTTGTGGTTCTACATGACTTTTAGTATCATTTTCTCTTTATCTATAAAAAAAAAGGTCATTTGAATTTTAATAGGGATTGCACTGACTTTATGGATTTCTTTGGATAGTATGGACATTTTAACAATATGATTTCTTTCCATCAATAAACATGGAAAATCTTTCCATTTATTTGTGTCTTCTTCAGTTTCTTTCATCAGTATATTATAGTTTTCAGTGTATAGATCTTTCACTTTCTAGGTTAAAATTGTTCTTAAGTATTTTATTTTATTTTACCTTATTTTATTTTTTTGCTATTGTAAATGGGATTCCTGGGTTTCTAGTGTACTCTATTCTCTGGAATATTCCTGGGACTTCCAAGATAATGAAACATTGTGGAACTTCCACACTTGGGCAAGTAGGACTTAGCTAAATACTTTAATGTACAGCACCTGAGCTTGTCACTGCCAAGACACCAAATCCCCATTTTACTCTAAACTCAATACTAGCTGATGCTTACTGTCTTCAGATATCCAGTCAAAAACAATTAAAAAGATATTCCTTTTTCTCTTCATAGAAATCTCCTCACCCCCTGAGCCAAGATAAAGATAACTTCCTATTGTGACTTTCAATGTTCAAACCACTAGAATTGATGACTTCTGGTAACCTCAAAGAAAAGACCCTGGTGTGTGTACATGTGGCTATAGCCATCATCAGAGATTTCAACCTAGGCCTGTGAGCCTCAAAGGGCAAGTGTAAACAAGAGTTCCTCATTAAACCTGAGTTTGGCATTAGTAAGATTGTCCAAAGATTACATTTAAAGATAACTAAAGTGTTACTATATTCCTTCGTGCAGCCCAGCCATGACCCTAATTAATGTGTCTAGGGTGGACATGTATTTCTTCAAGTAATGGGTGGTTTTGTTTGGGCAATTAGACCAAGCTGACAAGGAAATTTTCCATCAAACCAAGTCATAAAAAGTACATTATTCAGTATTATTATGAGTTAAGCAGTATTTATTACCTGAACTTTACAATACTCTATTATCAATCATTACCTGCCATTAAGGTATGTTAACATGAGATCAAAGAGAGAAACCAAGCTAAACAAACAGTCATGTCTACAAGTTGCTTTAGTGCTGTTCCTTTAAAGAGAGGCAAATGTCATTGAACTGAAGGATGGACAATTTGCATTTAACCAGAAGATGCAAATCAGTTGTACTGTGACAAGGTAGTGATTATATAAATTCCATGCTTGTTATTCAATTGACAAGACAAAGCTGGTTTCCAGGGAATTTCTAAAAAAGACAAAAAAATAGCCAAAGTAAAATGTGAGATACAAAAGTCCAGTTTTGATGGGCACTAGTAAAGATTCATTGCTGTATCAATTCTTAGCAACAATGCTGCCTCGGAAGTCACTAAAAATGATATCAGCCGAATAGATCTAAAGAGGAGACCAAATGTTTTTAGCAAAGTTGTAAAACCTTGGAAACCACCTCCTGAACAAACACTCTGAAAGCTCAGAAGTCTGAGACAAGCTAACAACGCCCTGGCTTTAAAATATATTCTTGTCACCATCTCTTCCCTCTTACTCTGGAGCCAAGCGCACAAACAAGGGTTCTGAAAGGTGTCCCTTTAAAAAGCACATTCCTCCTCCTTCATTCCAGAAGCACATAATCCCATCCTTTCTGAAATCAAGCTCTTCCATTCATGCCCATTGGCTTCCTTCCCCCTATGTTAAAGTGGGTGCTTGAGAAGAGATAGCTAGTGCTCAATTTGAGCTCAAAGATAGCTGCAAGTAATTGGGGAGATACTGAATACTTTTGTTTATACAAAATACAGAAAGGTGTCCTTCTGAGAATCAAATATTCTTCTAAAACTATAACTACCTTCTCTGACTGATATAAGATGGACAATGCACATCCACAGCAGAGAAAGAGGGGAAAGTTTCTTAGTTTCTTACTTTTAACATTAGGCAATCTTGCCTGCCTGCTAGTGTAGCATAATTGTCCACTAGCTGGACAATTATTTTTCAAGTTATGTTACTTATAGGGAATCTCAAGGGTGACTAAAGAAGCCGCTTAGCACAAATTATCAGCCACTCAACAAGGTATATTAAGTGTCTCAGTGCAGTGGGGGCGTCACAATAGGATAAAACTTTGCCTCTGTCTCCACAGGCTGCAAAGTGACATACACAGAAAGAGGGCCAACACCATTGGCCAGGCAGGAGGAATAGCAGTGAGGACACGGGAAGGAATGAGCACCACTGTGTTGGAAGGCAAACCACTGAGTACACATTCATTCAGTGCAAGTGGTGCAGAACTCTTAGTTACCCCCTAGACAGATAGGACCAAGCTGGAGTGGGTAGAGTTCAGACAAGCAAACAGGGGCAAGGAATGGCCATTCTCAGTGGTAATAACTTAAGCAAAATGCCTATGTCAATGTGTAGGTGACTCTTCCTTTTCTTTTTCTTTTTTTTTTTTTTTTTGAGACGGAGTCTCACTCTGTTGCCCAGGCTGGAGTGCAGTGGCTGGATCTCTGCTCACTGCAAGCACTGCCTCCCGGATTTACGCCATTCTCCTGGCTCAGCCTCCTGAGTAGCTGGGACTACAGGCGCCCGCCAGCTCGCCCGGCTCGTTTTTTTTTGTATTTTTAGTAGAGATGGGGTTTCACCGTGTTAGCCAGGATGGTCTCAATCTCCTGACCTCGTGATCCGCCCATCTCGGCCTCCCAAAGTGCTGGGATTACAGGCTTGAGCCACCGCGCCTGGCCGACTCTTCCTTTTCTATACAGACAACTGAGTTTCAGGAGTACATGTGGCATAATTAGATCAATCTGAAAGGTGTAGAGAGTTTTGTGTGGGCCCTGAGGAGAGATCTGTAAGTTTGAAATATATGTTTGGAACCAGATGATGAAGGGCCCTGAAGGCCAGGCTTAGAAGGAAATTGATCCAATTAAGTGGTGCTTCTCCTCTGGGGATTTCTAAAGAGGGGCATGGAATGACAAAAGTGGTATTTGGGACAGATTCTTTTGGCCAAGAGGTATCTGGGAGGCTGGAGTGCGGAAAAGCTGGAAGCCAGGAGGTTAGACCAGAAGTTACCTTGAAAGCCATTTCTGCAGGGATGTGAGGCAGGGGCTATAGGCTGTTGTGAATAGGAGTGTGCTGGAAAACTAGAAGGAAAGCAGGGACAAGGGAGAGAATCCCAAAGCTTGGAGCCATTGCTTTGGGTGACAAATGTGGATGCTGGAGTGCAATAGTAGTGATAGCTGTCGTCCTCCAGTTTTCATTCTCTCCCTCTTCCTTTAGTAACCAAACCCTGGATTTTAGAGGCAGGATTGCAGAATGGTCAAGATCACAAATTTTGGATTCAACCTGTGAGGGTCTGAACTTCACCACCATCAATTACTATCTGATGACCTTGCTGAGGTATTCTACCTCTCTGTGCCTCAGTTACCCTACCTGAAAAGTGGGAATAACAATAGTGCTTACCTCATAGAGTTGTTGTAAGTCAGTTTGTATAAAGCTATTAGAACAGTGCTTGGTTCCCAGGGAGCGCTATGTACATGTCAGCTATGTTATGAGCTGAACACACAGCTGTAGCGTTTCTAGCTATGTGTAGCATTTGTCCAAGTATTAACCAACAGGATGTGAGAGGAAGCAGTGTGTACAACTTTCAGATTGCACTCTTAGAGGGCCCCTCTTCTTCCTGCTGGTGGGACCATGGACACACTGAGACCTTGAGATATAGTGTAAGGAGCTAAAATTGCTGATATTGTGAGGGACTACACCAGCTCTGGGCTGCTTATGTTCCTATTACTACCCGAGAAAAATAAAACTCTATCTGATTTGAGTCACTATTATTTTGGGGTCTTGGTTATAGCAGCTGACCTGTATTTAAATTAATACACATGGACGCAGATGAAGCCTAGTGGAGGCTTCTAAGTTACAAGATGGGGGCTTGTGTTTGGACATGTCTCAGCTGCTAGAGGTGAAAGAAGAGTCTCCACCCAGCCACTGCTCGAAAGATCTGGGTCTCCTGTCTGCTGATTGGCCGCATTGGGACTTTTAGCTCATTCCACCCGGCTCATGTGGCCTGCACAGAGGGCGGGCTGCCCTGTGCCTCTGAACTCAGGCCCTAAGGCTACAGATGACTTTTGTGTGCCTCATCTCCCCTCCCAGTTTGTCCTCCATTTTTTTAACTTGATTTCTACCCACATAAAAATGCTGGAGTTAGAGGAAGTCACCGCGATTCACCCAAGTTGGTATCTATTCCTAGGAATGACCACGCCTGAATTGCTAATGATGTCTTCACAAAAAGAGGAGGGGAAAGGAGGTATTGAGTGTGAGGCGGTGGTGGGACATACAAGGAAATGTCCAGCCATTGGTTAAAATACATAGATCTGAGCATAGAAAATAAGACACAGCCATGTAATACACATAAAGTTTGATACTGGCTTCCAATTTGTAGCCATCACCCAAAACCCTGTGTAAGAGACTTAGAGCTCTACTTTAAAAAGAGCTATCTTGGACAGGCACAGTGGCTTGCACCTATAATCCCAGCACTTTGGAAGGCTGAAAGGGGCAGATCACTTGAGGTCAGGAGTTCAAAACCAGCCTAGCCAAGATGGCAAAACCGCATCTCCATTAAAAATACGAAAAGTTAGCTGGATGTTGTGGTGCATGCATGTAGTCCCAGCTACTAGGAAGGCTGATGCAGGAGAATCTCTTGAACCTGGGGGTGGAGGCTGCAGTGAGCCGAGATTGTGCCACTGCACTCCAGCCTGGGGACAGAGTGAGACTGTCTAAAAAAAAAAAAGCAATCTCATTCCTTCTAGTCACACATTCAGGATGCCCTGCTGTCTCCCATTTATCTATAGTTAGGTTTCATTTCTTGAAATTGCATTAAGTAGATTCTCCATCCAGTCCTTCCTCCTTATGACTGCCATCGAAACCCTCTGATAAATTACTTGATCCTGTCTCTGCTTGCTCTAAAATCTTCACTGACTCTACAAAGCCTTCTGGAAAAAGTCGAAATAATTTAGGTTAAAGCTTAAAACTTAAAGTCTTCTATGATCTAATATCAATATTTCTAACTTTAGCTAATAATTCTTTTTAAAACAAAATCTATATTTTATTCAAAACAAGCTCCTAACTCTTCCCTTTTTCCTGCTTCTTTGCCAATCTTTATACCATGGCTTCTTCCTGGAATGACTCTCCCCCTACCCCTCCTTCTCCATCACTAAAATAGAAGCTACTCTTCAAAAAACATTAACTCTTTTTCTTCATGAAAGCACTTGCAGGGTGGTGCGTGGTGGCTCAAGCCTGTAATCCCAGCACTTTGGGAGGCTAAGGTGGGTGGATCACCTGAGGTTGGGAGTTCGAGACCAGCCTGACCAACATGGTGAAACCCCATCTCTACTAAAATACAAAAAATTAGCCGGGTGTGGTGGTGCGTGCCTGTGGTCCCAGCTACTTGGGAGGCTGAGGCAGAAGAATTGCTTGAACATGGGAGGCGGAGATTGCAGTGAGCCAACATTGCACCACTGTACTCCAGCCTAGTGACAGAGCAAGACTCCGTCTAAACAAAAGCAATACAAAACAAAACAAACAAACAAACAAAAGCACTTGTGTCACATTCAGCTGATCTGTCTGATTTCCATCATTGTTTTAGTTGTCTCTTCTCTATATATCACCTGCTGCCTCAAATTACATATTTGTTAATGTCCTACACCTTCTACATTCTTACGGGAGATCAAGGATATTTTTCAATTTCTTCATACTGACTAAACTAGTGTCTTAAACATTTATTGAAATGGTGACCTTGTGTTCAGCATATAATACTCCTGGACAAACTGAAGTCCTTTTAGATTTTATGTAAGACTCTGAGAGAATGAAGTTCTTTTTAGTTCTTCATGGGACTGTTAAGCTGGATGATGTAATTCTAAAGCTGTCTACATGAAGGAAGGAAGCCCTTGGGCTGAAGGAGAAAAGCAAGAGCAAGCAAAAGAGGGAGAAAAAGTCAACAACATCATTTGGATTGTTGTAGTCTACAAAGACAGCTCCAGCCTTAGGCTTCCCCAGATCTACACCCCAGCAAGTTTCCTTTGTTTCTCTGGTTTATTTGAGGTGGATTTCTATTCTTGCGAATAAAAGAGTCTTCAGCATTTACACATGCTGAGAGACTTCTAGTATTCTGAAGAATATAAGATAAAGTTACCCTAAACACATTCCAGCTGTGTCCCTGAACATCTGCGAGGCACAACATATGTTCTTCTAAAGCCTCTCACTATTCTTGTTTCATTTAAGATAAGGGCATTTGATAACACATCAGATTGTTTGCAAAAGTGCTTATTATCTGCTCTATCAATTATTGTTAAGGAACTTAAATTTCATAAAAAGAATCCACAGACTGATGAGGGTATTACACTACCAAGAACTGCACCCTTTTCTCAACCCTACAATTTGGGGGATTTCTGAGCCTGTTGGCCAATCCAAATGTTACATTTCTAGTGACCCAATAAAATACCCTAGTCTAGCTCCATGTGCCTCAGAAACTAGGGGGCAGCTTCTAATAGATGGGCTGTCTGCTCTTACTAAAAGGAAATACTCATCCCCAGAAAGCCTGCATGTCATCGTGGATAAACCAACTTCTGCTCATGCTGCCAAGAATTTAATTGGTGCTCTGCGTACAAATTCAACAGTTTGGAGTGCAAATTCGAAAGCAGAACAGTCATGCACTCTTCACACCTATTAAAGTGAAGTCAAGGAAGAGTTCCCACAACCTGGCACTATGATAGTAAAATCTAGGAGTTGTATCATCTTCAGAAGTTCAAGAAAAAAATGCCTGTGGCTAACTTGAAAATAGAAATGGCTATATATGGAACCATAAGTCAACTCTACAATGAATAAAGACACTTTTTAAAACAACATTATTTCAGAAGTACTTTTTGTTGCCCAAGATTGAAACACAGACGTGTTCATCAAGTTTGTATTAGTAATACAGCTGATAGTTCTTGAAGTTTTGCTGTGAAATGCTACTTTCACAGGAAGCTCCAATTTGTCAGCATAAGGGACAGTGAAAAGTCTCTTGGGAAAAAATTGACTCACACCTCCAGGAATCCTTGCCTAAAAGATTCAAACCATTGGAAAAATCTGCAATTGGAAAACTGTCATGTGATTTCCCTGAGCATTTGCTTAGGAAGATGAAAGAGGTATCAGTGTCTTTCCATCTGGTTCCATTCATTGCACAAAATCATTTGAAAGTTTTAAAAGGAAACTAATAAAGAGTCTGAAAATCTAATCAAACTAGGTATCCAGTAGCCAATAGGTGACAGCAATTGGGCAGATTTTGCAACTTACTAAGATGAGACTCTGAGATGGCTCCTGACCAAGCCATAGGGACACCATTCATTGTCAAAGCTTGTAATTCTTTCCGTCTTTCATGGTCTTGTTGGTGGAATTTCTTTTTGTTTTTTTGTTTTGTTTTTTGTTTGTTTTTTTTGCAAAATGTGACTCTTTCAAATTTATTAACAGTTGACTATTGATGCTACTCTTCAAATCTTTTCCTAATACTTCATAGACAGCATACTTTCTGAGATCCCAAGGGTGCTATTATGTTTTGAAGTGTTTCGTATCCAGACTTCAACCAAGGAAAAACTTGATGACAGATCTCAAGAAATCTTGAATCATTTCAATGCATCAAGTATCAAAAAAAAATAAAGAAATGTAAGGTCAAATATTCTAGGGGTCACAGTACCTTATCCAATAACTATCTAGGTGACTGTAAACACACCACTTAACCTCTCTGAGCTTTAGCTTCCTCATCTGTAAAATAGGAATCCTACTTTACTCACAGAACCATTACAAGGATTGACTAAGACACAGTATATGTGAAAGCAAATAGCACAGTGCCCAGCAGTAAAGTTTTAGTAAATAGGGTTGCCATGTGTCTGGTTTTAAACCAGACAGTCCGGTATTTGAGTTTTCTGTCTGAGAAACAGATTGAGAAAAGACCAGACATATAAATGTAAATGTGAGTAAGTGCTATCATTACTGTCATGGAATGTCTTGTGCATGAGTATTAGAGCTTTCCCTCACTAGGACAGTTTGTCCCAAGGAATGAGAGGGAACATGCCTCACTGAAACTTGCTTCAGGTACCACGAGGCAGAAGAAAGCTCAGCATGCACTTTGCTGTGTACTAGGTTCCACCATTGCTGTTGGCCAAGGGCATGGGATGGGCACTGCAGTGGTGCTCAGTGTACCATTCGTGATAGTGTGGTCCTTGCCCAGCTCTCATTTTTCCTCTATCTCCTTGTTCTTCTTTCTGGTAGGGGATATTTGGCCATTTTATACTAAAAGACAGACTACTTAAGAATGAAGAATATTGAATTTTTCATTAAATTTTCAAATTGGTTAAGAAAAAAGCCATTTTTTTCCAGTAAGAAATTACATTTTAACCAAAATTACACTTACCCGTTCTTGTCATTAAGTCATCAGTGTTCTGGACAGGTCAGCACAGTATCTCCTCTGCCTGACTTTTTTAAATTTGGATTTATTCTGCCTCAAGGTCCCTGCTCAGGAAAGCCCAAATGGCCTATTGTTACCTGGAGTGGCACCCCTCCAGGAGCTCAAAGTGTGGTCATAACCTCAAAACCCACTAGAGGCTGAAGTCCAACTAAGTTTGCTTATCTAAGTGATACTTACTCAACTAGTATTCTATTTCACTTCCACCAAAGAGAAACAAGAATCATTTAGCCTCTTCATTGCCAACTGGAAACATTGTCCCATACTGTTGGACTCAACAGCCTAAGTTTCAAAGCTTTCTAGAATGTCAAACATGTGTTTCTTTCTAAACTAATTGTAAGAGACTTCAATTTCTCTCCAAAGGCATTTCACCTAAGAGTATTGGGTCCTTCATTATCCTCAAGGTATCACGCACACACCAAATGCTCCCTCCTCGAGAAGAATAGCCTATAGATCACACCATGTCCTACTTGAAAAATTTTGAACATTTCCCAGGAATAAAGATTTTCAAAGGATATGGGGTTATCCCTCTATGGTTTGTTCTGAAAGCAATCTTGGGAGAAAATCTCCTTTTTCAGGAAAAGCCAGTTCCCTGAGTTGTTGCCTACAAATGTAGCCTAATGTCTCTGACCAGCTGTCTAAGCTCAAGCTTGGAAAAGTTGAATGTGGTTCCCAGATTCTGTGGCACTCCTGTCCACTGGAAGTTTTTAATGTCCCAGGATTTGGCTGACTCACTTCTTTAGAGTAATTAGGTTGAGTAGTTAATTGCACAGATGCCTTGTTACTTCATGCCTTTAACTGGGATGAAGGGGATTCCCAAAAGGGCAAGTATCTGAATCATTCAATGGTTATACAAACTATCCTAATTGAGTTATTTTTTCAAAAAGGAAATTTTATGAAGCATTTGTTATTTTCGAATATGACATCATGCTGCCCTTAGTTCTCCCGCAGAAGTAAAGGAAGAATAGGGTGGAGATTAAAGAAAGCTAGAAGCTACATTTGGTGGCCTAAATTATATTCTTTTTTATTCTAATGAAATTTGATCCATATTTTCTTTTTAAAATAATACTAACTCTTTGTAGAAAAAAAATTTAAAATACAGATACAATTCTTAAAAAGGGGAAACCACCACTGAGTTAATCAAAATTAAGCAGATTTTTTAAAAAAACTTCAGGACTTCTGAGATTCTTGGGTGTTCTCAACAAGAACATTTGTGTGTTTCCTCAAGCATGCCTATTCTACCCATCACCTATTCATAGTTCCTGGAAACACAGTTTGGAAAATGCTATCCTAGGGAGTAGTCATAGTTTAAGGTATAATTTATACTAGTTAGCAATTAATTTTTGTAAATATTTTCTTGGTAATTATTTTGCCAGTGGAGTGGGGTAGAGCTTGAAGAGATAGAAAGTTACACTTCACTCCACTGAGCAAAGAGCCCATCAAAATCCAGAAATAAGATGAAGACAGTTGTGAGTTGGCTCCAGGATGACAAACATTACTTGATTCATAACTGGCTCCAGCACACAGTATCTTTGTAAACAGATGTCTCATGTTGTGATGGTTAATGTTATGTGTTAACTTGACTGGGCCAAGGGATGCCCAGATAGCTGGTTAAACTTATTTCTGGCTATGCCTGGAAGGGTGTTTCTGGAAGAGATCAGATTGAATTGGTAGACTGAGGAAAGCAAATTGCCCTCCCCATTGTAGTCAGGACTCATCCAATCTGTTGAGTGTGTGAATAGAACAAAAAGGTAGAGGAAAGTTAAATTTGCTCTCTGACTGCTTGAGCTGAATGTTGATCTTCTTCTGACTTTAGCGCTCCTGGTCCTCAGGCTCTGAGACCGACACTGGAATCTACACCATTGGCAATACAGCTCTCCAGCTCTCAGGACTTCAAAAGACACCATCAGATTTCCTGGGTCTCCAGCTTGCAGATCGTGGGACTTCTCAGCCTCCATAATTGAATAAGGCATGGGCCAAAAATATATTGTCTATGTATTTACATAGATAAATATGTATCTATCTCCTTTGGCTCTGTTTCTCTGGAGAACCCTGACTAACACACTTGTACAAAATGCTGTATCCTTCCATTGCATGCTGCTCTCCTTGGTTTGTGTAACCTTTATCCTTTTACTTAAAAGCCCATTTAGAAAAAAAAGTCCACTCACCTCTGCATATCTGACACTTTACTGGAATTTACATGTGAAATGCTAATAGCCCCAATGGTCAGTTCAGGATTCCCATTTCAATCCCATCTTCCTAAGGTATCTCTTGGTGGAGGGTGACTTTCTCACTGCTTAATACAAAATAGATATCTTTGCTTGTTTTCTTTTCTATTTCCCAAGACATCAGAAAGCCTTAAGGAATAGAAGTCACATGGTCTTTGCTTTACTGATTTTTCTCTCCTATATTTTCTCTGACCTTCTTAATTTTAAAGAGATTCCTTAAGCTTGGTGTCTTTGCCCTAACTTGTGGCCCAGGATTACTGGAGGCCTTCCTCTAAGAGGCAGAATATATCAATAGCATGAGCTCACATCTGTAATGTCACTTCCATGTGCCTGGCACTGTGCTAAGCACTTCACATAGATTATCTCATTCGGTCCTCACGAAACCAAACCAAAACAAAACAGAACAAACAAAATGTTTGTAATTCACTTTCTACAGGTGAAGAAGCCTGGGCTTGGCAGCTTTTCTAGAATTTCACAGCGGCAGAACAGGATTTGAATTCAGAGCTGTGTAACTCCCAAACCCGTGTTATTAACTACTATCCTTATAGTCAGTTTAAAGCAGTAGTTTTCAAAGTTTGGCTCCTGAAACAGCACCATCAGCATCACCTGGGACCTTGTTACAAATGCAGATTCTCAGGTACCACCCTGGACCTATGAAATCAGAAACTCTGAGCAGGGGGACCAGCAATTTGTGCTATAACAAGCCTTCCAGGTGATCTGATGTACGCTAATATTTTAAAAACCACTGCTCTGACAACCTAGCAGGAGGGCTTTAGTTCAATGGTGAGAGATAATTTTTTGGCAGCATTGTTGACCCTGGTGTGGGCCACCTCAAAAAGTGCCGCTCAGACCTCTTTTGCTGGAGTCTTGAACGTGTTTGAGCCTGACAAGTGCGGAGGGGCCCTTGTCTCCTGCTCCTCCCAACTTTATGGACCCTTCTCTGAAGTACACAGCACCACACGACTGAATCTGAGTGACAGCCCAACTCTCTCAACGACACCAGAAAAAAAATCTGACCTTAAAATTAAGCCTAACAAAGAACAGGATATTCTGAAGAACAGGATATTCTGATTCCATGTGTAGGTGCTGGAAAACTAATCAGCGGCAACAGAGGGGAACATCATCATTGCTTTCTCCCTTCCTACTCACCCAGTGCAGTGGCATGCCATATATTAGCAGGCACTTTACATCAGACTAATTCAAATCCCCCTGTCAGACAAATCCCACCTGTGAGCACTGCTGTCTACACCACATAACACCACATAGATCAAGAGCGGGAAGAGGCCAAAGTCATGAACACCATAGCTTTCCATAAAAGTTAATTAATGACAGAAGCATATTGCTGGGAATGGCAACATGATCATTATTTATGGTTCAGGAAACCCCAAATGTAGGGACTTCCCTTTTCCTTTTCCCCAGACCCAGTTCTACCCATAAGAAGTTTACTTCATTCATTTCAGTAACTTTGTGAATCATTTGCCAAGTCAGCAAGAACATGGAGCATGGAATACATAAACATTAATATGACGGTTGAACATCCAACACATGTCCCAAGAGAAACGGACCACCCAATGGATGCTGCCCTGTTCTTTTCTGTCCCTATGTCTGAACACTTTTCACACTTCACATTTCTACAGTTGTTAACAGTTCTAACCTGGCACCCCCAAGGAAACAATTTCCCCCAAGGAACACTTACTGCTAAAAGCTTCAAAAAAAAACCCCTTTCCACCTTCCCAGCCATACCACCGCACACAGGCACGGGCCGGCGACCAGCAAAACAACTCACCACTGACACGTAGTTGTCACTTCAGGAGGCTGTGCAGCAGAGTGGGGGAAAGTGGACATCTGGCTTCGAATTCGGGTGAGATGTTCTTAGTGTCCTCATCTATAAAATGAATCCAGTAATAACACTCAGCTTCAAGAGCTGTTGTGGGGTTTGAACCAACATGACGTGTGCAGTGCAGCACCTAGTGTTGAGTAAGGGCTAAGTAAACATTAATGGTATCCTGGTTCCTGCTTTTGTCTTCTTTCCTGAGAATGTCAGGTGCCCCCACCCAGCTGGAGTCAAGCCCAGGCTAGCATTTTACCAGACACCCTATTCTATTACCCAGGCAGATTTTAGGAGACGGCCTGAAGGTGAATGTAATTGTTTACGTGTGTGTGTATGTACATTTTTTTTCTCTGAAGACAAAGTCTAGGACTTTCAGCTTATTCTCCATGGCACTCATGACCACCCCAGGATATCAGGGAGAGAAAGAAAACTGTACTCTTGGAAAGCACAGAAAGTAAGAATATACATTTATGTTTGAGAAAACAGTTCCATGTGGTGGAAAGAGCATTACACCATGAGTCATAAAACTCAACTTTTAGTCTTGCCTCAACCATAAAAGGACTATGACAAATGCCTTATCAGAGCTCAGCTTCCATTTATTTGTTTGAAGAGGACATCATAATAACTCCTTCCCTTGCCTCTTATACTTGTGGGGATTGTACTAGGTAATGGATGTGAAAGCACCTTTCAAAGCAGAAAGCACCACACCAATACATACATAATAAGTAAGGTTCAGATGCTTCGTCAGGTGAACAGTTTGCAGCTGGCCTGTGTAGTACAAAAAGTTATGAGAAAAATAAAGCTTAAGTTATATTCTTCTTCTTGTTCTACTTATGTAAAATTACATCATTATCTCTGAAATTATTTATTAAAAATAATCAAACAGAAATTCTTTGTGAAAGGAGAGAATTCTATAAATATTGTTTGACTTGACCCAATCTACTATAATCCTTAGAGGTACCTGGCTTCCCCCCAAGGTTTGCTTTAATTGCATGTCACTGCTAACTTCCTTGTAAAGAGACAGGCCTCTGCCATTCCTTCCAATTATCCAAATCACCGGCCACCGTGTGTGGCCTTACCTAAGGCTTTTAACCAGAAGTAATGTCACTAAATCAAAGCAGGTGGGAGGTGTCCCTAGTGCAATGACTCTAATAAATGCTACATGACATTTCTTTAAGACCATTTGGAAATATTCTTTGCAGAGATACACCAATTCCAACATGATAACTCATCAGTTAAAAACATTCATAACCACAAGCCTACATGCAAACTGCCTCTCACTAGAGGAAACATATTCCATCGATAAAGAACATAACTTTGGCAACCTTACTTCCGGCCTAGGCTGTCCTGAAAAAGAACGTTACATAGCCAGTACAATTATGTGGCTATCTCTGTTGCTTCCCCAAACCCAGAAGCAATGGCATTAATTGATATTGGCATTCATAATATACTAATAACAAACAACATTTATTAACATCTTCCTACATGCAAATGTTATGTACACCTCTTTATATACATTTTATAGTTTCATATGCACAATCCTGTGTGTACAGTCATTGTGCCCCATCTACAGCTGTGACAACCAAGGCCTTGAGAGGGTCATTACTTCTGCCTGAAGTGCCAGAGAAGCACTAAGGAGAAACAGAGCATATGTGGAACTGACCAGGAGACTGCACAGAGGAGGCTGAGACAAATCGCTCTAAATTCTCATGATCTATGTGACAGTTGTGTCAACACCAAGAATGTGCAACATACATTTTTAACATCTGGAGCTACATGGTAAAATGCTGAAATAATAACATTTCTTATTAATAACAAGCATTTATTCAGTGCTTCTACAATTTTACATTTGTAAGTTGGAAATAGGAGGTAGTCATGTTTTTTAGATTCTAAAATATTTCAGCTCAATTTTAAACCAAAATATTTAAGAGGAATAACACAAGATGCTTGAATTTTCATAATTCTTAATTCATAAGTTGTAACATGGACGTTTTTGGCTTGTGAAAATTCATCAGAATGTATACTTATGGTCTAGACACTTTCCTGTATGTATGCTATACTTTAACAAAGTTTCAAAAGTGTGTCTATATACCTGTATAGTCATGTTTCTTCACTGTTTTCTATACTTTCCCAGAAGTGAACATCAGGCTGTTGCTATATACCTTTTAATTTTCTCCAGAATAATTTTCCTTTACAATGAAAATCTCTGGAACAGCATCTTGGTAAATCTCTAGGTAAATTTTTGTAGACATCAGAAAACTTATAACCCACATATCAAGCCTGAATTCCTGATCCAGAGACTCAAACAGTTCTCTATGTAGTACCTCTTGCTTAGAAGGTCAAAAAGCAGTTTATTACAAATAAAAAGCAGAGATAAAAAGGGGCTGCTACTCTTTTTCTGTGGACCCTGTTTTTCAGGACAAGCACTGTGCTAGCCAACAGGAGAATGGGGTAGGGAGGAAGCTTGTTTTGCTGAGATGAGGGCAGTTGCCTGGCAAAACCTTGTCCTTCCTGCCCACCTAAACGAGATTTGAATAGAAACACTTCCTAGGATAGGCACTGCTCCCTGCCCTCAGTCCTGTAACAGGGTGTGTCTAACATTTTATTCCTCTTCCCCCATCACCAGTTGGAGTAACCATCAGGCACCTGGGAATAGAGTGATAATAAAGTTTAAATGATTTTTTAAATAGCTAAACTACAGCCTTTGTTTCTGTATTTAATCCACACACTTGCTCAATTCTAACCAGCAGTGTAATCTAATTCACATTTACTTTTATCAATAGTATCTACAGTAGAAAATTATCTATCAAAGGTCTGGGCTTAAGTAAATGCAGCTCTGTGGACAGTGTATTAGGAGATGGCTCAGCTACTGAAACAAAGACTCACCACCCACCCAGCCCAATACAAACAACCAAAGCAACACAGTGTTCCAAATAAGAGAGAAATTTCTCTTTTACGTAAAAATCTGAATACAAGCAACCCAGGGCTGGTTCCACAGCTCCACATCGTTAGGAACCCAGGGATTGTTAAATCTTGCTCTGCCATCCTCAACATGTGTCACCCTTAACCAGTACCATCTGTCTCACAGTCTGAGATGGCTGCTCCAGATCTCACCATCTCAACCAATTCCATCCAGAGACGGCAGGAAAATGGAAAATGGAGGATGTGCCTCTTTCTCTTAAGGGAATAATCCATCAATGGAACACTACACATTTCCCATTGGCCAGAACTTCCACAGATGGCCACACCTAGCTTAAAGGGAGGCTGGGAAATGTGATCATTAGCTGGACAGCCACATGCTCTGCTAGGCTTTGAAATACTAAAGAAAGAAGAAGAGACTGGACATTGGGAAACAACAAGCGAAACATGCATTCATTCATTCATCCATGTAATTATTCATTTAGCCATAAACACTGGATGCCAGGCACTGTGCTAGTGTTAGGGATATACAAATAAAGCACCATCCTCTAGCTCCTACCTCAAGGGGTTTACAGTCTTTGAGGAAACATACATAGGAACAAACTGATAATAATTTTTAAAATTGCTACAAAAATAAAACAAAACAAATGGCTCTACTGGAATTATGCACAAACTACAAAACTGCCTGGGAGAACCAAGAAAACTCAGAGGAGGCAGCCTTTGTGCTGATATTTGAAGGATAAAAATATGCACAACAATAGCATTTCTTTAGCAATTACTTTGTACCAGACACAGTACAAAATACTTTATACTTTATATATATATATATATATAATCCCTACAAAACCCTACATGACAAAAAACTATTGTTATCCCCACTTTGCTGATGATAAACCTGAGGCATTGTAAGTAGCAGAAGAGGGATTTGAATGTGAGCTGACTCCAGAGCTACCATTCATGAGAAACGAAATTCACCTTCATCACCTAAATCTTCTAATGCCTTTTTTGCCATGTAAAGGAAAGGAAGTATAGCATAGAGAGGGGAAAATGAAAGATTAGAGGGTCCCAGAAGCCTGCCTAAGACACAACAAGATGACACTCAAACTGCAATGCAAGTGTCTGTCTTTCACTTCTCTCCTGGAGAGGGGCTGGTTATGCATAGTCCAGGGAAACACTGGGCAATCCCAAGGGTCTGTGAAACTTTCTCCAGAATACAGTGACTTACAAATTATGCGGCCATGTTTGTTCCTTTATTCCAAAACCATATTTATTTGTATTAACTAAAACTCAGACATCCACTCCTTTGAGAATATAATCCATTCACTTAATTCTGGGGCAATAAATTTTTGTGTTGTCATGAGGGGAAGCAATTTTCCAATATAGAAACAGTCCACAACCTAAAAAAACGTTTGACCTTCATTGAAATAAATGATGCATTTAGAGAAGCTCTTCTGCCTCAATGATCCTATTGGGCAAAATAGAATTTGTTCGTTTGCAGCAGTTATTTACTATGCTGCTTCTATTATTCCAAACATATTGTCTTTTATTTGAAAGATGCTGGCCCTAAAAATGAAGGGAAAAAACACAAGTGAAGGCATTCAGTGAAAGCTTGGGAATATTTCAGCATGTTTCAATGAGTCTCTTTTTCTCTTGTTTTCTTCTGGTCATTTCATACCCTTGATTAGTAATTTTACACCCAAATAGTAAAATATGAAATACTTTTTAATACTGCCATGGTGGTAAAAGTGTTTAGTTTTTATGATGTGTCTCCAGAGATAGATCTTTAGCAGTATATAGTGAGGTTAATTCAACATAAAATAGTATAATACCTTTCTTATTTCTGTTCATTCATTTAGAAATTATGAGCCGAATTCTAGCAAAATCTCCACCCCACTGGCTGGAGACTAGTGTTTTAAAACATTGGAGGTTCTCTTTTTCTCTTTCAGGGAGGTTAAAAGTGTTTCCAATCAATTTTTTAAAGAATCAAATAAACATGAGTTATTTCTCATTTTTTTTTCTCAGATTCCTGGGAGAAGTTAGCATTATTGAAAGCCAGTCACTGATCCCTCTCCTCCTCTTCAGGCTCTCCCGCTCCCTGCATATTTGTGAAATGAGATCTGGAAACCCAACCATCATTTACCACTGTGCCATTTTGTGAAGATACTAACAATATTTCCCTTGGTTGTATTGTGCAATTGTGTGAGGCAGAGAAAGAAACTGAGTTAGCTACTTGGGAACATAGTAATGGGGCCAGAAACATTTTTTAAAAAGAAACAAAGTAAGGAAAGAAAACAGGAAGACTCCTTTTTGGTCCTTGGGCTATACTTAAAACAGATCCCTGGACTCAGGTGCCTGGAGGGCGTAACACTCACCCGTGGAGATGCATTTTCCTCCCAGAAAGTCATGTCCCAGACAGTCACGGAGATCTGTCTCCAAACGCACTAGCATCATGCCCAGGGATGTTGG
>NW_012115422.1:2433426-2464016 GCF_000951035.1 Colobus angolensis palliatus
AGGTACCTTTCATATATGCAATTATGTTTACTCCTCCTAATACCGGCACCTCCAAAAGTCCAAATTGGGCTTGTACAATGAGCTACATTCTAACTTAATCTCACAGTCGCTTCTAATTTCAATCTCTAATGAATGCTTGGCACTCCTGTGCTTCCTTTCATAAAAAGACAAAGTTCCTGCTTCTCACTTCATAAAAATAGCAAGAACAAGTTAACCTTTAGCTAATATGGATAAGAAAAGGTTAATATGAGTAGAATGAAAACACAATTTCCCCACAACTTTAATTTTACAGTGAAATACAAAGCTCTTTAGACTAGATAATTGTTAGTTTTTCTGGGTACTTACTGCATTACCCCACTTGGAAACCTATTAAGAATTAAAAGTAAACATGTCAAACAAGAACTGCTCCCTAATTAATACTAAGACATGTATGAAAACATTCTTGAATATTAGGCTTAGTAGTATTGTATATTATACTGTCCTTGCTTATAAAAATTTAAATGTTTCTTCAAATGAAAATGCAGACCAATAAAAGATAGCTAAATATGCAAAATGTAGCAATCCATATGACACACCACAAACCAGTTCTGATAATGTTAAACTGCCTATCTTCATTTTAAAGATAGATTAATTCTAACAACCTTCCTGTGAGAGAACTGATAAACAAACAGATTGATTAATAGAGAAGTTAAAAAATATATATCATCATGCCAAGGTGCTGCACCTGAAGTCAGAACTCATTCAGTTGCAACAAAAGACTGTAATTCTAAAGCCTGATTTCTAGCTCCACGTTCCAAACACCATGTCACAAGGAGACATAAAGAAATGTGATGCAATGCTTATCAAACCCAGAGAAATTGTTGCTGGTGTTTAAGAGCAGAAACTAGAACTAACCATAAATATATAAAACCCAAATAAACATACTGATCTCTTAAACTCTGACCCAAACTTAATCCAAGTAGTAATGATTTCTCAAAACCAAACCAAGAGTAATTTTCCAAGGAACAGAACCTAACTTACTAAAATATCAAAGCACAGAAAACTGTGGTGTATAGGAAAGGTTGTGGTGTCTAGTCGTGATATGGTCCCTACAACATGATCTGTATCCAGTCATGTCATCTCCTGAGGGCACTGCAGAACCTCTAAGCATGGCTTCCTGCCATGACACCATATTGCTTTTCTTCCCACACCTGTCATGTTTTGAGACAGTGTGGCCAAGTCTAATGAGTTAAAGAAGGACAAGAAAAATAAAGAGCATTAGAACTTTGTGGAAAATCATGTATTGGGAAGAGAGTGGTACTTCGGAAATAATGTCAGGGAAAGTTTAGTCCAGTAGTCAGACCACAGCCTCCCAACCACTCACAATTCTGCAACAGCATGTTACAACATGATACAAGGCAAAAATCACATGTCACCCACCTTCACACTTCACTCTTAAGTAGTGGAAAATGGATTCATCTGTGCTGTGCAGACAGCAGCCCACCTATTGGTCCATGGGATAATTCCATGTAGATGAAAACTCTAGTCTTTCTGGCACTCCATAGCTGTTTGTCAAACTCAATTGCTGTTCCTAGGCACCAAACTGTATTCTTCTGGTCTGAAAGGGCTATCATATCTCTGAAAGTACTTATCATGGTTACATGCTTACCACACTTAGAAGAGTCTGTAGGCTATTAATAGAAACATGTGTAGAATAAAAGGGAGTGGATGGGTTGTAACCAGAAGAAAGAGCATCAAGACAGATTTTAAAAGTCATAAAATGCAGGTTTTGTTCTTCAGGTCATTAAAAATTCTGAACCTATTTTATTGTAGTGAACTGTTTAATACTATAAAATATAACAGCGAGGATCATAGCAGTTTAGTCATATAGTAGGGTACAGAAATTAACACACAGAATTCAGAAAGTCTACTGAATGACAAAAAACCTAGACCATGGTAGTAGTTTTATGACGAGCAGCCTCAGATGACTTTGGATGGTTTGCACAGATAAAGGGGAGCAACAGTTTCATTTCCGCTGAGGAGGAATCTGCAGATACCAACCCAAATCTCTAAGGTCTAGATTCCAAGCTAGCCAGCAAGAATTCTGGTGCAGCAAGAATTCTAGCCAGCAAGAATCTGGCCAGCAAGAATTCTGGTGATAGGAGAAAAGCAAGTCACTAGATTCCATGGCTTTTATTCTGTAGGATTTGCCAAAATTGTCAGAGTTGATAGCAAGTGTTTTATATTAAATGTAGAGTATGTGATTCAAAAAAAATTTGATTTATAGAAATAGTTTCCAACTTTGTCATAATTCAAATTAGGACATGATTTTATGAGCTAGCAAGAGAGATGGAGAATTATGTCTAAGTTAATAATAATATACACAAAAGCAACTTACTCCTAGATGGTCAACAATTGGCATGTCCATTGAAGAATAAATACCCATGATTATCATGTGTTATGTGATAAGAAAAAACTAGCTGTACATTAAATTTTTTAAAATTGTGCCTCTTACTAGTTTTCATAATTGAAGTGTTGAAAATCTAATATACTCTTTCAATAAGGAAATCTAAACAGTTTTCTGTCAGTAACAGCAACATACAGTAGTCTGGAACCTCCTTGAAGTTAATTGCAGCACAGCTTACTAATGAAACTTTCCGTCTATTAAATCTTAACAGGCATAACTATAAAAATGGCGCCAAGCTTTCTCCTGCTCTGGAATGTCCCAGCCAGCACTTTGTGACTTTTACCCTTTATCTTTGTAATTACTGTAATTATTTGAGAGTTGGAATAGAATCAAGATCTAAGAATACATTTTTTCCCCAAAGTCTAATTTTTTTCATATTCTCAGGATGGGAAATGTTTGAGATGGGCTACAATAGATGTAACAATAAGGGTCAGTTATGTTAATTTCAGTGTAGAACCCATGGTAGTGTCTGAGACTGTTGGATATTCATTGAGTTCCAGAATACATATATGATACACTAATAACTTTTACAGAACTTTGATTTGTTAGTAAACTAATTTTATATCTTATTTTTGATAATTTAAAGATCCAGTTTTGTAAATAATATAAAAGCAGAAGACACATCAAAATCATTAGTTTCAGTTTTATAGCCTAAACTAGAAAATGTTTCCCTCTTTTCTCTTTTTAAAATATTATTCACCTGAAAATAGGCATTATTCTTAATATTGTGAAGTTGTTGGGTGAAAATTGAAAGTAAATTGCAGTTCTTCCTTATATGACTTGTTCTCATGAAGTAAAAAATCTTATTTTATTGTCTCTAAATTGTCCCTATGTCCCTATGTTGGAAGGATGACGTAACTCTTGCATCAGTTTTCTTAATTTTATTCAATTCTTCCTAATATTAAAAAGAAGTACTTTAGGGCACCACTCCTGGAAAGTACAATTATTTTGTTACTGGTTCTAAGCCTTTGCCCTATATAGCAGCAGCTAGAGAAAGGAAATGTCTCACTAAGAGATTAATTTGGGGGCCAACTGAGGATGAACTGTATGCATAATGCAGTCTAGTTATCTTTATAAATTCATGTTTTGCTGCAGGATAAATGTATTTGCAGTCTAATGCCCATTGGGCATTTTATTCCATTTCTATTTTCTCTTCACATGGCAAGTTGGAGCCAAAAAGACAGCATGTTCATATATAATTTTGGCTAAGATAACTAGGACATAAAACATGTTAATTAACTTCTGAAAAATAAGTTTTGATTAGTTTTATAATATCTGCTTGGCACCTGAATGATAAAGTGAATTTTTGAATGACCCTGCAGACCAAATTTTCACTTAAACAATTATCAATTCCTACTTTACATATTATATGGGCATCTCTTTACAACAGGACATAGCATGATATGGATGTATCCAGCAAAGCATGGTTTCTCTAAATGTTATCAATACATGAACCAGCTGCATCATAATTACTCAGGGAATTTTTTAAAATGTTATCCCTAGGCCAGCTGAATCCAAATCTCTTTGGGTGGGAGGTGGTGTACAGAAATCTGTGTTTTATGAAGCTCCCCAGGTCACTCCAATGCACTAAAACTTATGCATGACTGTGTTAAAGGAACTTCAGCATAATTCATCACTTTTCAATCATTCCACTTATAGAGTCATCTTCATTGAACAAATATTTTTACTCAGCTCCTATCGAGTGTAAGACACTATCCTGAGGGCTGTAAGGATTACAAAGGTGAAGGCATTGGCATGTTTGCACTCCAGGCAATCACTATCCAGTTGGAGGGATAAATCAAAGGTAAACAGAGATCCAACATAACATATCTCAAGGCCAAATAACAATAGTGATAGTGTTCACTCTTAGCAATCATAAGAGTGGTAAAGATAGTAAGAGTGGTCACTTTTGAGCTCATAATATCTGCAGGTCTATTTATATATTATATTGTATCTCTATATCTCATAATCCTGGACAGAAGGTATAATTTTGTTACAAATAAAAACTGTAAGCTCAGGCAGTGTAAATGATTTTCTCAGTGTCCCGCAGCTTGTAAATGAAAGAGGTAGAGTTGAATGCAGACTCTCTGGCTCCAAGGTCCATGCGCTTTCAACTCACTATGTGGGCCTAGCAGGAGCTCACATGGAACAGAGTTGAGATTTAGTCTTGTTCTTGTTGATTACTGAAAAACTAGCATTGTCACAAAGCTGCAGGGCCTCAATGCACAAAGTACCTTCCTCCCTAATATCTACACAGGGGATGTGATTTAATCACAGTGAAACCCCATTCATGACACAGCAAGAGTATTATAGTGGGGTTTTCTGTGTTTTGTCTCCAATATTCAAGAACAAATTGTTTTGTGAAAAAAGCTACAGTCTATTGTGGCCAAGAGTACCATTATTTGAACATAGACTTCCCCAGGTTGTGAATATTCTTTCTGAATTCCTTAACACAGGTATTATTTGGGGCAGATGGAGACAAGTTATAATTCAAATTATTCAAGAAGCACGATTCTTCTTCAAATGTTACATTGTACCTTAAAAATCTTACTCTAGGTTTTTAAAGACATGGATTCTTAAAATAAACAAAACTAAGCAAAGAATAAAAAAAACCAACATAGGCAGAAATAGGCCGGAATTTACCTCATAGAAATAGTAAGTTAAATGTATCAAAGGAATCTTGTACTATCAAAACTTACGTTGTTTTAACTCTGTTAATATTAATATAACCCAAATTATTATTATTATTATTATTTTTGAGACAAAGTCTCACTCTGTCGCCCAGGCTGGGGTGCAGTGGCATGATCTCAGCTCACTGCAACCTCCACCTTCTGAATTCAAGCAATTCTTACTCCTCAGCTTCCAGAGTAGCTGGCATTACAAGCGCCCACCACCATGCCTGGCTAATTTTTTTTTTTTTAGTAGAGATGGAGTTTTGCTGTGCTGGCCAGGCTGGTCTTGAACTCCTGGCCTCAAGTGCTCCACCCACTTTGCCTTCCCAAAGTACCGGGATTACAGGTGTGAGCCACTGCACCTGGCCCTATTCTAATTTTTCTATGTATTACTGTATTGGTCCATTCTCGTATTGCTTATAAAGAAACACCTGAGACTGGGTAATTTATAAAGAAAAGAGGTTTAATTGGCTCACAATTCTGTGGGCTGTAGAGGAAGCATGGCAGCATCTGCTTGGCTTGTGGGGAGGCCTCAGGAAACTTACAATTATGGCAGAAGGCAAAGGGGGGAGTGGGCACTTCAAGTGACTGAAGCAGGAGGAAGCAGGGAGTAGGGTGCTGCACACTTTTAAACAACCAGATCTTACAGTTACTCATACACTCACTATCACAAAAACAGCACCGAGGGGATGTTGCTAAACCATTCACGAGAAACTTCCCCCATGATCCAATCACCTCCCATCAGGCCCCACTTCCAATATTGGGGATTATAATTGAGATGAGATTTCGCTGGGGACACAGACCCAAATCATATTTATTATTATCTTGAAAGTGTTAAATAAAATTATTTTAAATTGTGGTTTCAGTGGGTTTTTTAACTTATTTTTTAGAGTTGTTTTTGGTTCACAGCAAAATTGAGAGAATACTGCAGAGATTACCCATATAACCCCACACATGCATAGCCTCCTCAATTATCAACTTCTTCCACTAAAAGGATACATTTATTACTATTGATGAACTTATACAGACACATCATCATCACCCAAAGTCCGTAATTTATGTGAGGATTCACTCTTAGTACTTTCTATGGGTTTGGATAAATGTGTAATAATGTGTATCCATCATTCCAGTATCACAGGATTATTTTCACAGGCCTAAAAATATTTTGTGCTCTGCCTGTTCATTTCCTCACCTCACCTGCCCCTAATCCTGGCAACCAATGATCCTTTTTTTTAAAATTGACTCTATAGTTTTGCCTTTTCCAGAACTATGCCATAGGGTTGGAATCATCCAATAGGTAGCCTTTTCAGATTGGCTTCTTACACTTAGTAATATGCATTTAAGGTTCCTCCAGGTCTTTTCTTGGCTGTATGAAGCCATTTACAAAGCTAATTTCTTTTTAGCACTAAAGGATATTCCAGCATCTGTATATACCACATTTTATTTATCCATTCACATACTGAAGAACATCTTGGTTGCTTTCAAGTTTTAGCAATTATGAGTAAGACTACTATGTGCAGATTTTTGTGTGGACATAAATTTTCAATTCCTCCAAAAAAACACCAAAGATCACAATGACTGGATTGTGTCAGAAGAGTAGGTTTACTTTTTTAAGACACTACAGCCGGGTGCAGTGGCTCATGCCTGTAATCCCAGCACTTTGAGAGGCTGAGGTGGGTTGATCATGAGGTCAGGAGTTCAAGGCCAGCCTAGCCAAGATGATGAAACCCATGTCACTACTAAAAATACAAAAATTAGCCAGGCGTAGTGGCAGGTGCCTGTAAGCCCAGCTACTTGGGAGGCCAAGAGACAGAATTGTGTGAACCTGGGAGGCAGAGGTTGCAGTGAGCCAAGATCGTGCTATTGCATTACAGTATGGGCAACAGAATGAGACTCTGTCAAAAAAACAAAAAAACTACTAAACTGTCTTCCAAAGCTGCCATACCATTTTGCATTCCAACCAGCAATGAATGAGAGTTCCTGTTGCTCCATATTCTTATCAGCATTTGGTGTTGTCAGCATTCCAGATCTTGGCCATTCTAATAGATGTGTGGTGATAGCTCATTGTTTTAATTTGCATTTTCATTTCCATAATGTAGAGCATTTATTTTTTGAGACAGGGTCCATATTAGTCTATTTTCATGCTGCTGATAAAGACATATTTGAGATTGGGAAGAAAAAGAGGTTTAATTTGACTTATATTCCACACAGCTGGGGAGGCCTCAGAATCATGACAGGCGGTGAAAGACACTTCTTACATGGTGGCAGCAAGAGAAAAATGAGAGAGAAGCAAAAGCAGAAACCTCTGATAAACCCATCAGATCTCATGAGACTTGTTCACTATCACGAGAATAGCACAGGAAAGAGCAGGCCCATGATTCGGTGACACCTCCACCTGGGTCCCTCCCACAACACGTGGGAATTCTGGGAGATACAATGCAAGTTGAGATTTGGGTGGGGGCATAGCCAAACCATATCAGTGTCTCTCTCTGTTGCCTAGACTGCAGTGCAGTGATGTGATCACAGCTCAATTCAGCCTCAAACTGCTCATTTCAAGTAATCCTTCTGCCTCAGCCTCCTAAGCACCTGTGACTATAGGCATGTGCCACTGGACCCAGTTATTTTTATTTATTTTTTGTAGAGACAGGGCCTTGATACATTGCTCAGGTTGGTTTCAAACTCCTGGCCTCAAGTAATCCTCCTGCCTCAGCCTTCCAAAGTGCTGGGATTGCAAGCATGAGTCACTATGCCTCACCTAAAGCATTTTTATATGCTTATTTGCCATCTATATATCTTCTTTGGTGAAGTGTCTGTTAAAGTATTTGACACATTTTTTAATTGTGTCATTTATTTTCTCATTGTTAAGTTTTTTTTTTTTTTTTTGAGACGGAGTCTCGCTCTGTCACCCAGGCTGGAGTGCAGTGGCTGGATCTCAGCTCACTGCAAGCTCCGCCTCCCGGGTTCCCGCCATTCTCCTGCTCAGCCTCCCGAGTAGCTGGGACTACAGGCGCCCGCCACCTCGCCCGGCTCGTTTTTTGTATTTTTTAGTAGAGACGGGGTTTCACCGTGTTAGCCAGGATGGTCTCGATCTCCTGACCTCGTGATCCGCCCATCTCGGCCTCCCAAAGTGCTGGGATTACAGGCTTGAGCCACTGTGCCCAGCCTCTCATTGTTAAGTTTTAAGGGATCTTTGTATATTTTGGATAATAGTTCTTTATTAGGTGTGTCTTTTGCAAATACTTTCCCCCAGTCTGTGGTTTATAGTCTCATTCTCTTGACATTGTCTTTTACAGAGAATAAGTGTCTAATTTTAATAATGTCCAGCTTATCAATTGTTTCTTCATGGATTGTGCTTTCAGTGTTGTAGCAAAAGTCAATTACATACCCAAGGTCATCTGGGTTTTCTCTTGTTATTTTCCATGAGTTTTATAGTTCTACATTTTACATTTAGGTCTATTTTGAATTAATTTTTGTGAAGGGTTTAAGGTCTGTGTCTAGATTTTCTTTTTCCTTTTTTTTTTTCTCACTTGTGGGTGTCTAGTTGTTCCAGCACCATTTGTTGAAAAGACTATCTTTGTTTCACTGTATTGCATTTGCTTTCTTGCCAAAGATAAATTGACTATATTCATGTAGGTCTATTTTTGGGCTCCCTATTCTCTTCTAGTGATCTGTTTGTCTGTTCTTTTGCCCATACCATGCTGTCTTGATTACGGCAATTTTATAGTAAGTCCTCCAACTTTGTTTTTCTCCTTCAATATTGTGCTGTTTGGGGTTTTTTTGCCTCTCCATTTAAACTGTAGAATTAGTTTGTTGATGTTTACAAAATAACCTGCTGGGATTTTGGTTGGGATTGCACTGAATCTATAGATCAAGTTGGGAAGAAATGACATTTGACAATATTGGGTCTTCCTGTTCATGAACATGGAATATCTCTCCATTTACTAAGTTCTTTGATTTCATTCATTGGAATTTTTAGTTTTCTTCCTATAGATCCTGAACATACTTTGTTAAATTTATACCTAAGCATTTCATTTTGGTGGGGGGAGGGTGCTAATATAAATGATACTGTATTTTTTATTTCAAATTCTACTTGTTCATTGCTGGTACATAGGAAAGTGATTAACTTTCAAATATTAATAGTTCATCCTGTGACCTTGCCATATTCACTTACTAGTTCTGGCAGGTTTTGGGGGTTTTGGTTTTCTTTTAATTCTTTCAGATTTATACATTGACAATCATGTCATCTGTGAACAAAAGGTGTTATTTACTCCTTCTCAGTTTGTGTGCCTTTTATTTCCATTTGTTGTCTTATTGCACTAGCTAGAACTTCCAGTTCTATGTTGAAAAGTAGTAGTTAGAAAGGACATCCCTGCCTTATTCTCGATCTCATTGTTAAAACTGCCAGTTTCTCACCATTAAGTATGATGTTAGCTGTAGGGCTTTCATATATACTTTTTATCAAGTTAAGACAATTCTCCTCTATTCCTAATTAACTGAGAGTTTTTGTTATGAATGGGTATTGGATTTTGTTAAATGCTTTCACTCCATCTATTGATATAATCATGTGATTTTTCTTTTTTAGTCTGTTGATGTAATAAATTACATTAATTGATTTTGGAATGTTAAATTACCCTTGCATACCTGAGATAAATCCCACTTGGTCATGGTGTGTAATTGTTTTTATACATTGTTGTATTTGATTTGCTGATATTTTGTTGAAGATTTTTCATCTATGTTCTTAAGAGATATTGGTGTGTAGTTTTCTTATAACATCACTGCTTTAGGTATCAGGATAATGCTGGCTGCATAAAATGAGTTTGAAAGTATTTTTTCTGCTCCTATCCTTTGAAATCAGTTATAATTTATTCCTTAAATGTTTGATAGGATTCACCAGTGAACCATCTAGGCCTAGTGCTTTCTGTTTTGGAAAGTTATTATTGATTCAATTCCTTTAGTGGATATAGGTCTATTTTAATTGTCTATTTCTTCTTGTATGATTTTTGGTAGATTACATGTTTCAAGGAATTGGTCTATTTCATATAGGTTATCAAATTTGTGGGCATAAAATTGTTCATAGTATTTCTTGACTATCCTTTTAATGTCCATGGGATTTTTTTGTGATGCTCCCTTCTTCATTTCTACTGTTAGTAATTTGTTTTCACTCTTTTTTTTCTTAGCCTGGAAAGTCCTGTTAATTGTATTAATCTTTTCAAAGAACTAGCTTTTAGTTTCATCAGTTTTTCTTTATTGATTGTCATTTTCAATTTCATTGGTTTCTGCTCTAATTATCTCTTTTCTTCTGGTTTACTTTGGATCTAATTTTCTCTTCTTTCTTAGTTTTTCAAGGTGAAAATTTATATGATTGATTTTGGATCTTTTTTATTTTCTAATATATACATTCAATGTTTTAAATTTCCTTCTAGCATTGCTTTTACTGCATCCCACAAGTTTTTTGTTTTGGGGAGTTTTTTTGTTTTTGTTTTTGTTTTTTGATGGAGTTTTGCTATTGTCACCCAGGCTGGAGTGCAATGGCATGATCCTGGCTCACTGCAACCTCCACCTCTTGGGTTCAAGCAATTCTCTGGCCTCAGCCTCCTGAGTAGCTAGGATTACAGGCATCTGCCACCACGTCTGGCTAATTTTTTTATTTTTAGTACAGATGGGGTTTCGCCATGTTGGCCAGGGTGGTTTGGAACTCCTGACCTCAGATGATCCACCTGCTTTGGCCTCCCAAAGTACTGGGATTACAGACGTGAGTCACTGCACCCAACCAGTATCACACAACTTTTGATAAGTTGTGTTTTCATTTTCATTTAATTCAAAACATTTTTAAACTTCACTGGAGATTTTTGATTTGATCCATGTGTTATTTAGAAAGGTTCTGTTTAATCTCCAAGTATTTTGGATTTTACAGTTATCTTTCTGTTATTGATTTCTAATTTAATTTCATTGTGTTCTGAGACCAGACATTATATAATTTGTATTTTTAAAAAATTTTTAAGGTGTGTTTTATGGCCCAGAGTGGGGTATATCTTGATGAATGTTCCATGTGAGTTTGAAAAGAATGTGTATTATACTGTTGTTGGATGAATTATTCTATATATGTCCATTATATCTAATTGATTCATGGTGTTGTTGAGTTCAACTATGTTCTTACTGATTTTCTGCCTTCTGAATCTGTCCATTTCTGATAAAGCGGTATTAAAATTTCCAACTATGATGGTGGATTCATCTATTTCTCCTTGCAATTCTATCAGTTTTTGCTGTGTGTAGTATCATACTCTGTTGTTAGACACATGCACAAACACATTAATAATTGTTATGTCTTTTTGGAAAATTCACTGCTTTATAATTAGTAAGGCCCTTTTTATCCCTAATAACTTTTCTTGCTTTTTACATTTACATTCTTACATTTACAACTAATACAAATTCACTTTCAAATCACTTGGTGATTATTTTTTAATTACTTTTTTTTTTTTTTTAGATAAAATTGTAGACTTACACAGAGTTGCAAAAAAATGATAGTGAGAGATTGGGGCAAGACAGCTGACTAGATGCAGCCAGGAGGAACATCTCCCACTGAGGGATAGGGTACTCAGAAGACTGGTGCACTCCTTCAGAGGGAAAGCATTGAGAGTGGACAGAAGGAAAACACAGAGGTTGGGCTGAAGTGGGAGGATGCTGGGAACCCTGCACAAGGCTACCATACACCAGGACTCATACCTGGCACCCAGTGACTCCTGGGGAAGGCATGAGTTGCAAATGCACGGAATCTACTCTCACCATAGGCCTCTGGAATCCCAGCAGGTAGAGACCCCTTGACCACCACAGACACTTGAATTGGCAGGCAGAGCTGCTCAGAGAAATGGCAGGGGAAGAACGCCAACCAGAGTAGAGCCTAGACATTTCTGTGCAGGAATATCTCAAGTGGATCATGGCCAGGGTTGCCCATATCCCTAGGCTCAACTTGCTCTCATAGGAGACTTCAACCCTAGAGAAACTCTAGGACCTGAACTCTGCAGGGCGATCTTGCCCATGAAACAGGGCTGGTCTGGCCTGAGCACCACTGGTTTGCTGGCCTCTCCTGGGGCCCCAGCCTGGCCAGGTTTGCTTGTAGTTCTGCCCCCCAGGTACCTTCTGTGCTGTTGAACTGCACCTTACTGGTATAGTACTCAAGCAGAGTGGCCCCAGTGGACATGCACAAGCCTGTCTGTACCCTCCCCCATCTGTAGCCTCCCTGATACCAGTTTGCCCTCACAAATTTGCCCACAGCTACTCCCATATAACTTTGCTAGCACATGTGTTCATGGGTGGATCTTGTCTTCCCTCCCCCACCAGCACGAGTGTGCATGTGCACCCTACCGTGCCACTGCTGCTGGCATAAGTGTACCTTCCCCCACTTCCCCTGCTGTATCACCATTGTTACTGGACCATTGCCAGGCACAGAGCCTGTCAGTCCCACACCCTCCAGCATTCCACCTCTGCACGAAAACCACTACCCATGTGAAAGTAGACACAGAGGAAAGCAGACTTGCCCCTATCCTAATCAGCAACTGCTGCCTGCAGAAACACAGAGAGAGTGCAAATACCACCACCAGTGTGAATGCACACACAGCCATTGATGGAGATCCCTGTCCCCCTGAGCCATGTTGTCAATGCCAGCTGCAGCTGTGAACACTCACACAGAGACCAGCAGCTGCTACAAATGCCCACATGGAGGCTGTGCTATTAACGCTGGCTGTTGCTGCAAATGTCTGCATGGAGACTTGGCACCCTGGCAGCCGACAGCACCCTGCCACAGCCAAAAAGCATGCCCCTTGTGGCACTACAACTGTAGCTGCTACTAAAATGTGAGTGAGGTCAGATTCTTCTGCCACCGCTTTATGAAGTGTTTCAGTTAGTACCATCCAACAAAGTGTTATGATCAGTGGTCTGGAAGCACCTCAGCCCTTATAGCACAGCAGGTTACTAATCTTGAGGAGCCAGAGAACAAAGTGGGGGCCCAATACCAGTTTCCCAGAGTTAGAGCACACACTCTAGGGGTCCTGAGCTGAGCCAGAAATAAAGGCAGTCAATAGAACTCCACTAAAACCATAATCAAATTGCAAAGGGGATTAAATAGGATTTAAGGGGGAGGGGGGAACCATCCAAAGGACAGCAACTTCAAAGATTAAAGAAATGTCAGCCCACAATGATGAGAAAGAACCAGAGTAAGAACTCTGACAACTCAAAAAGCCAGAGTGTCTTCTTTCCTCCAAAGGACAGCACTAGTTCTCCAGCAAGGGTTCTTAACTGGGCTGAGATGGCTAAAATGACAGAAATAGAATTCAGAATATGGATAGGAATGAAGATCATCAAGATCCAGGAGATGAGACCCAGATTGAAACCCAATCTGAGGAAGCTAAGAGTCACAACAAAAAGATACAGAAGCTGACAGACAAAATAGTCAGTATATAAAAAAGAATAACTGATCTGACAGAGCTGAAAAACACAATACAATAATTTCATAATGCAATTGCAAACATTAACAGAAGAATAGACCAAGCTGAGGAAAGAATCTCAGAGCTTGAGATTCTTTCTGGCTTTCTGAAATAAGACAGTCAGACAAGAATAAAGAAAAAATAGTAAAAACGAACAAGAAAATCTTGAGAAATATGAGATTATGTAAAGAGACCAAATCTACAACTTGATGGTGTCCCTGAAGGAGATGGGGAGCATGGAAGCAAGTTGGAAAATATATTTCAGGATATAAACCATAAAAACTTCCCCAACCTAGTTAGAGAGGCTAACATTCAAATTCAGGAAATGCAGAGAACCCACACACAATATTTCACAACAAGATCATCCCCTAAGACACATAATCATCTGATTCTCCAAGGCTGAAATGAAAATTAAAAATGTTAAAGGCAGCTGGATAGAAAGGAGAGATCACCTACAAAAGGAAGCCCATCAGACAAACAGCAGACCTCTCAGCAGAAATCCTACAAGCCAGAAGAGATTGAGGGCCTATATTCAAAGAAGCAAATGCTGAGGAAATTCATTACCACCAGACCTGCCTTACCAGGGCTCCTGAAAGAAGCACTAAATATGGAAAGGAAAGACTTACCAGCCACTACAAAACAAAAGTACACAGTCCAGTGACACTATAAAGTAACAGCACAAATAGGCCTGAATAAGAGCCAAATAACATGATGACAGGATCAAATCCACATATAACAATACTAACCTTGAATGTAAATGGGCTAAATGCCCCAATTAAAAGGCACAGAATGGAAAGCTGGATAAAGAACCAAGACCTAATAGTATATTGTCTTCAAGAGACTCATCTCACATGCAATAACACCCCAAGGCTCAAAATAAAGTGATGGGGAAAACCCTACCAAGTAAATGGAAAACAGAGAAAATCAGGGGTTGCAATTCTAATTTCAGATAAAATAGACTGTAAAACAACAAAGTTCAAAAAAGACAAAGAAGGACATTACATAATGTTAATGGGTTCAATTCAACAAGAAGACGTAACTATCCTAAATACATATGCGCCCAACACAGGAGCACCAGATTGATAAAGCAAGTTCTTAGAGATCTTCAAAGATACTTAGACTCACACACAATAATAGTGAGAGACCTCAACATCCCACTAACAGTATTAGATAGATCCCTGAGGCAGAAAATTAACAAAGATGTTCAGGGCCTAATCTCAACGCTGGACCAAATTGACCTGATAGACATCTACAGAACTCTCCACCAAAAAACAACAGAATATAAATTCTTCTCATTGCCACATGGCACATACTGTAAAATTGACCACACAATCAGACAAAAACAATCCTCAGCAAATGCGAAATAACTAAAATCATACCAACCACCCTCTTGGTTCATAGCATAATAAAACTAGAATTCAAGATTAAGAAAATAATCCAAAACCACACTATTACATGGAAATTACACAACCTGCTCCTGAATGATTTTGGGGTAAATAATGAAATTAAAGCAGACATCAAGAAGTTCTTTGAAACTAATAAGAACAAAAATACAGCGCATCAGAATTTTGGGGACACAGCTAAGGCAATACTAAGAAGGAAATTTATAGTGCAAAATGCCCACATCAAAAAGTTAAAAAGACCCCAAGTTAACAGCTTAATATCACAACTAAAAGAAATAAGGAAACAAGAACAAACTACAGCCTAACATCACAGCTAAAATAAATAAGGAAGCAAGAACAAACCAACTCCAAGGCTAACAGAAGAAAACAAATAACCAAAAATGAAAGTTGAACTGTAGGAGATTATGACACAATAAATCATTCAAAAAATTATGAACTTAAGGTAAAGGGGTAGAAAAAGATATCCCATGAAAATGGACACCACAAGCAAGCAGGAATAGCTATTCTTATAACAGACAAAACAAACTTTAAAGCAACAGCAGTTTAAAAAGACATCAAGGGACATTATATACTGATAAAAGAACTTGTTCAACAGGAAAATATCACCATCCTAAATATATATGCACCTAACACTGGAGCTCCCAAATTTATACAACAATTACCACTAGACCTACCTAAAAATGAGATAGACAGCAATGCAATAATAGTGGGAGACCTCAATACTCCACTGACAGCACTAGACAGATCATCAAGACAGAAAACCAACAAAGATACAATGGATTTAAACTATACCCTAGAACAAATGGACTTAAGCAATATTTACAGAACATTCTATCCAACAATTACAGAATATACACTCTATTCATCAGCAAATGGAACATTCCCCAAGACAGACCATATGATAGGCCACAAAACGAGTCTCAATAAGTTTAAGAAAATTGAAATTATATCAAGTACTTTCTCAAACCACAGTGGAATAAAATTGGAAACCAACTCCAAAAGTAACCCTCAAAACCACATAAATACATGGAAATTAAATAATCTGCTCTGAATGATCATTGGGTCAACAATGAAATCAAGAAGAAAATTTAAAAATTATTTGAACTGAATGATAATAGTGACACAACTTATTAAAACCTTTGGGATACAGCAAAGGTGATGCTAAGAGGAAAATTTATAGCCTTAAATGCCTACATCAAAAACTCAGAAAGAGTACAAATAGACAAAATAAGGTCACATCTCAAGGAACTACAGAAACAAGAACAAATCAAACTCAACCTCAGCAGAAGAAAAGAAATAACAAAGATCAGTGCAGAACTAAATTAAATTGAAACAAAAAAATACAAATGATAAATGAAACAAAAAGCTGGTTCTTTGAAAAGATAAACAAAATTGAAATACCATTAGGGAGATTAACCAAGAAAAGAAGAGAGAAGACCCAAATAAACTCAATTAGAAATGAAACAGGAGATATTACAACTGATACCACAGAAATGCAAAAGATCATTCAAGACTACTATGAACACCTTTATATGCATAAACTAGAAAACATAGAGGAGATAGATAAATTCTGGGAAACATACAACCCTCCTAGATTAAACCAGGAAGAAATACAAACCATGCACAGACCAATAACAAGCAGCAAGATTGAAATGGTACCTTAAAATTTACCAACAAAAAAGTCCATGACTAGAAGATTCACAGCTGAATTCTATCAGACATTCAGGGAAGAATTGGTACCAATCCTCCTGTCACTATTCCACAAGATAAAGAGTTAATCCCCCCTAAATCATTCTATGAAGCCAGTATCAACCTAATACAAAAACTAGGAAAGGATATCACAAAAAAAGAAAACCACCGACCAACAACCCCTGATGAATACAGATGCAAAAATCCTTAACAAAATACTAGCTAACTGAATCCAACACCATATCAAAAAGATAATCCACCATAATCAAGTGGGTTTTATACCAAGGATGCAGGGATGGTTTAACATACACAAGTCAATAAACGTGATATGCCACATAAACAGTTAAAAACAAAAATCACGGCCAGGCGTGGTGGCTTATGCCTGTAATCCCAGCACTTTGGGAGGCTGAGGTGGGTGGATCACGAGGTCAGGAAATCAAGACCATCCTGGCTAACATGGTGAAACCCTGTCTCTACTAAAAATACAAAAAATTAGCCAGGCGTGGTGGTGGGCACCTGTAGTCCCAGCTACTTGGAGGACTGAAGCAGGAGAATGGTGTGAACACAGGAGGCGGAGCTTGCAGTGAGCCAAGATTGCGCCACTGCACTCCAGCCTGGGTGACAGAGTGAGACTCTGACTCAAAATAATAATAATAACAACAACAACAACAACGTAATCATCTCAATAGAGGCAGAAAAAGCATTTAGCAAAATTCAGCATTCCTTTAAGCAAAATCAGCATACAGGGACATACCTTAATGTAATAAAAACCATCTATGGCAAACCCACAGCCAACATAATACTGAATGGGGAAAAGTAGAAAGCATTCACCCTGAGAACTGGAACAAGGCAAGGATGCCCACTCTCACCACTTCTATTCAACATAGTACTGGAAGTCCTAGCCAGAGCAATCAGACAAGAGAAAGAAATAAAGGGCATCCAAATTGTTAAGAGGAAGTAAAACTGTTGCTGTTTACTGGTGATATGATCCTATACCTGGAAAACCCTAAAGACTCATCCTAAAAGCCCCTAGAAAGGACGGATATCCAGAACCTACAAGGAACTTGAACAAATCAGCAAGAAACAAACAAGCAATCCTATCAGAAAGTTTCAGGATACAAAGTTAATGTACACAAATTAGTAGCTCTGCTATACACTAACAACAACCAAGCTGAGAATCAGTAGCTCTGCCATACAAGAACACAACCCCTTTTACAATACCTGAAAAAATAAAAATAAAATACTTAGGAATATACCTAACCAAGGAGATGAAAGACCTCTACAATGAAAACTACAAAACATTGCTGAAAGAAATCACAAACAAATGGAAACACATCCCATGCTCATGCATGGGTAGAATCAATATTGTGAAAATGACTAGGCTGCCAAAAGTAATCTACAAATGCAATGCAATTCTCATCAAAACACCACCATCATTCTTCACAGAACTAGAAAAAACAATCCTAAAATTCATATGGGACCAAAAAAGAGCCCATGTAGCCAAAGCAAGACTAAACAAAAAGAACAAATCTGAAGGCATCACATTACCTGACTTCAAACTAGACTCTAAGGCCACTTACCATAAAAACATGGTACTGGTATAAAGATAGGCACATAGACCAACAGAACAGAATAGAGAACCCAGAAATAAAGCCAAATAATTATAGCCAACCGATCTTCGACAAAGTGAACAAAAACATAAAGTGAGGAAAGGGCATTGTATTCAACAAATGGTGCTGGAATGATTTACAAGTCACATGTAGAAGAGTGAAACTGGATCTTCATCTCTCACCTTATACAAAAATCAACTCAAGATGGATCAAAGACTTAAATCTAAGACTGGAAACCATAAAAATTCTAGAAGTTAAATGTCAGGAAAACCCTTCTAGACATTGGCTTAGGAAAATTCTTCTAGACATTGGCTCAGGCAAAGTCTTCATGACCAAGAACATAAAAGCAAATGCAACAAAAACAAGATAAATAGATGGGACTTAATTAAACTAAAGAGTCTCTGCACAGCAAAAGAAACAATCAGCAGAGTAAACAGAAAACCCACAGAGTGGGAGAGAATCTTCACAATCTATACATACATCTGACAAAGGACTAATGACAAGAATCTACAAGGAACTCAAACATATTAGCAGGTAAAAAACAATTCTATCAAAAAATGGGTTAAGGATATGAATAGACAATTTTCACAATAAGATATACAAATGGCTAACAAACACATGAAAAAAATGCTGAACATCACTAATGATAGGGGAAATACAAATCAAAACCACAATGCAATACCACCTTACTTCCTGCAAGAATGGCCATAATCAAAAAATCAAAAAATAATAGATGCTGGCATGGATGTGGTAAAAAGGAAACACTTTTACACTACTGGTAGGAATGTAAACTAGTACAACCACTATGGAAAACAGTGTGGAGTTTCCTTTAAAAACTAAAAGCAGAACTACCATTTGATCCAGCAATCCCACTACTGGGTATCTGCCCAGAGGAAAAGAAGTCATTATATGAAACAGACACTTGCTCATGCATGTTTATAGCAGCACAATTCACAACTGCAAAAATATGGGACCAGCCATCAATCAACAACTGGATAAAGATATTGTGATATATATACACACACACACACACGCACACACACATACATATGTATATACACACACACACATACATACCATGGAATACTACTCAGCTATAAAAAAGGAACTAAATAATGACATTTTCAGCAACCTGGATGGAATTGGAGACCAGTATTTGAAGTGAAATAACTCAAGAATGGAGAACCAAACATCCATGAGGATGCAAAAGCATAAGGATGATACAATTGGACTTTGGGGACTCAGTGGAAAGGGTGGGAGGGGGGTGAGGGATAAAAGACTACACATTGTGTACAGGGTATACTGCTCAGGTGATGAGTACACTAAAAACTCAGAAATCATTATTAAATAATGTATTCACATAACAGAACACCACCTGCTCCCCAAAAACCTATTGTAATGAAAATATTAAAACTTAAAAAAAAAGTAATGAATCCAGGAGCTTTTTTAAAAAAAAAAACTAGTAAGACAGGCCACTATCTAGACTAATATAGAAGAAAAGAGAGAGGATCCAAAGAAACAACAAAGGGGATATTGCCACTGACCCCACAGAAATACAAATAGCCATCAGAGGATAGCATGAACACTTTTACATACACAAACTAGAAAATCTAGAAAAAATATGGATACATTTCTGGACACATACACCCTCCCAAGAGTAAACCAAGAACAGACCAATAATGAGTTCTGAAACTGAATCAGTAACAAATAGTCTATCAACAACAACAACAACAATAACAACAAAACACCCAGGACCAGATGGATTCACAGCCAAATTCTACCAGAGATGTACAAAGAAGAGCTAGTACCATTTTTACTGAAACTATTCCAAAAAATTGAGGAAGAGGGATTTCTCCCTAACTCATTAAATGAGGCCAGAGTCATCCTGATACCAAAAGCTGGCAAAGACGCAACAAAAAAAGAACTCCTTAGGCAATATCCTTGATGAGCATTGATGCAAAAATCCTCAACAAAATACTACCAAACTGAATCTAGCAGCACATCAAAAAGCCAATTTACCATGATCAAGTGGGTTTTAACCCTGAAATGGAAGTTTAGTTCAACATACACAAGTCAATAAACGTGAATCATCACATAAATAGAACTAAAGACAAAAATCACATGATTATCTCAATAGATGCAGAAAAGGCTTTGGATAAAATTCAACATCCCTTCATGTTAAAAACTCTCAACAAGCTAGGTATTGAAGGAACATACCTCAAAATAACAAGACCCATCTATGACAAACCCACAGCCAACATGTGGGTAACAAAATCTCCTGTGAAAACTTTGAAGGAAGTGTGGTCCTGCTGACACCTTGATTTTGGATTTCTGGCCTCCAGAGCTGTGGGAGATTACACTTCTGTTGTTGTACATCAAATTTACAGTAGTTTGCTATAGTAGCCATAGGAAGCTAACACAGCAACTATTGTCTTTTTTTCACTCAGTTTGACATCTTCTTGGTTCTTGGTTCTTCATGATTTTCAATTGGAACCTGAACATTTTTATAAGTGATGAGGCTCTGGGGTTTATTTGAGCTTTCTGTTTAAGCTGGCTTTTTCAGACTTCACTCTGGCAGGGGGCTACCTCATTACTGTCCACTCATTAGGTGGAGGTAGAAGTCTAGGTTCCCCATTCAGCCTCCATTGCCATCTGAGGAGCTGGGAAAGCTCCTTTTTAGTACTGGGTAAGAATGCCAGTTCTGCCTCCCCACATGGACTCTACTGACACTGAATTGGATATCAAATTGGCCTTGTTACTACTGGGTGATAGTGAAAATCCCAACTCCCGAACTAGAGTTCCTCTGATACCACCTCATTGGGGAGGGGAAGGGTGCATCACTATGAGTTGATAGGAATAAGTAATCGAATGAATGGGCAAGGAAAGGGAAAATCAAAAGTCTAGATCAACTTTCAGGTTTCACCTTGGGCAATGGCTTAGGGAGTAGTACTATTTTCTAAGATAAGGAATACTGGAAAAGAAGCAACTCTGATAGAGACAGAAAGATTATAGGTATGATTTTAGTCATATTGAGTATTAGTAACCTGTGGAATATCCATGTAGCAACCATCCAGAAGGCAGTAGGATAGACTTGTCTGGAGCTTGGGAGACAGATCTGGTTCCTATTGCCCTGGGAAGGTTGAGGTTGTCCAGGAAAAGCAAGGAGTTAGGCCAGGCATGGTGGCGTACACCTGTAATCCCAGCACTTTGGGAGGCCAAGGTGGGCAGATCACTTGAGCCCAGGAGGTCAAGACCAGCCTGGGCAACATGGCAAGGCCTTGACTCTACAAAAAATACAAAAATTAGCCAAGTGTCGTGCAACTATAGTCTCAGCTACTCAGGAGGCTAAGATGGGAGGATCATCTGAGCCTGGGAAGTTGAGGCTGCAGTGAGCAATGATCACACCACTGTGCTCCAATCTTGGCTCTTGGCGATGAGAGTGAGACCCTGTCTCAAAAAATCAAAACAAAACAAAATAATAAAACAACAGAAAGAAAGAAGTTAGAACCCAGGCCCTTGAACAGAACCCTGAGAAACATCAGCACTGGAGGAGCAGTAGAGGCAGAGAAGCCATCAAAGAAGATGGAAAAGCTGCAGGCAGAGAGGTAGGAAGAAAATGAGCATGCCACAAACATGTAATGCAAAGTTGGTGCAATAGTTACTTATCTGCACTCTGGAGCCCAGTGTTGCCTCCTGTTGAGGTTCCTTTAGACCTAGAGTATTCTCCAGCTGTGCCTTTTACCTGTCCTTTCCTTCGTCTCAAGCTTCCTTGGTAGAAAACATAGCCCCTTGATCAGAAGGATGATGCCAGCCACAAATTCTAAGGTAGGCAAGAGAGCTCAGGGTTTAAAAGAAATAAGACTCCTTTCTGTCAGAACCTCCTCTGTGAAAAGAGGAGTGAAATCCCTGGAGGAGGAAGAAAGCTACTGTCACTTCCCATAAATAGGTAGGTCAGAGTGGCTCTGAAAGATAATTGAGCCAAATCGATGTGAAAGACCCAAGAGGTGACTTTGGCACAGGGAATTTAGTGATAGCACAAGAGGGGAGAAATAGAAAAAAGTACTAATAATCATACAACATGAAAACAGATTCAAAATTTTCATGCAAATTATGGAATTTTTGGTTCATTTCAGATAACTAAATGACATGAGACATATTCTTTTTTTTCATGAAAGGACTCTGAGTTTCAACATGGAGACTATGCTGTACATTTTCATTTCAGTTTCCCTCCAGGATGTTTTCTCTCCAAGTTCTCTTCTCAAGGCTTGTTCTCTAGAGACACCATAGGTCAGAAGGCACTTAACCATAATAATAACCATAGCTGACATTTATGAAACACTTACTGTGGACCTTGCCCTCAGCTAAACTCTTTACATAATTTATCTAATTTAATAATTCCAATAATCCTACAACATACGCATTGTCACACCTTTTATGGAGAGTCTAAGGCACAGAAAGGTTAGGGAACTTATCCAAGACCACACAGGTTCTAAGTGTCTTTTTTTTTCAGCACCAAATAGGACCCCAACTACATGCATGAAACTCTAACAACTTTTCCACCTAGAAAGCAGGAGGCCCAATCTGGAAGGATGACAACCAAGTGTCTCAGACACAAATAGATAGTAGCGCCTCCACCAAAGAGCTTTTAGGTTGATGAATGAGCTGGTTGAGTTTCTCCAGGTAGAGGAGCTCCTGGGATGTCAGGTTATTCTCCAGGCACATGATAACTCTCTGGAGCCTAAGTGAGTACCCCAAGTCTCTCTGTGAAGTAATATGGCATGACAGGAAACTCTGGCTATGCTAAAATCTGGGAGATATTCACAGTTATTAAACACAACTTTCTGCTTAAAAAAAGAGATTATCTGTCTTACCTCCTCCTCCAACATTGGGCTAGTTCCTGAGATGCAACTTCAAACTCTTACCTGAGTCAAGAACATCTGTCCCATTCAGAATGTGGCAGACTTTCTCACACTGAGTCAAGCAAAATTTGTGTAGTAATCTGTACACTTTTGAGTGCATTACCATTCAATATTTCACTTATTCATTAATTCAGTAAAATATTTTTGAGCACTTTCCATATGCCAGGCATTATGAGCATTCAAAGATGAACAAGATCAGTCCCTAGTTTTGGAGGAGCTGACCCAGGGGCAGATGAGTTATTTAATGCTGAGGCAAGTGTGACAAGAGAGCCAAGCACAGGGTATTAGGGAAATATGGAGGAGCCATAGTCAGCACCACCAGTGAGGTTCTGAAAGGAGAGTTCTGGGAGAAGGAAGACTGCAGTCAAGTTTCAAAGGCCTGAAGCAATGCGTGGAGTTCGCATTTTCAGGAAGAAAGGGAGGACAATCCAGGCAGAGAAAATAGCTGGATCAGAGGTTTGGAGGTGAGATACAATTTGGGCTAGTGAGAAGAACAAGCTCCTTAGCATGCCAAGGAAAAGGCAAAGTGGTCTACAAGAGATGAAGCCAAAGAAGTAGAAGAGAGTTCTCTGTGGCCCATTAAAGAGGCTGGGTACCTCCAGCCTCATGAAAGTATTTTAAGTGATGGTGTGAAGATCTGAACATTAAATGGCTCAGTTGAGCCTTTGGGTATGAGAAGGATTTTCCAAAGGACACTTACAATGTGCGGAGCATGTTGCTAGATTTTTAGCACATTGTACAGAAGACGTATAAGAGTACCCAGAACACTGCTGTATTCTCTTCCTTCTCCTCTTGGAGGGGAGGGTTACCCTTAAGCAGGTTTCTCCCATTTCAAATGAAGTCACTCCCAGCTTCCAAAAAGCTTTATGCAACCAAACCTCCACACACACATACACATAGGAGGAGAAAGAAAAAGGGAAAACAGGCAAATTAATTCTAAGATCAACCTCAGTCAAACCATTAAATCCTGTTCAAGCTTTTGCTTCCATTGACTAGACATGAAATTGGCAGCAGGGTAGGGAGGAATTAGAAGGCAAACTATTCATTTAAACAGGCCCCTACCATGCCCCTGCCCTGGAGGAGTTCACAGTCTAGTGGGGAACCCAGATAAACAAAACAAGAACTATTTTAGGTGTGGAACAAGTAAAGACCTTAAGCACAGAGCATACCAGAAGCACTTAAGAGGGACACCTAAAACAGGCTGGGAAGAGTAATGAAGGAGCCTTCCTGAGGAAATGATGCCTGGGCCAAATCAGTAGAATTAGACTAAGAAAGTGGTAAAGGTAAAGGGAGAGAGAGTTCCAGGCAGAGGGAGCAGCAGGGGTGTGTGTGTGTGTGTGTGTGTGTGTGTGTGTGTGTGTAAATTTGGGGGACTCTAGTACTTACGTGGAGAGTAAGATAACTTCAGAGAGGTAAAAAAGGTTCACATTGTAAAGACCTTGATAAGACTTATGTATTAGCATTAAGCCATGGGAGTAGATCAAAATGAGCTCAATTCTGGATGTGATAATGTTGTGCTGCCCAGGGCATCCCAGTGGAGTGTTCACAGGGAGTTCGCATCACTCCACTAGCTCCAGAGAGAGGCCTCATTTGCACATGCAGATCTGGAATCACTGGCTAGGTGGTAGTAGAAGCCATGCATGTGTTTCTGTACTAAAATAGAGTGCAATGAATGTAAAGAGAACAGGACAGAGGGTGGGAGGATACAGTCATAAGAAACTACAGCATTTATAGGACTACAGAAAGAAGTACAATCTTCAGGGGAAACGGAGAAAGAGTCATTCTAAAAGATTGGAGGGAAATTGGGAAAGGGATAGGTTCGGGAAGTCAAAGGTGGATAGAGACACAAGAAAGAAAAAGTGGTGTCGAATATTCCAGCGAGATGTGGTAAAATGAGAATTGAAAAGGCTATTGAATTAGACAATTAGAAACTTCTTCCAGGTTAGTTTGAGTCGAGGGTTTGTGGGGGCAAAGCCAGGTAATTTGAAGAAACTGAGAAAACAGATATGACAAAGCTAGACAATTCTTTTAAGAAGTGTATAAGAGGGATGAAGGTCATTACAGGGGAATATATACAAATTCAACTGAAAGGATAAAGTAGCTTAGCAATAAAACTCAAACAGTGTGCAAGTATCACTTAATTCTGGATTCAACACATTCCCATTTATAAAGTACTAACTTTATGCTAAGAAATACACTGGAACTTTCACATACCTAATTTTTTATTATGTAAAGCTGGTATCCTTTATAGTGGGTGAACAAAGTTGAAGAATATTTTTCCCCTGGCAGTGTAGTAAAAGTTGTTGGGATTTTTAAAAAAATAACCTGAATTCAAAATAATACAATTTTCAGAAGACATTTATACACTGAGGTCTTTCTTATCTTGCTCATAACATAATTATGCACTGGCTCAATACATTCAGTCATGTTTTGGTCAATCAATATATGTTGCTTAGTCCTTTTTCACTACTTTTTATGTGGATTTGCTAAAACATTTGGGAAACATTTTCCAAAATATACTGTGCTACTTAACTCTATCTGTGGCTAGGTATGATTTCAATCCCATTCCAGGCATTTCATAAATTATCCACTCTGTAGGAGCCACAAGTAGCTCTAGAAACAGACACAGATGACACATGGATCTGCCCGGTCTCTTTTTGTCCTCATTGGTTTATGTGCATGTACCAGTTTGTTTTCAAGACTGGCTCAAAGTAAATCATAATTGCTAACAAACAGCATATTCATCTTGTTTTACCCACTGTACTTGGCAATGTTGCTGAATTGTAGACTCTCAAGTAAAAAAATTAAAATATCGGAATTATTGCTACCTCTTCCACCTCCTCCACTCAGCATTGTGTTGAGAACACTGCCAATGGCACCTCCATGCTATCTTTCTGATACTTCCCTTTGTCTTTATTCCTCGGGGCAGGCTCTGATCTTATCTCCCTTGGATAATTACAACATTCCACCATCCTAGTTCTAGTTAAAGGCTTTTTCTGACATTATCTTTGCAACCATTCAAAAGCTCTGGATATCCCATCTATAATCATCAAGGGACCCTACTTCAGCTAGTTGAAGGGGCATGAAGGCCCCAACAGGGAACAGTTGCATTTTACTATCCCATTTGTGCTTCTTGGAACACCACAAAAATCCTCCATGTTCTTTAATTGAAACCAGAACACTAAAAGTAAACCTTAAGGGAAATGTTCCAAATTTTCTAATATAGGAATGGAGCAACTTTTATCCTAGCCAAGACTGCATGAACACCCTTTATTCCACTATTGCCCTGCACTGTCCCTTCTCAAGAGAAAGCCAGCCATTTGTAGATTGTAAAAGGCCGTGAATTCATAGACTCACTTGTTTATTTTAACTCCATAGAAAAACTAGTTTTTAGTAGCTCTTTTCCTACACCACTACCATTTTCTGCCCTACTCAGAAAAAGTTCTGTTATTTGACTGCCATGTAGTAAAGTGACACTGAAGAACATTTATAACACCTCCAAAATGGTGAAATATGGTAATTCCCAATGGCCAAGGAGAGATAAAACGTGTGGCTCATGAACCTCTTTTCTATTAAAAACCTCCACTGAAATATTGAAGTCACTGCAAAGTCGACAGTAGATGCTACAAATGGATCAGCTGCTTTTTAAAAGGTCAGCAAGTCTCTTTCTCTCTCACATCTCAAAAACTCCCATTGAGACAGATGGGAAAATCCAGTGGAGGCTCTGAGACACACACAACAGGCCTTGCAAATGGAGGACAAGCACACAGCACATGCCACATGAAACATTTCTGTCCTGTTTTTCTTTCTTTTTTTTCCTCCCTTCAAACAGAAACTTTACTTCTACAGTGAAATTACTTGTTTCCACAATTCCACTTAAAAGAGATGAAATTTTCAAAATCATGTTTATTGACTAAGATACTATTTACAATGATGATGGGGATGGGATGGGGTGGGACTTCAAGCAGAAAAGAGTTTCAGGCCACATTGCTAATGATGGACGATTAATAAAAGGTAGAGTTATTTAATAAAGAAGATATGGATGGGAGGGCAGCAAAGGACCCTTCAATTGTGCTTCTGATCTCTCTTTATGGTCCTAGCTGAGAAGGCCAAGTAGATTCCCCTGACTCTCCACCTAATATGCAATATTTACAGTATCTCTTCTGTAAGGATGTAGGATGAAAAAGAAAAGATAATATTTGCTTTCATAAAGTTTTTTATGGAAAGTGATATATAAAGCAAAATAAAAGAAATCATCTTTATATATGCTTTCTGCCAACTTTATAAATTCGCCATAATCCAGGGCTGTTTCTGGGCTTCTCTTAGAAATCTTTCTGTGGGTCAGTAGAAAAGTTACTGTTTTATCCCCTATAAAAATAAAGGATCAAAGGATCATGGATACAAGCAGACTTTTGTGTATCTCTCTGCCTCCTGATGGGACCCACCACTCAGACTGGCAGGAAGCTACTCTTCTTTTTCTGAAACTTTTCTGTTTTTCATTATGTTGAATCCAAACTCATTCAGGTGACTGATACCTTTTGTTATATATAGAATACTTGATTACACCTTTCCTTTCAATAGTGTATGCCTTAGAGACTGACCTTCTCCCATCCCTGTTCCCTAAAACTCCCCCCAGCCTCCTCCTACACTGATACTGGTCAACTAAAATTAGACCTTTGTGTTTCAAGCTGTCTTCATTCCTTAACAAGTTCAGTGCAGTGCATACACACTTTTCATGTGACTTGTGATTTGCAGCGCAATAGGATCATCTTTCCAAAATGCCAGGTCCTACTGCGTGGTATTTCAACACAAATAAAGAACATACAGGATATTGGGCTCAGTGAGCACTAATCTGAGAACATGCCCTAGAAGGTAATTTTAAAAAATTGTACTCTTTGGCTATTACTTTATCATTTGTCCTCTCTCCTTGTCTCCAACACACCCCCCACCCCCAGAAAAAAGCAGAGAGAATAAATCTGGTTGTCTGAAGGTTGGTATTTGTTGAATCTGGGATAAATTCTAGCTCTTAGCTAATTTTACTCCCATAAAGATAAGGAAACAAAGACAATACAATTTGCTCATGCCATATAAAATTTATCCCCTCTTTTCTGATTTCAAGATTATTGAACCAAATTTTAGAATGTTAATAGACATTAAGCCACAACATAGTAGCCATTGAGATCACATTAGTGTTTTCATCTTCAAGTTTCCCATCCTCTTTGGATGTGATAATCGCTTTTCTGTCTCTGTGTTCCCCATAGGACCAATCCCTAGGATCCACAGAGTTCAGTAAGACCCAGGTCTACAAACGTCAGTATTTAAATTCTTAGTCCTTACCAGGAAGCCCTCTGCTTAGGCATAAAAATGTGGGCTTGGGATCCGTATGAAATGCAAATCCTGTGCCTACTTCTTGCTCACTCTGTGATCTTAGGCAAATTACTTAGCATTTCTGTGCAGCAGTTAGCCTACTTGTAAAATGGGCAAAAGACAACTACCTGCTAGGGTTATTGTGAGGTTGAAATGAGATAATCTGGGTAAAATGCTGAATAGGTGGCTGGAAAAATGGCCAAATAGGAACAGCTTGGTCTGCAGCTCCCAGCGAGATCAATGCAGAAAGTGGGTGATTTCTGCATTTCCAGCTGAGGTACCTGGCTCATCTCATTGAGACTGATTAGACAGTGGATACAGCCCATGCAGGGCAAGCTGAAGCAGAATGGGGCATCACCTCATCCAGAAAGTCCAAAGGGTCAGGGAATTCACTCCTTTAGACAAGAGAAGCCATGAGGGACTGTGACATGATGAATGGTGCAGCCCAGCCCAGATACTACACTTTTCCCATGGTCTTCGTAACCTGCAGAGATTCCCTCCGGTACCTACATCACCAGCACCCTGGGTTTCAAGCACAAAACTGGGCAGCCATTTGGGCAGACACTGAGCTAGCTGCAGGAGTTTTTTTCATACCCTAGTGGCACCTGGAGCGCCAGTGAGACAGAATCATTCACTCCCCTGGAATGGGAGCTGAAGCAAGGGAACCAAGTGGTCTAGCTCAGCAGATCCCAGGCCCACAGAGTTCAGCAAGCTAAGATCCACTGGCTTGAAATTCTTGCTGCCAGCACAGCAGGTGAAGTCAATCTGGGATGCTCAAGCATGGTGGAGGGAGGGGCATCCAACATTACTGAGGCTTGAATAAGTTGTTTTCCCTATCACAGTATAAATGAAGCCACCGGGAAGTTCAAACTGGGTGAACCCACTGCAGCTCTACAAAGCCTCTGTAGTTAGACTGCCTCTCTAGATTCCTCCTCTCTGGGCAGGGCATCTCTGAAAGAAAGGCAGTCAGGGGCTTATAGATAAAACTCCCATCTCCCAAGGACAGAGCACCTGGGGGAAGGGGCGGCTGTGAGTGGAGCTTCAGCAGACTTAAACGTTTCTGCCTGCCAGCTCTGAAGAGAGCAGCAGGTGACCCAGCACAGCGCTCAAGGTCTGCTAAGGGACAGACTGCCTCCTCAAGTGGGCCCCTGACCCCCGTGCCTCCTGACAGGGAAACACCTCCCAGCAGGGGTCTACAGACACCTCATACAGGAGAACTCTGCTGGCATCTGGCCAGGGCCCCTCTGGGACAAAGCATCCAGAGGAAGGAGCAGGCAGCAATCTTTGCTATTCTGCAGCCTCCAGGCAAACAGGGTCTGGAGTGGACCTCCAGCAAATTCCAGCAGACCTGCAGCAGAGGAGCCTGACTGTTAGAAGGAAAACTAACAAACAGAAAGGAATAGCAACAACATCAACAAAAACGACATCCACACAAAAACTCCATATGAAGGTTACCAACATCAAAAACCAAAGGTAGACAAATCCACAAAGATGAGGAAAAATCAGCATAAAAAGCCTGAAAATTCCAAAAACCAGAATGCCTCTTCTCCTCCAAAGGATCACAACTCCTTGCCAGCAAGGGAACAAAACTGGACCGGGAATAAATGTGATAAATTGACAGAAGTAGTCTTCAGAGGGTGGGCAGTAACAAACGAAGAAGGGCATTACATAATGGTAAAGGGATCAATGCAACAATAAGAGCTAACTATCCTAAATATATGCACCCAATACAGGAGCACCCACATTCATAAAGCAAATTCTCAGAGACCTACAAAGAGACTTAGACTCCCACACAATAATAGCGGGAGACTTTAACACCCAACTGTTAATATTAGACAGATCAACGAGACAGAAAATTAATAAGGATATTCAGGACTTGAACTCGTTTGTCAACCAAGCAGACATAATAGACATCTACAGAACTCTCCACCCCAAATCAACAGAATATACATTCTTCTCAGCACCACATCACACTTATTCTAAAATCGACCGCATAATTGGAAG
>NW_012115422.1:2464416-2465655 GCF_000951035.1 Colobus angolensis palliatus
AAAAAAAAAAAAAAAGAAAGAAAGAAAAGAAAAAGAAAGAAAGAAACTCACTCAAAACCCCACAACTACCTGGAAACTGAACAATCTGTACCTGAATGACTACTGGACAAATAAGAAAATTAAGGCAGAAATAAATAAGTTCTTTGAAACCAATGAGAACAAAGACACAATGCACCAGAATCTCTGGGACACAGCTAACGCAGTGTTTAGAAGGAAATTTATAGAACTAAATGCCCATAGGAGAAAGCGGGAACGATTTAAAATGGACTCCCTAACATCACAATTAAAGGAACTAGAGAAGCAAGAGCAAACAAATTCAAAAGCTAGCAGAAGACAAAAAATAACTAAGATCAGAGCACAACTAAAGGAGAGAGACACGAAAAACCCTTCAAAAACACAATTAATCCAGGAGCTGTTTTTTTGAAAAGATTAACAAAATAGACCACTAGCCAGACTAATAAAGAAGAAAAAAAGAGAAGAATCAAATAGACACAATAGAAAATGATAAAGGTGATATCACCACTGATCCCACAGAAATATGAACTACCATCAGAGAATACCATAAACACTCTACACAAAGATACTAGAAAATCTAAAAGAAATGTATAAATTCCTGGGCACATACACCCTCCCAAGACTAAACCAGGAAGAAGTCAGATCCCTGAATAGACCAATAACAAGTTCTGAAGTTGAAGCAGTAATTAATAGCCTACCAACTAAAAAAAAGCCCAGGACCAGACTAATTCACAGACAAATTCTACCAGAGGTAAAAAGAAGAGCCGGTTCCATTCTTTCTGAAACTATTCCAAACAATAGAAAAAGAGGGACTCCTCCCTAACTCATTTTATGAGGCCAGCATCATCCTGATAACAAAACCTGGCAGAGACGCAATGGAAAAAAGAAAATTTCAGGCCAATATCCCTGACGAACATCGATGTGAAAATCTTCAATCAAATACTAGCAAACTGAGGGGGGGCGGAGCAAGATGGCCGAATAGGAACAGCTCCTGTCTCCAACTCCCAGCGCGAAGGACACAGAAGACCGGTGATTTCTGCATTTTCAACTGAGGTACTGGGATCATCTCACTAGTGAGTGCCAGACAATCGGTGCTGGTCAGCTGTGGCAGCCCGACCAGCGAGAGCTGAAGCAGGGCGAGGCATCACCTCACCTGGGAAGCGCAAGGGGGAAGGGAATCCCTTTTCCTAACCAGGGGAACTGAGACACACAACACCTGGAAAA
>NW_012115422.1:2471770-2506464 GCF_000951035.1 Colobus angolensis palliatus
CATGTACCCTAGAACTTAAAGTATAATAAAAAAAAAAAAAAACAAATACTAGCAAACTGAATCCAGCAGCACATTAAAAAGCTTATCCACCACGATCAACTCAGCTTCATCCCTGGGATGCAAGGCTGGTTCAATATACCCAGATCAATAAACCTAATCCATCACATAAACGGAACCAATTACAAAAACCACATAATTATCTCAATAGATGCAGAAAAGGCCTTTGATAAAAATCAACACCCATTCAGGTTAAAAACTCTCAATAAACTAGATACTGATAGAACGTATCTCAAAATAATAAGAGTTATTTATGACAGATCCACAGCCAATATCATACTGAATGGGCAAAAGTCAGAAGCATTCCCTTTGAAAATCAGCACAAGACAGGGATGCCCTCTCTCACCACTCCTATTGAACATAGTATTAGAAGGTCTGGCCAGGGCAATTAGGCAAGAGAAAGAAATAAAGAGTATTCAAATACGAATAGAGGAAGTCAAATTGTCTCTGTTTGCAGATGACATGATGGTGTATTTAGAAAACCCCATCATCTCGGCTCAAAAATTCCTTAAACTGATAAGCAACTTCAGCAAAGTCTCAGGACACAAAATAAATGTGCAAAAATCACAAGCATTTGTGTATACCAATAACAGACAAACAGAGAGCCAAAGTATGAGCAAACTCCCATTCACAATTGCTACAAAGACAATAAAATACCAAGGAATACAACTTACAAGGGATGTAAATGACCTCTTTAAGGAGAACTACAGACCACTGCTCAAGGAAATAAGAAAGGACACAATCACATGGAAAAACATTCTATGCTCATGGATAGGAAGAATCAATACTGTGAAAATGACCATACTGAACAAAGTAATTTATAGATTTAATGCTATCCCCATCAAGCTACCATTGACTTTCTTCACAGAATTAGAAAAAACTACTTTAAATTTCTTATGGAACCAAAAAAGAGCCTGTATAACCAAGACAATCCTAACCAAAAAGAACAAAGCTGGAGGGATCATGCTACCTGACTTCAAACTATCCTACAAGGCTACAGTAACAAAAAAAGCATGGTACTGATACCAAAACACATATATAGACCAATGGAACAGAACAGAGGCCTCAGAAATAATGCCACACATCTACAACCATATGATCTTTGACAAACCTGACAAACACAAGCGATGGGGAAAGGATTCCCTATTTAATAAATGGTGTTGGGAAAACTGGCTAGCCTTATGCAGAAACTGAAATTGGACCCCTTCCTTACACCTTCTACAAAAATTGACTCAAGATGGATTAAAGACTTATACATAAGACCTAAAACCATAAAAAGCCTAGATGAAAACCTAGGCAATATCATTCAGGACACAGGCATGGGCAAAGACTTCATGACTAAAACACCAAAAGCAATGGAAACAAAAGCAAAAATTGACAAATGGGATCTAATTAAACTAAAGAGCTTCTGCTCTTCTGTTTAAAGAGCAAAAGAAACTATCATCAGAGTGAAGAGGCAACCTACAGAATGGGAGAAAATGTTTGCAATCTATCCATCTGACAAAGGGCTAATATCCAGAATCTACAAGGAACTTAAACAAATTTACAAGAAAAATACAAACAACTCCATCAAAAAGTGGGCAAAAGATATGAACAGACACTTCTCAAAAGAAGACATTTGTGTGGCCAATAAACATATGAAAAAAAGCTCATCATCACTGGTCATTAGAGAAATGCAAATCAAAACCACAATGAGATGCCATCTCACACCAGTTTAAATGGCGATCATTAAAAAGTCCAGAAACAACAGATGCTGGAGAGGATGTGGAGAAATAGGAATGCTTTTACACTGTTGGTAGGAGTGTAAATTAGTTCAACCATTGTGGAAGACAGTGTGGAGATTCCTCAAGGATTTAGAACTAGAAATACCATTTGACCCAGCAATCCCATTACTGGGTACGTACACAAAGGATTATAAATTGTTCCACTATAAAGACACATGCACATGTATGTTTATTGCAGCACTATTCACAATAGCAAAGAGTTGGAACCATCCCAAATGCCCATCAGTGACAGACTGGATAAAGAAAATGTGGCACATATATACCATGGAATACTATGCAACCATAAAATGGAATGAGTTCATGTCCTTTGCAGGGACATGGATGAAGTTGGAAACCATCATTCTCAGCAAACTTTAACACAGGAACAGAAAGCCAAAAAGCAATGGAAACAAAAGCAAAAATTGACAAATGGGATCTAATTAAACTAAAGAGCTTCTGCTCTTCAATTTAAAGAGCAAAAGAAACTATCATCAGAGTGAAGAGAGTGCAATGAGAATGCATGGACACAGGGAGGGGAACATCACACACTGGGGCCTGTCAGGGAGTTAGGGGCAAGGGGAGGGATGGCATTAGGAGAAATACCTAATGTAGATCACAGGTTAATGGGTGCAGCAAACCACCATGGTACATGTATACCTATGTAACAAACTTGCACCTTCTGCACATGTACCCCAGAACTTAAAGCATAATTTTAAAAATTCTTAAGATTGAAAGCCCTATTTAAATTCAGCCATTTTTATTGTTACACTGATCATCTCTTCCAATACCCACATAGCAGTGTTTCTCAGAGGAGGTCTACAGACCAACCATGTCAGAATTATTCACAAAGTCTACAAATAATGTGAATTCCTGGTCCCCATTTCCAGTGGAGTCCCATTCAACAAGTCCGAAGTGAGGTATACAAACTTGTTTTAAGTAAGTGTTCATTAATTCCGATGCACCCAATGTTTGAGAACCACTGCCATAATGGTTCTGAGAAATATTTGATTGTTTGCTAAATCCTGTTTGATTATATGATTTACTCTGCTAATTAGTGGCTTTTCTTTAAATTATTTTTTCTCTTTTTGTCACACATGAGCCTTTTCTCTGCTCTAGAAATTCATATAATTTATGCCATGGGCATTTGTCATTTATTGGCTGTCCAACATTTGAATGCCCAACATCCAAATTCTACATTGGATTAGTCTTGGTGAGATATAGGACACCTTTTCCCACTCCAAAAACCGAAGCAGTAATGTCCTCCTTTTTCACCTTCCCCACCCCTAACCCCTTCACATGTGTGCACACACACCAGGGCAAGAACATTTGACCCAGTGCAGCCAAACAGACACTCCTACCCAGACTTTGAACTGGGGGAGACAGACCCGTGGACAAAAGGATAGATGAGATGGCTGGGGCAGTGGTGGTGGCCCAGGCACAATGCTGTGACCAACAGCTTGACAGTGTGCAGCACTCTTGGTGATAAGGAGCACACCCACCCTTGCCCCTGCCAAGCTGAATAAAAGTGTCTTTGATAAGGTGGGGAAAAGTGGGCTTTGTTTTCAATATTAAGATGTTCTTCAATTATGCTAAAAGGTGGACAATCTTAGGAATATTTGATAAGGTTCAGCAAAGAGACAAAGATTCAGCTAGCATACTAACACACCAGAATTATACTGTATGTGGTTAGTCCATTTTTGCAGGAGAAAAGTTTGCTTATCTTGAAGATATTTCACCCTCAGGCAAAATAGGCAGTGTCACTGTTTTTGATCTCTTTCCTGTAGAACTGATTCCCAACTCCTACTCTAGGTTTACCAAGGAAAACTAGATGGAACTCACTGCCTGGGCCTAGCAATAACAGACAGAGAAGCAAAACTTGGGGAAGGGATAGCTGCTGTAAAAGACAGAGGGGACTGTAGGAAATAGAGAGAAGAGATAAGGGGGCCACAGGGTCTACCAAGGCAGACATGCAGACATGGGTGAATGGGGAGACTTCTCGGTGTATGGAAGAACTGCCCCATTCGCATCCCCTGTTTTCCTGGCTGCTACTTAGCTGGAGACATGCTCCTGCCTCTCCCTGCTCTACTCACCACCCTCAGGAATAGGAAAGACCTCAGAGATTGGAAGCCCCCCTGAACTCCTGTAATCTGGAACCAGTCTATCCATTGAATGTATACATTACTCTCCTACATGTAAAATTTTTTTGTGGTATATGTGGATTACCCTTCAAAGGGAAGACTAACAGATTCAGAGGGTAAGCTTAAACAGAGGCACACATTAGTAAGCTCTTTTGGCTGGAGAGCTGGAGATACCAAGCACCATGCTCTCAAAGTACTGGGTTAGATGAAGGGGTTGGGCTTGATGACCTTTAAAGTCTCTTCCAGCAGGAATGTTCTATGTTCTGTAAATATTCTACACTCCCTTTATTTTAAAATGCAGCTTTTAGCAACCATGGCTCTGCCACGCCTTAGGCAATCTCTTTGCCATTCTAAGTCTGTTTACTTTAATGCACATTGAGTGAGTGACACTGAATGGCCCAACCCCTATCCATTCCCATGTCTTCCTTTTAAACATGAGCCTCATTCTGTTCTGATACCCTTCGCCTGTGTCCCATGCAGTCACCTGCCTCAGGGAAACCTGACCCTGCTCCCAGCCCCAGAAACAGGCCTGACTGGTGGAAAAGTAGTCCCATCCCTCTTGCCAATGATCAGTTCATGAATGAGATGCAATTCTGGCCAAGGAGACATGAAGGGAAGCTTGAGGGGGGCATATGGAAAAAAAAACTCACTCCTAATAGAGAACTCGAGAGGGGAAAATAATCTTTCATTTTCTTCTAGAAATATTTGGGCTTTGTTGTGACAGCTGGAACCACTATAGCCATCTTCCTATCAGTCTGAGGGTGCAGGCAACACTTGTGATGGAACACTGGGGGTCTTGATGATAATGGTGAGCCACTAAATCGATCAAGACTGAAATCTTCCCACAGCTCTGAATTAAAAGAATGCATTCACAGTAGTCCCTTCTTAATGGCAAGGAACATGTTCCAAGACCCCCCAGTGGATGCCTGAAACCACTGATAGCACCAAACTCTAAATATCCTATGTTGTCCCCTATACATACATACCTATGATTAAGTTGAATTTATAAATAAGGCACAAAAAGAGATGAACAACAATGGATAACAAAGTAGAGCAATTAAAACAATATACTGTAATAAAAGTTCTGTGAATGTGGTCTCTGTCTCTCTCCAAATATCTTGTCGTACTGTACTCACCTATTTTGGAACCACTATTTCAGAAAGCAAAAAAGCAGATAAAGAGAGACTAATGCATTTGTTGTTAAAGACACCTTGAGTTGAGTTTTCTGTTACTTGCAGCCTAATACATCCAACTGATAGGGTGGAGTTAACAATACCTTCAAAGCATAATTGTAAGGGCTTAAGGAGATAAAATACATAGAAAGGCACTATAAAATGTTAAGTAGCATATAAAATGAATACGTTTTTATTATTGAGTGCTGAATTCTCTGTCTTCCACATCTTCATAAGTGTCATTTTTTCCAAGATCTTTAAAACAAAACAATTTCCAAATGTAATTAATTTCACCTCAACATAAGTGGAGAATGATAAGATAGCAAATAGAAAATTGATCCTGGGTTTTCTGTGATAACTGCAAGACCCAGCCAGCAGAATGGCCTGGCACTCCTGTTACTCTCCTTGGCAGAAGTCCTACTCTGACCCTTCAATCTGAGTGCCCAAACTAATTGAGCCTTTCAAGAGTATTTCCTTTTACTACTTTGTTTGTGCATCTGTGTATCATTTTCTCTCTGTTCTCCCTTAAACTCCCCATTGTAATCCCACTGACTAGAATGACGCTCAATAGCAAAGGCAGGGATAATAAGGTCAAAATATAGTCTGAAATCAGCCCTGGACTCCTGCAGCTGTGCCACTTTCTAATTCACTTGGAACTTTATGGATGGCTTTTCTCTTTCCCATCACAGAGCAAATAACAATGCTGAGGAGGCTGAGATAGGACTGCACTGTGCTCCTCTCTGTGTACTGTTTAATTCTAGGCGTGTTTTCAGCTGGGGATTTACAGCAGAACAAGACAGTGCCTGAAATATCTTTCCTTTATTTTTAAATGATTAGTAAGTAAGAATGTACCCTAAGACAGAGGAGGTATATAAACTCCAACTGCTTTTGCCTGCTGTGCCAATTTGCTTAATCCTAGAAATCTGTTATTATCTCATTTTTAATCTCAAATATGAAGTTTGGTTTTAGGAGGATCTTTGCCTAACAGAAGGAACAATTGAGATGAAAATCCCTGATTCCTATGAAATACACTGCTCTTGGAAAACTTTGCATGGATCTCTGATATACACAGAGATTTCTATGAAGTATGACCACACACACACACACACACACACACACACTTCAGATCCCAAGACTTCAAGAGACCTCAGGGCTAGAGCTACCTAGCTCAACACCTTCCTTCGAAAAAGTCAAGCGCCAAAAAGGCCAAATGACTTGCCAAATATCATACTTCTTGCCCAAGATTGCAGGCAACAGCAGTAAAAGGAATCACGATGACAGCCAGTATTAATTTAGTTTGTACTAAGTGCTTTGCATTCATTAATTTAGGTCTCAGAGTAACCCTGTGCAGCCAGTGCTATTTATCTTCATTTTAGAAATGAGAAAGGGAAATCTTGGAGATATTAAATATTGTCCAAAATCTGCCAGCCAATGGTTTTGAAAACCAGTAAACATAGTTTTCAGAGTTACCAGATAACTCTAAAGTCTATGTGCATAGCCACCCTGCCAGGGTATATATTATACCAGGTTCTAGTAGATGCTATCTTATCTTACCATACTAAGACGGCACCTATACTCAGAAGAAAATGGGAATAAAAGTAAGACATTATGTTTTAAACTTTTATAGCTCTTTGTGGTTATTGAATTCTAACTAATATTCACTCTATTATAGAGAAATAAATGAGCTTCATAATATGATCTGAACCTACTTAATGGTTGTATATATTAAAACAGCTTCTAGACAAGATACAACTGGGTCTCTTTTCAAAACACAATATCCTCTTTCCTTAAAGCTCTAAAAGGTTGTTAGAAACAAGAGTACGCTTCTTTTTCTTCTTTAAGTATTAAAACAAAACACCTTGACTGTATCCTTTCAAATCTCCCCTATTTATCAGACTGACATTTTGAAATTTGGGTTTGCTATGAAAATAGCTTATCCAATGAGAAAGCATTGTGTTGGGCCAATGTCTTTTTTGAGCACTGTGACACTCGGTTTCATTGTTCTGTTTTGCTGCAGAATTATCATGGCTATTTTTAAATCACTGCTGTAGACTTGTCAGCTTTGAGCCACTCCTTCTCTTGGCTGCGTGGGCTCTAGTCGCCTTTTGAATCCTACTGATGAGCCATCCCACGTGTAATATTTTTATGGTTTCTCATCTATTTATAATTGCTTCTCAAAAACTAGAAAGTTGTGTTTGTGCCCTACTTTTTTCCCCAACCTACATTACCCCTCTGACTGAAGTAATAACCTGTCACGCTTAAACAATTAGCGTAATGCAGAGGACACTCAGGCCTCCTCCACAGTGCTAATGCAACACCAAATGTGGCTTTAAAAAGTCAGATAAAAATGTGTTTTACAAGGGCCAGTGCTAGATTTTGGCAAACCACCTTTACACACACATTGCTGACATAGGATCATCACGTTGGGTGCTTCCCAAGGGGTGGCAAGCTTCCTCCACCTGAAGTCGGAGACTCAGCAGGGAGATGCCTATGTCTCAAAAGCACTACTAGTACATACATCAGAATTGTCATTTTACGCTTAGTGTGACATTATAATGGTATAATGTCCATGTCTTCTAACCAATGCTGATTTCCTGAGTATGGTTCTAAGACACATTTCTGGCTTTAATCATGCAAGAGTTACTTTCATTTATTCACTCATGTACTCATTCATTCATTCACTAACTCAAGTATTGATGAGCAAAGTTTCCCAAGGCCCTTATTCCATAATATTCCCCATTTAAGAACTATTTTATCAAATGTTTCTGCATTGAATTCTGAATCTCTATCTTTTAATAAAAATGTAAATAATGGATGACATTTATAAGTTCTTAGGGAGAAGCAGCATAATACAGATGTTAAGAGCATGGACTCTGGAGCCAGCATACATGGGCTTAAATTTTAACTTTGCCATGTAACTAGTTATGTGATCTTAGGGAGACTACTCAATCCCTCTGGGCCTCAGTTTCCTTACCTGTAAAATGGGAATAATTATAGTATCTTTTGTCATATGGTTGTTACAAGGATTAAATTAGTAAATGCAAGAAAGGCTCTTAGAGCACATGATAAGTGCTTCTTGTTATGCATCAAGCACTGTGCTAAGCATGTCACATCAATTATCTCAATTTAACCTATAACAGAGGCATTTTTAAAAATCCTCTTTAGAAATGAGGAAACCAAGGCTTAGAAAGGTTCAGTAACCTGCCTTAGGCTGTGCAGGTAGATTCTAACTCAGGTATTCTGTGAATAAAGTCCATTTGCTTAAGAACTCTGCTATACAGCCCTGACATCAAGCTTTCCAACCAACCTGGGTTAGGTCAGGTGCGGTGTGATTTGACCTAGCTTGGGCTCAGTTTATGAAATTATTATAAAAGTAAATAGCCCTTTAGAGAGTGTAGCTCTCTAACCAGCAGCATGGCCCCATGTATAAAACTGAGGGAACTTGACTATCGTCATTAATTTCTTTTTATATTGCCAGGATTCTTATCGGTGACCGTAGAATTTTTCTGCACTCTGAAAGAGAAATTAGCAGCAAGGAAAATTGACCTTACTAAATTGGTTGCTATTCATGAAGCAGTTTTATCGAAATAGAACCGAATCATATCAAGAGCTGAAAATGCCCTTTTCAAGTCCTTTAAGTACACACATATATAGATAGATTCAAAGACAAATCCTTGTAATTCCTAATGGATATGGTATGGAAATAGATGCTGAAAAATAACATGCAGCTAATGAAATGATGAACTGTTCTGTCATCTCCTCTGAAAAAATTCAAACTTTTTCCTCCTTCTGTGCATAGAACATGCAGCAGGAGTAGAGCAGGGGCCATGATTTTACCGGCAGGCTTCACATCCTTCAGGGACTGCCTGACTGTCACACCGCATAGTTTTACATCCCATCAAATAGATTTTCTTTGTTCAAAAAATAAACATGGGCCTTTTCACATATTGTTTGGTCAGTTATTTTCATTAGAGTAATGTGAGACATTAATTATGACTATCTCTGTTGGGTAGAGATAAAGAAACTCAAGGAAAAATTAATAACAACACAAATAGTTGAAATAATAGTTAACTTTTTTTGAGTGCTTTTCGTATGCCAGACATTTTCCATACATTGTCTAATTTAATTCATACAACTCTAGAAGTAGGTATTGTTATTATCTCTCTATTATAGACAAGGGAATTGAACTGAAGTGCAGAGAGTTGAAGTATCTTGCCTAAGTGAGGCAAGGACAGCTAACTTTTCACCAAAATTTTTGCACCATGGTCCATAAAATCAAGCTGTCTATGAGAAGCAGCTGCCCAGCAAGGGGATACATTTCCCAGCTTCCCGTTCTTCTTGGTGAAGCCATGTGATTAGTCCTTGCCAATAGAAAGCATTGGGAGGGATGTCTGTATCTCCCAAGCCAGTCAATTACTGGCTGTGCCTTCTCCACTCTCCCTACTTAGCTACTGATTGAATGCAGAAGATATTGAGGTTGTAGAAGGCAGAAGAGCTACAAGAAGAAGAATCCTCATCTCTGAATCACAACACAGAAGACTGCTCACCAGGAACACCAGCACTGGATTGTTATATGAGTGAGAAATAAACTTCTATTGTGTCAAAATACACATAATTTAGGGTATATTTCTTACAGCAACCAGCATTATTACCCTAACTAGTACATAAGCATATCCTGGAGGAGCCAGAAATCAAACCAAGGGATTCGAGCTCCAGGGTCCACATTTGTAACCACTCTGCTCAAGTGCCTCTCAGTAAAGGAGGCAGTAAGAGCTTCACTCCAGTTCATTCACGGCAGAAGTGCAGAGAGATAGGGCTGGAATTAAGAGACCAAGTCCAAAGTGTTCTTTTGAGGAGAGTGTCTCACTGCATTGTATTTATCTTTGGCCATTTTGTGTCAAAAAACTTCTACATTACCTTGAAATGCTGCTCGCAGGAAGTTAACATTTCTTTTCACTCTTTAAATAGAACGTCAGCTCAGATTTCTGAAACACCACCAAAAATGGCATGATTTGAGAAAATAAAATAAAATACTTTTTCTATGCATATTCCTGACTGAATTAAGTAGTTTTTTATTTTCTAAAATTGAGAAGTGTGCCCCTAATGCAGCTACACTCAAAGCCCATAGCATAGACTGGAAGGTGACACACACCAATGGACTTAGGTGCTAACTAAACTCAAGCAATCTGGATTTTCCAGCTCTTGCCCCATGCCACCCCCACGCTTTCTCTCAACCATGCTAGTTATCCAGGCCAATGCATAACTTTATTATGGGCTAAATTTCCTGGATGGTTATAATTTTAAAATCTCTGGCCTCAGAGTGCTGTAATTACCTCTTGATGATGTAATTAGTAACGAAATTTAACGGGGTATCATGGGACACCTAGAACCTTTCCAAATGCATCCACCTCATTTATAAAGAGTTTTGAACCACTTCCACAACCAACTACCCATAAAACTGGGGCTCCCAAGGTGACAGAATTCACCCACTCTTAGTGAACACTGCACACTGACCTATGCAATAACATTAGGATGAAGAATATTATAAATGTTGTCAGTGACCAGTAACTCACAAGCTGTCTCATTACCTTACCAGCGGTGAAGGCAGGTGTGCTGAAGTTAGCACCCTGGGATACATTAGACATGATGTAGAGAATTAGTCATTAGTCCCCATAAGGCGTGTTTTTTTTCCCACTGTAGAGGATTTAACACGAGAGCTCCAGTGTGAGCTGAGTCTTTCTCTGGCAGCTTAGACGCTGCCTAATGAGAGCAATGCAGACTAGCTCTGAGTTCACATGAGACGGGGATTGTCTTTTCAACCCTGCCCTCACCTGCCACCCCCATCACAGGGAAGGTTGCCAAAGGAGAATCCGAACACAGCCCTAACATGATGTAAAGGCCCGTTCAAACAGCTAGGTGTTCAGCACACATACCTTCTGCCTAGTTTGCGTCTGTTTGCTTTTCCAAGGTTTAAAGACTTTAAAATGTGAATGAAAGAAACTGATCAGCAGGTAATTTGGCATGGGTTAAAGGAGAGTTTTGTGGCACCGGGCGTAACAATGTCAAACAACAGCAAAATTCTATAATCTGATAACAATTTCACCTTATCATTGAAGAAGCAGCTGCTGAATTTTGGAAGTCCATTGGGATTCTTTGGAAACTTCTAGAGTTAGCTTAGTAAATCAATGGCCTTGAGGCCTTAAATAGAACTTGGATATACCGATGAGCAAGCCAAGTGCCTAGTTTTTATTGCTGGGATGAGTTCTGACATTTAAAATCTTCAGTGACTTAGAATGTAATGAGAGAACTACTCCAAAGTAGAGGAATTATGCAGAAATGATATATGACTTGCCTAGAGAGAAAAGCATCCCAGCAGAGAATGTGAGATGGAATATAATCTGGCCCCATTAGAAATCTCTGTAAGAGTAAAGAACAGATTTAATGTTGAATGGGAAATTGAAGTACTATATTTCTCAAAACGACGGCAAAATTCAAGATTTCAGTGTTCTACCTGAACCTGACTTGAGTTTGGCCTCTACAGGATAAAACTGAACTGAGAATCCTAGTAGAAATTCCTTGGAAAGTAAAGGCTCCTGCTACCTTTCACTCCAGGCCCTCTTGAACATTGACACCCTCTTGAGGTGGAAAAACTGGTTTTAATATTGGAGTCATCTTTTACTAGCTATCTTTAGCCAGGCATTTATCTCCTCTGAGTCTCACCTGGAAAAGAGAAATAATATCCTCTCAATTTACTTCTCAAATATGGAGGTTACATAAGGCAATGTAGGAGATTCCATTTAAAAAAGGGAAAGAAAGGCCCTTTCCTAAGTCAGAGAGAGGAGAGGAGCCCACATAGTAATAGCTTTAAGCCCTACTCACAGAAATGGCCTTGACCCTTGGCGGAATAAGAGTGTGTTTTAAAGGCCAAAGATTTATAGAAATGATCTGACTTTATACACCAGGTGTTGCGTGGCAAACACTAGTCTGAGTGACGAGATACTAAAATGTGTTATGGGGAAATAAATGGTACTGCTGGTATACATGGCCTGTCCTTCTGAAGTAAGGTGCAGGTTCAGAATATTTCTTTAGAGGAAGAGTGGCAGGGGCAACATAGAAATCCATCATCATAACGATATATCCACTTCCTTCCTGGTGTATAAAAATGGTGTCTCCTTTAGAACGTGATCCATGAGTCGTGTCCCACCTCTGGCTCCATCAGGTGGGCATGCGTTAGAAATTCCCATGGTTCCTCCTTCACTACCCACCCCCTCTGGCTCACCATGTGAATTCCTTGAGCTACATACCAACAAGAGTCTTTCAGTGGCCCTCTCCTGCATTATTGCAGCAGCCTGTAAAGTCTCCTCATTGCTAGAGACACTCCCTTGAATGCTTTCCTATTCTAAAATACCACATTAAGGAAAATCCATGATTCTCCATGATTTACTTATACTCCTTTAATTGCCAGTTAAGGACATCTATGGTGGCCCTCATTCACCTTTCAAAGTTTTCCCAATTCAATGAATGCTTCATTCAAGGTAAACATGTTTTCCAAACACACAGCATACGTCCCGACCTCCCTGACTTTGCCTATACTGCTTCCCTCCTCTTTCTGAGGTGTGACAACCAAACCAAAAGTGTGGTCTTGAGGGTGCCTTATACCTGCCCATATTATTGCACAGTATCCTTGCAACAGTGTTCTGCTGAAATGTGTCTCCTACATTAAGCATTTTGAAATCCCCTAGTGGCATTCATCCTTCTCCTGTGGTTCTTTAGATTTTTCTCAGAACAGTTACATTTTTCCCTTGCAACACGGTTATTTCTATGCTTGCTGTATTCTGTCTTCCAGATTGTAAATTCTTTTAGGTCAGGGAACTAAGCCTTACCTTTATTTCCTATAATTATCTAATTCAGTAGGTGTTCAATGTTTGTTAAGTGGACGGATGTGTTAATGAATAAACGAAGTCTTACCTTTCTTCCTTTGCTCATGCTGTTCTACATTAAATGGTTTGCCATTGGCCTCAAAATACCAGCCATCCTTTAAAGTCGAGCTCAAGGCTTATTTGTTCCATAAGTCTTTCCTCAAACTACTTCGGACCCCACCAATCCCTCTGCTGTATTTATAGTCTATATGCCAAGCATCCAGACAGGTGCTCTCCTAAATGTTTACTATCTGCAGAACACTGGTCTAGCTCCTCCAAAACAGAATCTTAATTCTGAGTTCCATGGATAGGATGAGAGAGACCATAAACTCTTTAAAACTAAATGCAATTTTTTTTAATGCTCAGGTGCACTAGAGTGTCCAAATCTCCATGGCTCAAAACAGTTAAAAGAACCACTGTCCCATAAGCTCCTTTCCTAGAGCAGGGATGGAGTATGTCTTGGACATCTTTTCTACTTCCCTCAGTAGTTAGCCAAGTGCTGGACTCTCTTTCAACGATTGAAGCATCCCGTTGATGAGACCAAAGTCTCTTGACTTCCACCATGCCCCACCTAGCACAGCACTAAGCCTGAGAGATGGTTGGCAGAGCTTCATAATGGCATTGCAAGCAGACAAGCAAATAACTCAGGAGTGTGGTGAACTAATGCCTACATTAGGATGGTAGAAAAGCACCTTGCCTAATGGAGTTATCTTTCTCTATGTGAAATTCTATTACCAGATGGGGCAGGCAATGGCAATGCTGCAGGAAAGCATGAGCCCTGGGTAGTTTTGGGTCGCTAAAAAGTAAACCTGTAAACGGGGTGATCTCCTCTGGAGAAAGGCCTGGCGCAGCCCTGGAGGCTCTGGGCTGAATTCTCACCACTGCTCCATTTCCTCCCTTTCTGCCTTGCCTGGCCTGCTCTGGCCACTTTGATGCCTCACAGCAACACCAGGTCTGGAAAGCACCGGAACTCATATGTGTTGAATTAATATAAAATAACCTTTATAAAGCATAGTGCTTTAGAAGGGTAGTGTTAGCAAAGAAATGTCAAAATGTTCACTTGGGGTTGAACAGCAGAGCAAAATAAGATATGTTACCAGCTCGAATGCTTTTATATATGTAAAAAGATCTATGGAGTCCTTTCAAGTTACAAATGATGACTTTAACTGTTTAACAAAAGGGTTGGTTTTAAACAACAAAACAAAACAGGGGAGGTACAATTGGTGATTTTTGTTTTAACAAGCTAAATTCCTCCTGGCTTCTCCTGGCTTAAGTCATGGTTTGTGTTACCAACCAAAAATATTATAAGCAGCTAGTGCAGTCGTGGTTTCGATAAAACTCTCTTAAGTAATGATGATCCCACCTTATTTAGACAAGTCAGGGGTCAATATGGCCTTATTTGCTTCTGTTTTTCATTAGTGGCACTCTCTCTGTGTAGCATCACAGTTCCTACCAGCTCCTTGAATACACAGAGGATTCATGCTTCAGTTCTGCATGTATTAAGAATGCAGCCATAGCAACTACTAGCATTAATGAACTATTTGCTTATGCAGTAATAATTAACTTCCATTACATTACTTTGTGTGATTACTTTCTTAATTGCCTGAATTATGCATCCATTTAATATTTAATAACCATTCTCAGAAATCAGACACTGGTAAAAAACAAATTGCTCACAGTTTCCTTGCAATAATTAAGCTCACAAGAATAAATGAAACCTTTTAAAAACAAATGCCTTGTGATTATATCCTTGCATATAGAGCAAGATCCTAAATTAGTTATTTATTAAATTTAAATTTTAGTCCAAATAATGCATTTTTCACTTTCACCTCGGGAAATCAACCTGCACAGTACCTGATTTCAACAACAGAATTAAATGTTTTCTATTTTCTTTGGGAGTCACAAACTGCGTTAATATTTATTACCATGCAAAATTCAAAAGTACTTAAAATATTGTGTGTTTATTATTTAGTTCAACTTGGCATCTCTTTTACTCAAGGTAAGTAAGACGTTTAGATGGAGATTAAAGTGTTATGAAATGAGATCAATAGCTCTCCATTAAGATGGGCTATTGTGAGCCTCCCCGTTATTCTGCTTCCTAGCCACCCCTCCCCCGACAAACACATACTCACACACAAACTCAGGCCCATCCATTCACCTCCTAGTCCCTTATAAAACAGTGAAAACACACATATGCAATCTGTTTTTAACCAAGCAGAAGGAGACTCATGGCAATTTATCCTCATACATTTTCACTCACAACCAGGCAGTTTGATCTTGCCTTTCCAACTTGCCAGCTAGAGCTCTTAGAACCCCTGTGCCCTTCTGCTGGCCCCCAAAGCCACATGCTGATCTGCAAAGTGATAATGCCATTATCCTATTGTACATCAGCTTCCGTTTCCTCTGGCTTGCAAAGTCGTCACTGTCTTAACAAATAAAACGTGCGACTGCTTTATTGCAGGTTTTCTTGGTGAATAGATTCTATTGAATCTGGACAAGACAGCTTTCTTTTTTTTTTCCTTCCTGGGACTGCATCTGCAAAATTGTTCTGCCATTCCACATTGATTATGGCAGCTATGTACAGACGTGTTTATCTGAACCATAACCATGTTAGGCTTAAGCTACAGGGACATTGGGATGTTATTTACCCACTGTTACCCTGTGCATACATAATATACACAAAATAATGTGTGTCGCATGAAAAGGGGGAGGGAAAGTTTAAAGCATTTTGTACCAAATGGGCTCATCCAGAAAAATAGGTGCAGCCTCAGAAATTACATACAGAGTGCCAAGTGAGTAACTGAAATGAACCATTTTCTTACCAGCGAGGAGGCATGGAAATAGCCATGGGGAAGGGGTAGCACTGGGGACGGGGTTGATTTGTGGAGAACAACTGGAGTTTAGGGTGTTGCAAGCCAACAATGACTGCTATTCTGAGTTTCTAAACTGAGCTAAATTGATGCCAATCTTGCTGACTGTTGTTACAGTGGGCAGAGTCATTAGGATTTGCTTTTTAAATGATCTCTCAGCCCGTAAGGCTGAGAGCTGCTAGCAAGGCAAGGTTAGAGAGAAAATGATAGCAGTATGTTGATGCTTCACAGACCTCATGATGGTTTCCGTCTGTCATTATTTACGTCTGACTAGATGCGTCATGTCAGCTACCTAGAAGGCACTTTAATATGAAGCTCTTGTTTGCCTCCGCTCTTGCGCAGCCAGACTGGGATACTATTATTTTTGCATCACTACACTTAGGTGAAGCTTGCTTCAATCTTTCAGTAATGACACACAAAAGAAGTAAAAATGGTTGTGTCCAAGTTATTATACATGCTTGTATTCTAACAGGCCTCGTCAGCATTGCTCAGAAAAAGAAAAAAGTGAATTTAAATCAATAAACAGACATTTATTAAAAGGTCAGCTTAATTTTATTTGTTTCAGCTCCTCTGCCAACATTTTAGGTAAAACTAGTATTCTTTGGCTTTGGATTAGTGTCATTGTTATCGGATGGAATCACTTGGGGGGAAAGCTATAAAATGAATATTTGATCACATTTGCTCATGTTGCTTAATATCATCTTATATCATTTTTATAAATTTTATCAGTATCACGGTAAATAAAGCCACATGAAAAGCTTTTGTTTTTTATCTATATTATTGGCATCAGTAAGGACACATTTTTAAACAATGTGCGTTTATTTGAAAACTACATATAGAGAGAGGCCTAATAACAGTGATTCTGAAATCTAAGATGGCTATTGTATGTATCAGAAAAAAATACTATGATGGCAAACAATGAACTAGGATATCAATGTTTTCTTTCATCAAGTTTGTCTTAAATGAAGCTGCCACTATTCTATAACTGTCCCTAGCAGAGAAAAGAAATGTTAATTGAAAATATTCTAGAATGTTGGAATTTACTGACACCATTTTATACTGAAAACTGCAACATGGTTTTAGCAGGAGGCACATTTTAATAACGTCAGAATATTCTAGGTGACTTTTTCTTTCTGCTTTAAAAAATATAATAAATATAACCAGATTTTAGCATGAATGAAACAATCTACAAACACATTTGAAAACACCAAAACATGTAAATATATACAATACATCAGTAATAACACATGAACAGTTTGCAATTTTTATATGCGTAATTTAGTATAAGGGCTTAAAAAGGTACAATTTTTAAAATAAAATAACTCACATAGACTCATGTAGACATTTTTTAAATGTGCCTCAGGGATAACATGTTTATAAAGTTTCCACCAAGATTCTATATTTAAACAGTAAATAGCATTGTCACATCTGGAAAATGAGTTATTACTCTGAATTGAGAAATTTAGATATTAGAGAGAAAAAAATGCACAACCATTCTGCCTTCTGAACTTTAAGCGTTTAACAGAATATCATGACTGCTGCAGTGTTAACTGAACAGATTTCTATCAAAAGTCTGGGGCATTCTGAATTAGCTGGAGATGGCTAGTATTTGATCTCCTTATTTTGACAGAATAAGTGCTGATATTCTTGAAGTCTTCACAAGCCGTGTAAGCACACAAGGGTGATGATGGAGATCTCTTTTTCATTTTAAAGATCAGATGCCAGTTTCATGAGATGATATTTTCAGGTTGATGCATTTGTGTTTGTGGCATATTGTTATAAATTTCAAGTATAATGCTTTGTCAGGACTAAATGAAATGCCCTGCGCCCATACACACACACACACACACACACACACACACACACACATATACACACACATATCTATATACACACACACACATTTTTAGAATGCCTTATAATTTGCATTTTTAATCAATGGGCTCTGATAAACTACCATGATAAATACAGTAATTTGAAATGGAATCAATCACATTCTCTCAATCCCTTAAAATGTTTAAACAGTTACATTACAGCACATATGCTAAAATACTTTTTTACAAAATGCCCAAGGCATTTTTCTTCTTGCCCAAGCTACATGTGAGTTATGGCAAAAAATGAACAGTAGGTGGCAGTCAAACCACTAAACTGCTTCAAAGCATTAACTTGAGACTCTTGTTAAGAGTAATAGGAAAGTAGTGTATTTTTCCATTTTAAAGAATCCATTTTATAATTAATCTTGAAATACATTTCTAAGGCCCCAAGCTGCTGAAATACTGAGTTGATTGCATCCTTAAGTGAATGAGCCCAGATAAAAGTGATTTAATTCAAGAACCCTTTCTGCTTTGTCTCTGTGACTTTTTTCCCCTTCATTTCTCTGTTATTACTGTTTTAATGTGAGTCTTTATGCAGTTGTAGTTGTGGACATGATCAGTACATTCTTGGACCGAAGCCCAGGGCTGTGTAAGCCGTGCCTGTATATCTTCATGCAGGTTTTAAATAACCTGCAAGAGCTATTTCCTCCCCGATCTTACAGACCACACGAATATAGTCCCTTTCTGTGCCTCAGAAGTTAAACTAGTTTATAGGAAGAAAATCCTAGAGAAGTAACTGAAACACAGAAAGAACATCCTCAAAAGCAGAGAATTGTGAACAACTTAAAATTCAGACAATGGGAGTAAAAATTATTAATGTGAAGTACTTTTGGAGGCCATGTTGTCTGCATTACAGGAAGGGCTTCATCTCTTGTGTTCACCATGATCCCCACAGTTGAGAACTGTGTGCCAGGCACACAGTAAATGTTCATTAAATATTTTCTGGATGAATCAGTGAGTGGCTAAAATCCAAGTCCCACTCATTTCTCAGATAGTCTATCCTGGAACTTTTTGCTACTGTCTCAGGTCTTCACAATGATAAAGTTACATTCTCACTCTCCACCACTGTCCTTTCTCCAAACATTACTGTTAATCACTGTCATTGGGAATTGACATGGCACCACTAACACAACACAGCAGGACACAACTCCAGTCTGGTCAATTTGGAATGTAGATGATGCCTTTCCATTGTGTTACTGGCCCCAGTTGTTTCTAAAAATCTAAGTTCATGCTACAGAAAGAGCAAATGATTTGAGTAGTATTGGCCTAAAAGCTAAGTCAACTTGGTCAACATATTTACCTGCCCATGCTGTAGTTTCCTCATCTGAAATCAGAAAAACACAGAGCCTACTTTATAGACTTATATGTGTTTTAATATTGTTATTGTTTACTACTGACCCATGCAAAACACTTTACAAAACACGTAACACTTTCCAAAACAATTTTTGTTCACCCCTATTTGTGTATGTCATGAGAATCATTGTGACAGTAACTGAACTTGGTCATGCAAAGAAAGGTTTGCGTAATACAATATCCAGCAACCTCTCAAAAATGAAGTATAACATGGAAAATAGTATGTTTTAAATTGACCAAAAGCTTGATTTTCTTTTCTTTCTCTCTTTTTTTTTTCCACACAGTTTCAGGGATAGTCAGGAAATAATTAACATTCCTACACCTCCTTCCAGTTGACCTGAGAGGTGAGGATGCTCTCCCATCTCCATGCTTCCTCACATCTCAGGCCAACTGATCTCTGAAATCAGTTTCCAAACATTGAGAACTCACCTCAAACCAAGGACTCAAAAATTCTCATCAATTTTGATTTTTTTTTAATCTATACGGTAGGTCATTAAAATGACCACTTTCAGGACAATTAGTTCTAGAAGGAGGCATTATAAGGGGATTTCTTGTTATCTTTCCTTGAAACAGATAGCTGCATTTTGTCAAAACTAAATTTAGATCCCAAGGGGGCCTAAGTTTAGTTCAAACCATCAGAAAGGAGGCAACTCAAGCTGTGTTTACAATCTGGCAATTTACTTCCTTCATATATAGCTAGCAGTGGGCAAACCTTGCACATCAGATTTTAAGGTTAACAGTAAGAAGCATTTTCTAATCTCACCAAGAAATATTTAGGGAAATAAAAGCCTATTCTTCAACTTATTTTCTCCTTCTATGGCAAACACTCCACAGTATTTTTAGTAAAGAAATGTGAACTAGTTAGTGTCTAAAAAAAAATAATGAGTAATTTGAAAATGTTCTAAGACACAGGCTCTCTTTTTTCCAAAATCTTGTATTCTTTTAGGTGACTCTTTGAGGAAGGAGGTCAAAATATTGAGTGTGAGCAATTTAAATAAGAGACATTGAGTAATTTAAAAAGGAGACATTCAGTACAAGACTCATTCATTTAAATTACATGAAAATCCAAGGTAGGCTGTGTGTAATTAGGGACTGTGTAAGTCCTCAGGCAATTTCAGTGGGGGTTAGGAGATTGCTTTAATAGACTATGACAAGGTTCCTTTTGTTTTTCATAAAATAATTGTATTCCCCCTTGAAATGCAAGAAATCCTTAATGAAATCACAGCCTCTTCATTGTTAGGGAATACTTTTTATGTTTTGAGAGATCAACAATGTCAAAACAATTCCTGCAAATTAATGATGGATGAACCTCAAAAGATTCAGAGGTTGGTTACGTCAAAGACATGAAGCCTCACATGAGCCTCCTTGAAGCCTGTGGTCAAAATCTCACCTGATAAGGTGCTCCCATGAGAAGCATAAGGGCTGAAAGCAACACAGCATTGGATGGGGAAAAATACTGGGCAGAGAGTAAGTCTGATTTTTACTGGTTCTGTTATCTACTTCCTGGATTATCCCAAGCAAATAACTAAGAGTCCCTGGACTCACTCTTCTAGTTGGATTTCTTTTCTTTTTTTGTTTATTTGTTGGGGGGTTGCTTATCTGTAATGTGAAATAAGTAATTTTCTGTGACATCACTGTGATAAGTAATTTCTTTTGACTTTTCGGACCAAAAAGGGTATTTTTATGGTTTATACATATAAAGTGAAACCCATCATTGGATTGGTTTATGCTAAGCTAGAAACACATTTTCACTTGCTTCTCAAATAGTGAAATTATAACTGACCAGGTTTGGCCAGGTTTGGCCAAGCAGGTTTGGCCAGGTTTGCAAGCAAAATCATGGTGTTAACTGTGCATATTACAGCCAATGCCACACCTATTCCTGTAATTCATTAATAGCTAAGACAACGGAGGAAGCAAGGAGCAAACCAAAAACTTGCTTTATAAACAAGTCATGCCAAACCAGTCTTCTTTCTTTGTGTTAGTACATGGATAAACAGTGTTGTCAATACAGAATCTTTGCCAAATGGATATCTTAATTTCAAACACAAAATTCAATAGCTTGTACTATTATGGACTAGATAAATAAATGCAGGCAGGATGATAATGTAAACCAAAAGTGCTCTGTAATTGCTCCAGTCTGGCTTGGCTTTTTATTTTCTCTATGGTAAGGTTGAAGTCATAAAAGATGTACCTATCAAACCTTTAGAGAACAAAAAAGACTGTAAGGGATACTTGCTATGTTGGACAACATCATCAAGATTCAAGGAACTTAATAGGATGGAAGATATGCTAAAATAAATCAGATGAATTTTAACAGGGATAGAGTCCCATCATTTAGGTTCAAATACATACAACATACACACTGCACATATATATATAAGAAAGAAGGAACATTAGTTTTTAGTAGTTCTGGCCCTGGTCTTATCTGACTAAAAGTTCTGGAGGAACTACCAGTGTAGCATGACTGCCAAAAATATAAACGCAATGGCAGCTAACACATGGATTCATGTGTCAGGTATTCTTCTGAATTACTCATGAGCATGATTTTATTTATTCCAGTTATCATTGTTTTATAGATTAATAAAATGACGTAGAGAAAGGGTAACTTCTCCCGAGGCAGAGTCAGGATGATGAAGGCAGTGTCTGTCCCCAGAGCCCACATTTGGAATTCCTGCTTACACAGGCCTTTCAGCTCCAGGGGAGTTCCTGCCCACTGTTCTCTGAGCTGGAGTCTGGTTCTCTGTTCCCTGTACTTTTTAAGATGGACAGGGAAAAAAGACACCATAAACATCAAGAGGCAAAGTTGTAGGAAACAGAGATGCTTGCCTGGAGGGGAAAAGCTTGGGGAAGTCATGAGAGGTGTTATCAGATATCTAGACTAGAACTTGTCAAGGAAAAGGTTCCACTTCTTCATGTATTCCCATAGGGCATGGAAGTCACAGGGAGGCAAAATTTAACCCAATATATGTTCTCACCACACAAATGATCCCGACTAGCATGTGCTGCCTTGTTAGATAGTAAGCATCTCATCTGTGGAAATTATCAAGAGGAAGCCAGATCAAGGAGCAGCGCCAAGTAGCACTGGGGGCAACCACACAGCTCCTAGAGTGCCTTCTGAGATGCAAAGGTTTCGATAATCAAGGAAAAGCTTGAAGTAGAAAGACTGTCTTTGTGAGCTACTTCACTCCCTCCACTCAACACACACACACACACACACACACACAAACTTTCCTCTGTCTCCATCTGCATCCCTATATGGTAGCAATTGTACTGGGTTTACAGCTAATAGATCTGAATTCTTACTAACATTTTACTTAAACATCTCTGCCCCCTTAATTTCTCTTTCTGTAAATAAGAAAAAGGGGAGGAATTTGAAAAGATGGATAGAAGGAAGGAAGCAAGGAAGGGAGAATATAAGAAAAATAAATCTGGTCATGTTTCTCTCTTTATACTTCTCAAGACTTTTGTGAGACCACAATGAGATAATATATTAGTAAGACTTTTGAGGAAGAGAAATAGACATTTGAAGTATTCTGTAAATTCATACTGTTGAAGGATTTTTTGTTTGCAGCAGTTTGGCTGCATGTCCTGTGTGACTCCTAGGTCATGGGTTTGTTCCATATGAATGGGTTAATTACATCCTGTCCTCTGACCACATGCTCTGTGCCCAAGTCAAACTTGGCATGTGGTGAATGGCTGTTCTGTGCCAGGGACTGTGGGAAAGAGTGAGAAGAACTCAGTACAAAACTGTCTCCACCAACAAGAAACAGGTCAAAATGAAATTTTTAATCACCGTGCATAGTGACATCATCTCAGTACATAAAGAACTGCTCTTTTAATAATGGAAAACTTTTCTGCAAGTGGGGAGATTTAACATTTAGATGAAATATATTAAAATGAAAAATATATACATATACAAACACATGTGTCTGTCATACAAAAATCTCAAGACGTAGAAATAAAAAAAAAATAGATACCAAGGCCAATTACTCAGTTTTTAATGCATTCCCAGACAATGAAATGTATGAACCTTTATTACTGGTCATCAATATCTAGCATCTACCTTTTTTACTCACCAGCTAGAAATAAAGCTATAGAAATCATAGGCGATTATACAATAAAACAATACAAGAGTCTTCTAAACAATTTTAAAACGCAATTTTCAACTTAACTAATCAAATACTACCATTTGCACATCTGGAATGAAAACATAAACCAGTTCATTATAAATATAATAACCTCAAGAAGTTGGATATTGTATGTATAAGTAAGATAACAGATGTGGTATAAATGTAGAAATTGGAAGTGGGGTGCTTTATTTTTCAATTTCCCTAGATTTACATTAAGGAAGTACAAACCTTGAAATCATAACTGTAATATAGAAGTTAAAAAGTATTCAATTCTTTAGCTAAGAATTGGCTTGGGGGGGAAAGCCTTACATATGGCTCAAAAGGCAAACTAAGGAGAAATAATATATCAACTAGAGTTGGGGTAAAAATATCAAGAATAACAAAACATATTGAAGGAATTAATTAAATTGACAAAACCTCAATTAAAATGGGAGTTTTTAATCTTGAAAGCTTCTCATACTGCAGATTACACCGATTTTTAAAGATAGCTTGAACATTATTCTAGAAATATTTTGTATTTCCTCTGCAATTACTTGGAAAGTTACAAATATTTAGAACAAAGGGCTAAATACCCTAGTTTCCACTTACAATGGGAAGCTTTTGGGGGCCGTGGGGGAAATGGCTAGCAGTCCACCAACAGTTTCCCTTCTTTTCTTCCTGGGCATGGAGCTAGGTTACATTTCTCAGCTTCTCTTGCAACTAGATGTGGCCATGTCACCAGACTGTCGCCAATGAGCAGAGCTGATGAGAGCAATTTTCACGTCACATGCTTAAGAGGGCATTCTTGACTCTGGACTTCTGCTCCTCACCCTTCTTCCAAGCTCCTAACCCTTCCTTCCAGTGACCAGAACTGGGAAACTCTGTGCAGAACTACCTGATGCAGATGGCAGGGTTACCGTCAGCCAAGTCCCTGATGAAGTGGACAGATCTGCCCCATCCACCCGAATCTCTCACCTTGGAACTATCATGTATGAGAGAAATAAACATTTTTGTTTTTTTAAGCTATCTTAGTATTGGGTCTCTTGCTATAGCAGCTTAGCATTTTGGAAAACTTAAACTTTTCCAAAAGAAATTTACCTAATTAACCCACAAGTTTTCAGAATTATTTTCATGCACACAAAAACGTTGGGCTTTGGGGAGAGACTTGGTTTAAATATTTTTATGAAACGTACCGGCATTGAAAAAGAACTTATAAAATGTTATGTTTCTATGATAACTCTAAATGTTAACTAGATTCATTTTAGATTTTGTTTTATTCCTATTATGTTCATTTCATTAATCATATGACTGTGAGCTTTTATAAAAGCAGAGTAAATTATCTGAGTTCTGAGAATTTGAATGAGAATTCTCATCACAGGGATGCTGTCATCAACTTGGAAAAAATTCCTGCCTTTTCCTGAGTTATTTTTATATACAAATTGTTTTAACAGGTATCTAGAAAAAAATGAAGCTTACTGAGAAAAAAAAAAAAAGAAGAAGAAGAAGAGTTTACATCATAAGCCTGAGATTGTTATTCTTAGAAGACCTGTTTACAAGTTGGGTCCTTAGCTCTGACCTGGCAAATAGAATTTCAGGAGACTTCTCACGAGTCCTAACTAATGATTGTCTCACTGTGCCTAAACTACTTATAAAATAATGTGGTTTATGCTAATATCTGCTTTCCATCCGGGAGTCTGGAATCTTAATATATGCTATGCAGAGGTTGCCTATCGACCAGCCCCCAGTAAAATCCTTGGGCATTGAGTCTTTACTAGGCTTTCCTGATAGACATTTCACACATGGCATCACAAATTGATGCTGGAGGAATTACAGGGAGAGGACTCTTGGAAGCTTGAACTTGGTTTCTTTTGAATTTTGCCCCATGAACCTTTTCCCCGTGCTAATTTTGTTTTGTATTTTTTCAATGTAAAAAATCATATGTTGAGTTCTGTGAGTCCTCCTAGTGGATCGCCAAACCTAGAGGCAGTCTTGGGGACCCCTTACACTCTTATCAAATAGGATTTGAAGTAGAAATAGCTCATGGCAAACTAAGAGAAATGGAACTATCTTAACCATCGTGGAAAGCTGGGCACAAGGTATAAAATTATTGAGTATCAGAAAGAATTTGTTAGGCATAAAACTTTTCAAAAGGAATAAAACATTCCAAGATGGAGAGCACTGTCACAAAATAATACCATTAGATATTTACATGGGACCTCCAATGTCCTTGATCTCAATAGCCCTCCAAGGTGGGCAGGTCATGAGTTACCTTCATCTCCATTTCCAGAGCAAGGGGCTTAGATGCAGACTTGCCCAAGGCCATATAGCCAGGATGTGTAGAGCAGATAAGAGACACAGGCCTTTTGAAGTCTAATCACCTTCTAGTTCTCCCCAGCCAGCTTTTGCAACCTGTTTCTGAGAGCCCAGAAGCCTGAGGAGGTGCTTCAGAGATTAGCAGTAGGAGGGAATGGAGAATCCACATGGGAAGGCTCCAAGTGGCTCCACAATTACCCACTTTATATATAGGAATTCTGCTTACATTTGTGTAAAGACAAGAATTCCACATTTTTTTGTTAGAATACCATTGAATTATATACTTTGGTTCTTTGTAAGTAAAAGTCTAAAATGCTACAAATTCAGGTTTTTAAGTTTTTTACCTTTTTTCTTTTTAAAAAAGCTTTTGCTTTAGGTTCAGGGGTACATGTGCAGGTTTGTTATACAGGTAAACTCGTGTCATGGGGCTTGTTGCACAGATTGTTTCATCACCCAGGAACTAAACCTAGTAGTTACCTTTTCTTCTTCTCTCCCTCCTCCCACCCTCCACTCTCAAGTAGGCCCCGGTGTCTGTTGTTTCTTTCTTTGCGTCCATGAGTATCCCACCCACAGGGTGGCTCACAGATTTTCGCAAATAACTCTAAGGTGGATTCTCACTAAATCAATAGGAATCATGCATGGGCACATTTTTTTCTGCTCTTTACATCATTCACCTAGTTAGTTCCTTTGCTATGTCCTACATCTGAAACTCCTCTCTGGATTCCTCATTGTTTTTCTCTCTGACCCCCTTGGTGCTTCTGTTTTTTTCATACACACTAAATCTAAACCTGAAATAGCAACAAGATCTGCCCAGATTACATTGTACCTAGGTCACTAAAAGATCAAGGAAGATTAGCTATAACAAATTTACTCTCAGCTCTCAGCCTTCTACAGACACTGTTTATCAGTCATTCCTACCAAATCTATTGACTGATATAGAGAACATAGCCCTTGGAGCCACAGAGACCTCAAATTCAATTCTTAATTTTACCACTTTCTTGCTCTGTGACCTTAGGCAAGTCAATTAACCTTTATAAGACTGAATATATCTGCAAAGTGGCAATAACAGCACCTACCTTGATGAGGCTGAAATTCCAAAACAGCATCATTTCAAGTTCATGATTATTTAATAGCCCCTATGCCAACTACTCATACTAGAAAACCACAGGAGTCACTGCTATATTTACTTAGCCCTAACCAAAACTGTAATGTAGTCAAGCCTTCCCCGGCTTTGGATATTTTTCCTAGAAGCCTAGACAAAACAACAACAACAACAAAAGCACTGTGATTATTCCCAGTTTTTATTTGGCTATATAAAAACAGCTCTGGTCTGCAGCTCCCAGTGAGACCAATGCAGAAGGCGGGTGATTTCTGCATGTCCAACTGAGGTACCAGGTTCATCTCATTGAGGCTGGTTAGACAGTGGGTACCACCCACGGAGGGTGAGCCAGAGCTGGGGGAGATGTTGCCTCACCCAGAAAGAGCAAGGAGTTGAGGAATTCCCTCCCTTCGCCAAGGGAAGCCATGAGGGACCCTGCCATGAGGGATGGTGCATTCCAGTCCAGATACTACACTTTTCCCATGGTCTTCTCAATCCACAGACCAGCAGATTCCCTCCGGCGCCTACACCACCAGGGCCGTCAGTCTCAAGCACAAACGGGGCAGACACCGAGCTAGCTGCAGGAGTTTTTTTCGTACCCCAGTGGCACCTGAAACACCAGCAAGATGGAACTCTTCACTCCCCTGGAAACAGGGCTGAATCCAGGGAGTCAAGTAGTTTTGCTCAGTGGATCCAACCCCTACGGAGCCCAGCAAGCTAAGATCCACTGGCTTGAAGTTCTCACTGCCAGCACAGCAGTCTGAAGTCAACCTGGGATGCTTGAGCTTGGTGGGTGGAGGGACTTCCGCCATTTCTGGGGCTTGAGTAGGTTGTTTCACCCTCACAGCGTAAACAAAGCTGCCAGGAAGTTCGGACTGGGCGGACCCCATCACAGTGCCACAAAGCAGCTGTAGCCAGACTACCTCTCTAGATTCCTCCTCTCTGGGCAGGGCATCTCTAAAAGAGAGGCAGCAGCCCCAGTCAGATAAACCCCCATCTCCTTGGGACAGATAACCTGGGGGAAGGGGCGGCTGTGGGCACAGCTTCAGCAGACTTAAACGTTCCTGCCTACTGGCTCTGAAGAGAGCAGCTGATAACCCAGTACAGAGCTCGGGCTCTGCTAATGGACAGATCCTGCTCAGGTGGTTCCCTGATCCCCATGCCTCCTGACAGGAAGACACCTCCCAGCAGGGGTCGACACACACCTCATATAGGAAAGCTCTGGCTGGTATCTAGCATGTGCCCCTCTGGGACGAAGCTTCTAGAGGAAGGAGCAGACAGCAATCTTTGCTGTTCTGCAGCCTCTGCTGGTAAGACTCAGTCAAACAGGGTCTGGAGTGGACCCCCAGTGAACTCCAGCAGACCTGCAGCACAGGGGCCTGGCTGTTAGAAGGAAAGCTAACAAACAGAATGCAACAGCACCAATATCAACAAAAAGGAAGACCAAGCAAAAACCCCATCCAAAGGTCACCAACAGAAAAGAGCAAAGGTAGATAAATCCATGAAGATGAGGAAAAACCAGCACAAAAAGGCTGAAAATTCCAAAAACCAGAATGTCTTTTCCCCTCCAAAGTATCACAACTCCTTATCAGCAACGGAACAAAACTGGACGGAGAATGAGTTTGACAAACTGACAGAAGTAGGCTTCAGAAGGTGAGTAATAACAAACTTCTCCGAGCTAAAGGACCGTGTTCTAACCCAATGTAAGGAAGCTAAGAACCTTGAAAAAAGGTTAGAGGAATTTCTAACTGAATAACCAGTTTAGAGAAGAACATAAATGACCTGATGGAGCTGAAAAACACAGCACGAGAATTTCTTGAAGCATACACAAGTATCAATAGCTGAATCTATCAGGTGGAAGAAAGGATATCAGAGATTTAAGATCAACTTAATGAAATACAGTGTGAAGACAAGATTAGAGAAAAAAGAATAAAAAGGAACCAAAAAGCCTCCAAGAAATATGGGATTATGTGAAAAGACCAAACCTATAATTGATTAATGTACCTGAAAGTGATGGGGAGAAAGGAACCAAGCTGGAAAACACACTTCAGGATATTATCCCGTAGAACTTCCCCAACATAGCAAGACAGGCCAAAATTCAATTTCAGGAAATACAGAGAACACCACAAAGATATTTCTCAAGAATAGCAACCCCAAGACACATAATCATCAGATTCACCAAGATTGAAATGAAGGAAAAAAGTTAAGGGCAGTGAGAGAGAAAGGTCAGGTTACCCACAAAGGGAAATCCATCAAAGTAACAGCGGATTTCTCTGCAGAAACCCTACAAGCCAGAAGAGAGTGGGGGCCAATATTCAACATTCTTAAAAAAAGAATTTTCAACCCAGAATTTCATATCCAGCCAAACTAAGCTTCATAAGCAAAGGAGAAATAAAATCCTTTACACACAAGCAAATGCTGAGGGATTTTTGTCACCACCAGGCCTACCTTACAAGAACTCCTGAAGGAAGCACTAAATATAGGAAGAACTGGTACCAGCCACTGCAAAAACAAACCAAATTGTAAAGACCATCGATGCTATGAAGAAACTGCATCAACTAACGAGCAAATAACCAGCTAGCATCATAATGACAGGATCAAATTCACACATAACAATATTAACCTTAAGTGCAAATGGGCTAAATGCCCCAATTAAAAGGTATAGACTGGTGATTCGATAAAGAGTCGAGACCCATCAGTGTGCCATATTAAGGAGACCCATCTCATGTGCAAAGACACACATAGGCTCAAAATAAAGGGATGGAGGAAGATTTACCATGCAAATGGAAAGCAAAAAGAAAATAGCAGGGGTTGCAATCCTAGCCTCTGATGAAATGGACTTTAAACCAACAAAGAGCAAAAAAGACAACAAAGGGCCTTACATAATGGTAAAAGGATCAATGCAACAATAAGAGCTAACTGTCCTAAATATATATGCACACAATACAGGAGCACCCAGATTCATAAAGCAAATCTTTAGAGACCTACAAAGAGACTTAGACTCCCACAGAGTAATAGTGGGAGACTTTAACACCCAACTGTCAGTACTAAACAGATCAACGAGACAGAAAATTAACAAGGATATTCAGGACTTGAACTCAGTTCTGGACCAACCAGACCTAATAGACATCTGCAGAACTCTCCACCCCTAATCAACATAATATACATTCTTCTCAGCACCACATCACACTTATTCTAAAATTGTCCACATAATTGGAGGTAAAACACTCCTCAGCAAATGCAAAAGAATGGAAATCATAACAAATAGTCTCTCAGCCCACAGTGCAATCAAATTAGAACTGAGAATTAAGAAACTCACTCAAAACTGCACAACTGCATGGAAACTGAACAACCTGCTCCGGAATGACTACTGGTTAAATAACAAAATTAAGGCAGAAATAAATAAGTTCTTTGAAACCAACGAGAACAAAATTACAATGCACCAGAATCTCTGGGACACAGCTAAAGCAGTGTTTAGTGGGAAATTTATAGAACTAAACGCCCACAGGAGAAAGCAGGGAAGATCTAAAATCAAAAACCTAACATCATAATTAAAAGAACTAGAGAAGCAAGAGTAAACAAATTCAAATGCTATCAGAAGGCAAGAAATAACTAAGATCAGAGCAGAACTAAAGGAGATAGAGTCACGAAAAACCCTTCAAAAAATCAATAAATCCAGGAGCTGGTTTTCAGAAAAGATTAACAAAGTAGATAGACCACTAGCCAGACTAATAAGGAAGAAAAGAGAGAAGAATCAAATAGACACAATAAAAATAATAAAGGGGATATCACCACTCATCCCACAGAAATACAAACTACTGCCAGAGAATACTATAAACACCTCTCTGCAAATAAACTAGAAAATCTAGAAGAAACTGATAAATTTCTGGACACATAAACCCTCCCAAGACTAAATCAGGAAGAAATCGAATCCCTGAAAAGACCAATAACAAGTTCTGAAATTGAGGTGGTAATTAATAGCCTACCAATAAAAAGAAGCCCAGGACCAGGCAGATTCACAGCCGACTTCTACCAAAGGTACAAAGAGGAGCTGGTACCATTCCTTCTGAAACTATTCCAAACAATAGAAAATAGAAAAAGACAGACTCCTCCCTAACTCATTTTATGAGGCCACCATCATCCTGATACCAAAACCTGGCAGAGACCCAATGGATAAAACAAAATTTCAGGCCAATATCCCTGATGAACATCAATGCAAAAATCCTCAATAAAATACTGGCAAACCGAATTCAGCATCACATCAAAAAGCTTATCCACCATGATCAAGTCAGCTTCATCCCTGGGGTGCAAGGCCGGTTCAACATATGCAAATCAAAAAATGTAATCTGTCACATAAACTGGACCAACGACAAAAACCACATGATTACCTGAATAGATACTGAAACGGCCTTCGATAAAATTCAACACTCCTCCATGCTAAAAATAATCAATAAACGAGATATTGATGGAATATATCTCAAAATAATAAGAGCTATTTATGACAAACCCACAGCCAATATCATACTGAATGGGAAAAAGCTGGAAGAATTCCCTATGAAAAATAGCACAAGAAAAGGATGTCCTTTCTCACCGCTCCCATTCAACATAGTATTGGAAGTTCTGGTCAGGGCAATCTGGCAAGAAAAGAAATAAAGGGTATTCAAATAGGAAAAGAGGAAGTCAAATTATCTCTGTTTGCAGATGACATGATTGTCTGTTTAGAAAATCTCATCATCTTAGCCCAAAAACTCCTTAAGCTGATAAGCAACTTCAGCAAAGTCTCAGGATACAAAATCAATGTGCAAAAATCACAGACATTCCTATATACCAATAATAGACAAACAGAGATGCAAATCACGAGTGAACTCCCATTCACAATTGCTACAAAGATAATAAAATACCTAGGAATACAACTTACAAGGGATGTGAAGGACCTCTTCAAGGGGAACTGCAAACCACTGCTGAAGGAAATAAGAGAGGACACAAACAAATGGAAAAACATACTATGCTCATTGATAGGAAGAATCAGTATTGTGAAAATGGCCATACTGCCCAAAGTAATTTATAGATTCAATGCTATCCCCATCAAGCTACCATTGACTTTCTTCACAGAATTCAAAAAAGCTATTTTAAATTTCATATGGAACCAAAAAATAGCCCATATAGCCGAGGCAATTCTAAGCAAAAAGAACAAAGCTGGAGGGTTCGTGCTACCTGACTTCAAACTATCCTACAAGGCTACAGTAACCAAAACAGCATGGTACTGGTACCAAAACAGATATATAGACTAATGGAACAGAACAGAGTCCTCAGAAATAACACCACATATTTTACAACCATCTGATCTTTGACAAACCTGATAAAAACAAGCATTGCAGAAAGGATTCCCTATTTAATAAATGGTGTTGGGAAAACTGGCTAGCCATATGCAGAAAACTGAAATCGGACCCCTTCCTTACACCTTATACAAAAAATTACCTCAATATGAATTAAAGATTTAAACGTAAGACCTAAAACGATAAAAACCCTAGAAGAAAACCTAGGCAATACCATTCAGGACATAGGCATGAGCAAGGACTTCATGGCTAAAACACAAGAAGCAATGGCAATAAAAGCCAAAATTGACAAATTGGATTTAATTAAACTAAAGATCGTCTGCACAGCAAAAGAAACTATCATCAGAGTGAACAGGCAACCTACAGAATAGGAGAAAATTTTTGCAATCTATGCATCTGACAAAGGGCAAATATCCAGAATCTACAAAGAACTTGAACAAATTTACAAGAAAAAAAAAACCCATCAAAAAGTGGGCAAAGGACATGAACAGACACTTCTCAAAAGAAGACATTTATGCAGTCAACAAACATGTGATAAAAATCTCTTCATCACTGGTCATTAGAGAAATGCAAATCAAAACCACAATGAGATACCATCTCACGCCAGTTAGAATGCCAATCATTAAAAAGTTAGAAAACAACAGATGCTGGAGAGGACGTGGAGAAATAGGAATGCTTTTACACTGTTGGTGGGAGTGTAAATTAGCTCAACCATTGTGGAAGACAATGTGGTGATTCAGGATCAAGGATCTAGAACCAGAAATACCATTTGACCCAGAAATCCCATTCCTGGATACATACACAAAGGATCAAGGATCTAGAACCAGAAATACCATTTGAGCCTGCAATCCCATTACTGGGTACATACCCAAAGGATTACAAATCATTCTACTCTAAAGACACATGCACACATTTGTTTACTGCAGCACTATTCACAATACCAAAGACTTGGAACCAACCCAAATGCCCATCAATGTTAGACTGGATAAAGAAAATGTGGCACATATACACCATGGAATACTATGCAGCTATTAAAAAGGATGAGTACCTGTCCTTTGCAGGGACATGGATGAAGCTGGAAATCATCATTCTCAGCAAACGAACACGGGAACAGAAAACCAAACACTACATGTTCTCACTCATAAGAGGGAGTTGAACAATGAGGACATACGGGCACCAGGAGGGGAACATCACACACTGGGGCCTGTCATGCGAAGGGAGGGAAGGGGATGGATAGCATTAGGACAAATACCTAATGTAGATGATGTGTTGACGGGTGCAGCAAAACACCATGGCACATATATATCCATGTAACAAAACTGTATGTTCTGCACATGTATCCCAGAACTTAAACTATAATATAAAAAATGGCATTATTAAAATCATCTAATTAAAAACCTAAAGTCAAACAAACAAACAAACAAACAAAAACACTGTAAGTGTTTAAGTTGCTTTGTTTACTATACTCACCAAGGAAAGGGAAAGATTTAGCCTCTTAAGACAATGTATGCAGAATTCTGAGAGCGCCAGGGCTGGTCTGAGAAATTTTTAGGGTAAAGCTATTAATCAGAAAAGGAATGAGAGGTAAGACAATGACTCACAGATTAGAGCCATTGGGTGCTCTCCCAGTGAGTACTAAACTCATTTAGGCAGCTGGAGCCAGTGGGAAAAGGGAAGCACTGAGGTTAGGTCATCAAGAAGAGAGAAGAGAAGGATGATCTTTTCTCTTTTAGATTCTGATACACAAAGATAAAACCTATAGATGCAAGTTTTGGCCTGAAGCTTGAAGAGAAGGCATCAAATGGTGCCCACATGTCACATTTCTTTACATCATGCTCCAAATGCCAATCTTTCTAAATGTGAAATATAAAGGTAGGTAATAAGCATTTAATTAAATATTTATGTTGTAATAGAGGCTTTAAGGAAACTGAATACTCAAATATAAAAATGTGAATGTCATTTGGTCTCCAATGTAGTGTCTATGAGGTCCGAACCAACCTGTGCAACTTGCTCACTTAACCTTAATTGAATGGTATCAGACATCATGGCACACTTTATCCCGGTTTGAACACCATTATAACAGCTTATCTCTAAATCCACTAGATCAATAACTTGCCTAACCAATACATGGCAAGAACTCCAAATAATTCCCCAAAGGGAGATTGTTTACTGTCATTCTTGTAACTTGTCTGTTCTCTGCCTTTTCTCTGCTCATCTTACAATCCTTCCGTCTGCACTCTGCTTGCCAATTCAAAACCATTTGCTCTACCTGTCAATGTGTGACTCAGGCCATTTAAATATGCTTGGTATGAAATGACTCTTGTCTACTGCTGCCCCTACCCCACTGGTTACTTTATTCATTGTTACTGATCACTAGAATTCCTCACTATCTCATCTACTTTCAGGAAAGACTGTCCTTTATTACCTGATGTCCAGATACTGAAACCAATGTATATCTTATATTTTACTGTTTTTTGTTGTTGTTGTTTTTGTTATTGTTTCAAGTGGTAGGGTAAGTTTGATAACTGTTACTCCATCTTGGGGAGAAGCAGTAGTCTCAAATTTATAAAATTTAACAGAAAAATCAGAAAATAAAAGATTATGCTTGTGAATTACCTTTAGGAATATGAATTATAACTAGATTCCTTATGTTCAAAAAGTTAAGTAGCGATATGGAATATATTATATATT
>NW_012115422.1:2506584-2524906 GCF_000951035.1 Colobus angolensis palliatus
CTGGGACTACAGGTGCGCACCACCACGCCCAGCTAATTGTTTGTATTTTTAGTAGAGATGGGGTTTCACCATGTTAGCCAGGATGATCTCGATCTCCTGACCTCATGATCCACCTGCCTCGGCCTCCCAAAGTGCTGGGATTACAGGCATGAGCCACTGCACCCGACTGGAAGATATATTTTTTAAAAACTCAAATTGAGCTTCCACAGAAGAAAAATACAATGTCTGAAAAAAAAAATTCTGAATGAGATTAGTGGCAGATTACATATTGCAAAAGAAACTGTTGGTGACTTAAAAACATAGCCAATAGCAATAATCCACAAATAAAACATAGAGAGAAAAATAAAAATTTTTAAATGACAAGAGAATCCTATAAGGGGAGAAGGTGGGAGTTTAAAAAATATTTTAAGAAGTAATGACTGAAAAATCTCCAAATTTGATGAAAACTATAAACCCATAGATTCAAGAAGTTCAATGAACTACAACCACAAAACCTGTGAAGAAAACTACACCAAGGCACATCATAATCAAATTGCTGAGAGTCGTGATAAACAGAAAATAGTAAAAGTAGCCAAACAAGGGAAAAATGAAATATTATGTACAAATAAATTAAGCTAAGAATGACAACATATTTCTTGTCAGAAAAAAAATGTAAGTGCAAAGAAGCCAATGAAGTAATATGTGGGGAAAAAAAAAAAAAAAACCCTGATGACCTATGATTCTATACCCAGCAACAGTATCTTTTCAAAGTTAAGGTATAAAATAAGGACATATTTAGACATATAAAACCTGAAAGAATTAATCAACAGCAGACCCACACTAAAAGACATGTTAAAGGAATTCCTTTGGGAATAAGGAAAATGAATTAAGATAGAGATATGAATCAAAGGAATGAAAAGCATCAAAAACGGTAACTATATGTGTAAATATATGAGATTTTTTTCTTATTATTTAGCTTTATATCAAAGTGCTTAAGAACAAAGAATATTACCAGAGATTAAAAGGGCAATTTTATGATGCAGAGCTGAAAAATTTCACCACTCCTTCTTTCAGTAATTATTTTTAAGCAGACTGAAAGTCAGGAAGGATATAATGGACTTGAACAACACTATTGACCTATTAAGCAAACTGACCTAACTGACATTTATAGAACACCCCACCGCTCCACCTAATAACAGAATACACATTATTTTCATGTGTGTACAGATCATTTCTCAAGATAAATCAAATTTTGGTCATAAAATAAGTCTTAGTAATTTTAAAAGGATTCAAGCCATACAAAACGTGTTCTATGACCACAATGAAATTAAATTAGAAATCAATAACAGAAAGATCTTTGAGAAGTCCCCCCAAATTTAGAACTTAGATAATACAGTTTTAAATAACTCTCTGGTCAAGGAAGAAATAAAATTGTAAACTTAATTATTTAAGAAAGACTTGTGAAATTAAAAACACAGCACATCAAAATTTATAACAGAAATTTATCAATTTATAAAGAAATGTCGCAGATCAATGACCTCAGATTCTATCTTCAGAAACTGGAAAAAGAGAAGCAAGTGCAACCCAGAGTAAGCAGAGGAATGGAAATAACAAAGATCAGATAAGAGATCAATGAAATGGAAAAAGGAAAATAGAGAAAAGTAATGAAACCAAAAGCTGGTTCTTCAAAGAGATCAATAAAATGAATAAACTTTTAATCATGTTGATAAGGAGAACAAAAAAGATACAAGACACAAATTTCCAATATCAGGAATGAGAGAGGCAGTATCACTACAGAATTTATAGATATTAAATGAATAATAAAGGAATATTATTAATAGCTTTTTGACAATAAATATAATAATTTAGATGAAATGAATGAATTCTTTGACACATACAGGTACGAAAGCTCACTCAAAGAGAAATAGATTACCTGATTAACCTTATAACTATTATAGAAATTGAATTTGTGGTTAAAAATCTTGCCACAAAAAAATCTGCAGGCTCTGATGGCTTCACTACTGAATTCTACCAAATGTTTAAGCCAGAAATAAGACCAATTCTTTCCAAACTCTTCCAGAAAATTAAAGAGGACAGAACAATTTCCAACTCATTCTGTGAGGCTGGCATTACCCTGATACCAAAACTTGATAGTCACTTTATAAGAAAACTACAGACCAATATCCCCCATGAACACCAATGCAAAAATTCTAGACACATTTTAGCAAATTGAATCAAACAACAATATAAAAAGACAAAACATCATGACAAAGTAATGCTTCACCCAGGAATATGAATAGCTTAATCTCATCTAGGTAGGTATTGTTTTAGATGACCTATGTTTTAAAATCTTAAAACAGAAGGTCAGATTCAGTGTAAATATTTCTGCTCTTCCTTACTGAAGATCTTGCCTCTTGTTAGGGCAGCCAGGAGCTGGGTAATTTTTCACTCTTCAGTATGAAGAGAGTGTGAGATCAAAATACCCAACAGTTCAATCAAATGTGTAAATTAGACTTCTACCTAGATTTACCACATTAAGATTCTTGAATGATAAAGATGTTTTAAAGTATTGAGACAACAGCAACTATATGGTTACCTTATATCCACACTTAGCAACAGTGAAGCAAAATTTAAACAGGAAAAGCCTGAGGGAACTGTCTACAAACAAAAAGAAGAAACAGGAAGGACTAGAGAGAGACAGAGATTTGTTTTTTTAGGGGGAGGACCATGCTGTCTTCCAGGTGGTACCAACCAGAAGCCAATCTTTACCATTCCAATATGAAATTTCTCTGTTGGTAGATAGAGTCCCTTCCCTCCCTGTACTAAAAATCATGAAAACCACAGGGGAAAGGGTGGTAAGCACACACACAGAGACAGTGTTCCCCTCCCCAGAGCAGATATTGGGAGCATAAGGGTGGAGATGGGAACACTGGGCAAAGCAGCCCAGAATGGTTCAGGGAATGGAGGATGGGAAGCATGGACTTCCTCCAATGGGAGATGGCAGAAAACTGCAGTGGAAGTAAAGTGGAGGGAAGAGGAAAGTAAACTCTAGGAAGGGTCAACAAAGAGGCAGCAGAATGGGGTGGAAAAAACATGACTTCTGAGTTCAGAGACTTGTGTTTGCATCCTAACTTGTTAACTAAATGTCTGTCGAATGACTTAAGCTTTCCATGCTGCCTCTTCCATAAAAATACCTACCTCATATTCATGTTGTGATGATTAAATATGTTAAATGCGATATCATAAGTAAAGCATATATAAAGTATATTAGGTTGATATGAGGCATCCGTAGCACTTATAGAGCCTCAAAGTTCTGAGAATAGAGGGAACTGTAGGAAAATTTCTGCTTCAGTAGAAAACTAGGCATTGACTATCAAGCTTGTCCAACCCATGGGCCGTGGGCCACATGCAGCCCAGGACAGCTTTGAATGCAGCCCAACATAAATTTGTAAACTTTCTTAAAACATTATGTTTTTTTTGCAATTTTTTTAGCTCATCATCTATTGTTAGTGTTAATATATTTTATGTGTAGCCCAAGACAATTCATCTTCTTCCATTGTAGCCCAGGGAAGCCAAAAGATTGGACGCCCATGGTCTAGATCCTAGAGGATACCTTTCCAGTTTGATTCTAGCCTGAATTCGTCTTTGATCTATTTACAACTCTGTAAATTGTGAATAACTGATAACAACGTACAATAATTCTTATCTACAGATTTGTAAATTCTGTCCTGTTCAAAAATGTTCAATTGCCTATCATCAACTCCTCATGAAAAAACCAGTTTTGCCTTCACTTTCACATTCATTTCAATGCTGTCTACAACATGTGTATTCTTTAGATTCTCTTTTAAGAGTCATGAGGCACTCAAAAGAGTGTGAGAGTCATGATTTTCGCAATTTTTCAGATTGTCTTTTAACATGACTAAGAAATGACTCATCTGCCATTGAGGACTGTACAATTTGTTTATATTGCAGCTGTAATCACCATCAGCAAATCCCGTCTCAGTTTCCAATTTGTAATGTATTTTCTCAACTGCTTTTATCTGACACTGATTCAACTGAGGTTCTTGTACATATGCAGAAAGTTAATAAAGTATACTTATGAACTGTTCTAGCAAGTTAATAACTTCTAAATTGAAGGAGCAATATATAATAACCTGAGCAAATTAATAATTTTAAAACATCAGCACCTTCATCCATTTCCAAATTGCAAAACCTTGAGAAAGAAGAATGCTGCACTTAGATAACCCAGGCAGGACCCTGGAAAACAAGCAGTGACACAGTCAGTACCTGCCAGGCTTCCCAAGCTTTAATGAGAAAACGGGTCTTCCCTCTTTCTCGTCCCATACAGTCATGCATCCACTGTCAGTCCTCACTCAGCTACTTTGTTAGCCTTTGTCAAGTACCCATTCCATGGTCCTGGATTAGGTGCTTAGGGTGCAAAGATGGATGGACACAGCCCCAAAGACAGACTGTTCAAATAGGGTGATGGGTGTTATGCTGTAGGATGGACAGCCCAGAGAGGACAGATATCTTGCCTTGGTCAACAAAGGCACTTCAACTGACACTGGAAGGATACAAAGCAGCTAAGCAGGTGAAAGAGGGGGTATAGGAATTGTAAAACAGGGAACTGCATGTGCAAAGGCCTAAGGGTCATATAGAGAGAGCACGGTGTACCCAGAGACTACAAGCCATCTGGAATGCAGAATGCACGAAATGACAATGTGGGCATAGGCAAAGGGCCAGGCTGCTATATGCTGTATCAGCCCTGGGGGAAAAAATCAAGTAATCCTATCTGCCATGTCTTGGATACCTACTATACACGAGGGATTATAATAAGCATTTTATAAATATTGTCTCAGTTAATCCTCACCAAATCCTAAATGGTTAAGTAGGATTTCTTTCTCTGTATTGCATTTTAATTACGAAACTAATATATGCTTATTGCAACAAGTCAAATTTTTCCTACAATCATAACCCTCAGCAAAAGTAGTAATGTGGTTTATATTCTTCCTCATACTTCTCAATGCTCATACAGCAAATATAAATGTACGAACAAATATGTGTATATATAAATTAGTTTATACTATACACATTCTTTGTCAACAACTTTTAAAATATAGCCACATATACAGACATCCTTTCAGGTCAGTACGTACAGAGATAAATCCTCATTTAAAGATTCTGAATGTATCAGAATTCATTCCACCATTCCTCTACTAGTGAACATTCAGGGTTTTTTTTCCCCCTCTACAACAAACAATGCTGAAATAAACACATCTTTGTGAATATATCCTTAGGTACTGACGCTTTCATTTTTGTAGGATAGAGTCCCCCGAAGTAGGCACACACATTAAAAATTTTAGAGACACTGTAACGCTAAATTATTAATGTTCTTTACACCTATTCATTTTTTTTTTTTTTTTTTTTGAGACGGAGTCTTGCTCTGTCGCCCAGGCTGGAGTGCAGTGGCCGGATCTCAGCTCACTGCAAGTTCCGCCTCCCGGGTTCACGCCATTCTCCTGCCTCAGCCTCCCAAGTAGCTGGGACTACAGGCGCCCGCCACTTCGCCCGGCGTTTTTTGTATTTTTTTAGTAGAGACGGGGTTTCACCATGTTAGCCAGGATGGTCTCGATCTCCTGACCTCGTGATCCGCCCGTCTCGATACCTCTGCAAAGTTGCAGAAAATAAATTGTTTTTCCTGGCAACTCTTTGAGCCTTGTGGAGAATGATGAGGTCCTCATTTAGGTTTTTTTTTTTTTTTTATGGTCAATCTGAAGGCTTTAGCCTGAATTTTACACACCTGAACAATGAGACAAAAAGAATACTGAATGATAAAACATCTCTTTATACCCACATCCCTTCGCTTACTGCTGAGGGACTCCTTGCTTGCTGCTTGGGCTGAGCAGGTGCTAGGCCATCAGGCTGCCAGATTCTAGGTGGAGAAGTCATCAAATTATGAATGAACGCCTGTCATCATGGTCACATGACCCTTCTGACTGAGCCAATCAAGTCAAAATGTATTGCCATAACTACAGCTTCATTTTTAGACATATAAACCGACATATCCTTAAAACTATTTGCTACATCATGTATTTTTTGCTTCTGTTATTTCTAACTAGGTTTGGAGTATATGGCAGAAATGGCATTTTAAAAAAGACAAAGACAAAAGGGAAAAATTCTGAAGTCCAAAGCTAAAGCATAAACCTTGTTTTAAAACGAAGCAACTTGTTTTCCTTATTTTAACATAACTGCATGAGTTTTTTGACTAGCAGATGAGGACAAACTTAAAGGACCTGAGTTTCAAATATCTAGTAGCATTGTTACTGCAGGGCTTTAAGAAGTTCCCTGTTGTCTTGCGTAACTTTTGGGCAGTGTCAGAAGCATGTGCTAAAGGTACTCCTTCTAGTGGGCCTTTGTCTGCACCATTTCCAATTCCACCTTGATATCACATTACCTTTCAATGTAACTGACTTTTGAATCAGCTCCACGTTAGTGCTACATTTCCTCCATGTGCCCAAACTTTCAATTCTCCCCCTTCATATCTTACCAAAATGTACTCTTGGGGAAAACTGCCCACGTATGCTATCTTGTGTGGCCAAGTTTAGGCAGCTCATGAGACTTAATATCCTATAAGTGGTGCGAGATGGCATCTAAACAAAGGAACAAATAATAACAATAATAATAAATGTTTAGAGTTTCACAGTTACAAATATAACATATTTAATACTATAACATATAAATATAAATAATGTTATAATATATAAATAATAACATACACAATAGTAAATGTTTCAGTGCCACAGTTGAGAACTGTGGAACTCTAAACATGAGCAAACAGGAGAGGTGTGAGTGGTGGCTGTGGCATGAAGACAGCCACTTCTTCTGCATTAGCATAAAGCCATTCCTAGAATGAGAAACACTCTTTCATGAATCACCACATTACACTTGGACAAATCAATCCTTACCTTGCTAAAAAATAAAATAAAATAAAAGTCACTGTGGCACTATCTTGCTTAACCCCATAGTTGACTCTGCATCCCACTGGGACAAAACCTAAGCCCCAACCCTTAGCTCCCATCATGGCACCCACTTGTGCTCCTAGGAAGGAGCATCTGGTGCCTTTTCCTCTGTGGCCTGGCACACACTTCCCCACCTTACTCAGTGGTAAAATTCTATTCATTCATCTTTATACTTGGCTCAGTGAGCTCCTGTTCTGCCAGTCCTTCCTTAGTCTCCTCTCCAAGCTCCCTCACTCTGACCTCTACTCTCAGTGCTGCCAGATCATGTTGTCATGATGTCTTCCTGTCTGGGCTCTTCCAGCACTGCTGTGCTCCTGGAGAGCAGGGACCATGTCTTTTTCATGACTGTAGCTCTCAGGGGCCCAGCAAGCAGCCCTCAATAAACACTTTTTGAATGTACTTAGTTTCTCCAAAGTGACCAAGGGAGGACCAAGGATCCCAGTCTTATAGACTCACACTTTGTTCTCAAATTCCCCAAAGTGACACTTTGGAAAGAGTATCAGTCTCCTGAAGCCCCATCTGAGAGTGGAAGCTTTAATGTGTTTTCAGTTTCCTGTACACCTCCCAACCTACCCAGGAAAGTCAGTCATTTTCCTGTCTGTTGTGCTTAACAACCACCAATGTGTAACACAAAGGATAAGAACACGGGCTCTGGAGTCAGACTGTCTGGACTCACAGCCTCGCTCACTGCTCATGAGCTCACTGTGTGATCTTGTACAAATTACTAAACTTTTCTGAGCCTTGGTTTCCTCATCTGAAAAATGGGTGTAACGATGGAGCTGCTGGGGGGATTAAATTATTATATAAAATGGTTAAAGTGGTGTTGGGCACATGATACTTCAAGAAATGTTAGCCATTATTATAATTATTAAATCTGAAATCATTTGATGTCCTTGAACATTATTTAAATTTATATATATGCAAATCCCCCTAATGTATGCTCACTGATGCCAACATTAATCATATCAGAATTTGCTCCATAAGCATATTTCGAGCATAGGCTAACGTGTTTGTATGCATAGGACTTCAACAGCTCCCGTTTCACAAACTAGAAGTAAGAATGTTTTTCAGTGAACTTTGCCCTGGCAGTTAACAAATGATAAGAAAGTTCATTCAGCGGGATTTTACAGGCAGCTAAATTGCCTCAAGTTTAGACTACCTGAAGCTGTTACAGCAAAGCTCACCCTGGCAGCTGGGGCACCAAATCCATGACCTCTGCTAGTTAATATGAAGTGGGGAGGGGGCCGAGAGAAGAGGAGACTCGCATGAAGAGAGAATGTGAAATGAAATAGCAAGTGGTCCTCTGACTTTCTGAGGATTCTCTCGGGAAAAACATACCAGCTTGTGAAACATGAGCTTTAAGAAGAGTTGCCTGTTTACTTTTCCCCATTCATTTTTTTTGTATATATAATTTCTGCAGCATTATTCAGTCATCATTTAAGATTATTACCACAGCTTGCTAACAAGCCAAACTGCACTCAAAAGCATCTCAGAAGAGGAACTCACTTTTCTATCATAACAAAAGTGTTTTCCAGTTTACACCAAAACCAATATATCAAAAGAACCATTTCTCCATATATCATGGAATTAACTGGTCAGCAGTGCATGACAAAATTCAAGTTTCCCTCAGATTCTCTGGTCATTTTACAGACCCAATTTACCAAAGACTTGACACTTTTTCACAAATTAACTTCAGTCTGCCCAAAGTGTATCCGAAGCTCTATTTAAAACAGACATCTTTTACTTTTGCATTACTTTTATGTGATTCTAGTTTCAATCAGCCAACCCACTGTCACAAGTATTAACTACATTCTAACTTCACTGTTAGAATAAAATGGAGCACGCATTCTACTCCAAACTAAAGGTTAAACTTAGCATTTAATTATCTTTAGCTCCAGGATTATTCAAGGGAGTTCCAAGAGGGACAAGAATATAATAAAGTAGTAATATTCCAAGTTTGATAGTGGTTTTGGACTGAATTGTTTTTCTCCCAAACTCATTTGTTGAAGCCCTAACCCCCAGTAACTCAGAATGTGACTGTCTTTGAAGATACAGCCTTAGAGAGGTAATTAAGTTAAAACTATGCCATTAGGATGGGTCCTAATCCAACCTGAATGATGTGCTTATAAGAAAAGGAAATTAGAATACAAAAAGAGACACCAAGGACCTGCAGGCACAGAGGAAAGACCACATGAAGAGGCAGAAAGAGGGTGATCATCTGCAAGCCAAGAAGCAAGGCCTCAGAGAAAACCAACCCTGCTGTCACCTTGATCTTTGACTTCCAGCCTCCAGAACTGTGAGATGATAAATTTCTGTTGTTTAAGCCACTCACAACAACCCAATATGTTGTTATGGCAGCCCTAGCAAATTAATAAAATAGTCTAAGAATTCAGGTGTGAATTCAAAATACTCTATGGAATAGGAAATAATTCAGAATACTCTATGAAGTAGGAAACCAAATTCCTAAACTTTGTGCCATATTCCAAGAGATCATCATAAGGAAAATTAAATACTCCTCATTGGTCCTTCTTCCTTTGTCCACTCACCCAGACCTCTTAGGCTACATGGAGCAGTTGCTGAAACTCCATCCTCTTCTGCTCTTCTCAGATGTGATCTCTAGGGTCCAGCTGTTTTTCTCCCTCAATCCTTCTCAGTGGTATATCAGAATCACTGGAGAGCTTGTGAAAACAGAGTATTGGGCCCCACTCCCAGAGTTTCTGATCCAATAGGTCTGAGATGGGGCCCACAAATTTACACTTCCAAAATAGTGCAAATGATACTGATGCTTTGAGAACCACTGTATCACATACCAGGTTGCCAGCAATCCCTACCCTCAGCCATACCTGCAACCAAAAACAGTGCCATACACCCTTAGGGCCCTGCTTGGGTTTGGCAGGCTAAGCTTATAAATTAATTTATGCCAATGTAAAGTAATATATTACCCCTTACAGGGTATTTGATTTTATAGAGTCATTTAGAGAGAGTATTAATGATGGCTATAAATACCTTGCTATAAGTCATAAGTAAACTATATTCTTGAGGGCAAGCCAATTGCTATGATAAGTAACCCCTACTCCCAGTGGCTTAACTCAGTAAGCATTTATGTCTCACTGACAATCTAATGCAGATTGTGTGGTGGAATGGTTACTGTGCGTGTGTGTGCTCCAGGCAGCCGTTCAGGGACCCAGGGTTCTTTCATCTAGTGGATCTTGTATTTGGCAAGCAGATGAGGGAAGAGCATAGGATCTGTGGGAATTTCTTAGAAGGTAGGCTTTTCACGCACATTCCACATCCCCTTTACTTCCACCCATATTTCATTGGACAGAACTCAGTCGTATAATCACCTTACTATGAGGAACAATGGGAAATATAGTCTAGCTGAGAGGAAAAAGTATAAAGTTTATTGAACAACCAATCAGTCCCTGCCACATGAGCTTTCCATGGACCCTGAAATCACGAAGCCGAGGCAATTTCAAAAGGCCAGCCAAGCAGACTTAGGTCACTTGCCATTCTTGGAGAGCTGTGCCACTATGCTAATTGTCCTTTATAGTGCCTAGCCATAAAACAGGGTGTTTTAGTATCCATGCAATCTCAGCTGAATTTTAAAAAAAAAACAGTCTTGGGCTAAGCATGTCAAAATGGTCAATAATCATGTATCTAAACCAGTTAATATGGAAGCAAGAACCTGCTGGAGAAAAAGACAAATCAGAGGAGACATGTTCCTGCATATCTGCCAGGAACAGAGTTACATATCATACACAAATTTTATCACTTAGCCTTGATGACCCTAAAAATTATGTGTTGTTATTCTGACTTTACAAATGAAGAAAGGAAGGCTCAGTGGCGGTGAGTAAGTTGATCCAGAAAGACTAAGTTGGGTCAAGATTTGAACCTAAGACTGTCCTACTGCAGTGTTCAGCCCACTTTTTGTCTTTACCATACTGCCTCAACTTTGGCAATACAAGTTGTTTACCTTTTCATTGGTTAACTTAAATCAACTAAATCTATCACAGATTATTATTTGGTTCCCAGAAAAAACCTGTTGACTGCCCTCTTCACTCCTAAGTCACCAGCTTTAGAAAGAGAGTACTCCACTTTACTCTCACCAGATGGGTCCTTGCACACCTTGGCCTCCCTGAACCTCAGTAACCTCATCCATAAAATGGGAATCATCTCACTGCCTTGTGAGGATACATGAAATAATGCACGTCAGAGCACCTGGGACCTCATTTCTTGGCAAGTGCCAGTTTCTTCTTGACTCTCCCATGTGATGTTGGCAGGAGGTGTCGGCTGCTGTGAACTGACATGGACAAGGGAGCGGGGCTGGATAAGGAGAGGCATGAGTACCCTCAGATAATGTTATGAGCCTATGCCAAGTGCTTTGTGCACACGGGCACTTTGTAAGTGTGTGGAGGTGGTGAGGTGATGGTGATGCCAAGGAAACCAAGTGTAATACATGGGAGTGCAAAGCATATTCCAAGTTTTGTCCTGGCTCTTCCAGCCCTTCTTGATGACCAAGTACTGGCCAGGATCATGCTGAGAACAGAGCCAGACCCAAGATATCCAGATCCCTCTGCTTCCCATGGTGGACTCCTGCAGGACCACACTCAGGGCAAACAGAACCACACAGTGGGACCCATCTATCCCTCCTACCCTATCACTCATCCCTCCCTACAGCATTGCTCAGGGATTTCCTCCAGCCACATTGTAAAGCCTCTACCCACCCTTAGGCTATCCTTCCAAACCCATGTGGCAACCAGAAGCCATCTTTCTGCCTTCTGTGCTGCTAGGGTCCTCTGAATTTACACCTTCTCATGGCACTTAACCATCCTGTTCATTGCACTAAAGATGAGTAACCATGCCCCTGCAGAGGCAGAATAGTAAAGAAAAGAAGGGCTTTTGTGTTCACAGAGCCCAGCCACTTTCCAGATAGGAGACTCTAAGCCAGTCACTCCATCTTTCTAACTCTCAATATGCTAATCTGTAGAATGGGAGTAAAAGCATGAACCTCATAGGGTTCTCAGGAGAATTTAGCATCTAGCCCAGTGCCTGGCAAATTGAATTATAAATACTCACAAAATGGGGGTTCACTTTGCCCCCTTCTCCATGCACTTGCAGAATTCTTGAAAGCAGATATGTTCCTAATTCACCCTGGTGTTTCCAATGCTCCATGCAGACTGGGTACCCAACAAATGTTTGTAGAATAAAGAGTGAATATACTCAGAGCACAGTCATTTACTGAACATGAATGAACAGATTAATTGCTCTGTTTTCTCAAATGTCTTTCTTTTCTCATGTCTTTCCTCTCAAAAGATGATTAAGAGGACATGATCTCTCAAGTTCTTAGGAGAGAAAAATTAAACAAGTCAGAATTGCTCACTAATTTTCAAGGCTCATCCAAGCTTAGGCTGCCCCCCTGGGAGACATTATAGTGGCCCTGAGGGAGGCGGCGCAGCTGCTGCTCCAGCCTGCCACTCGTCTCTGTATTCTGCGGAGACAGAGGCCATGCCGGGGGACCCACAAGCTGCTGGGAAGTGGTGACTGAGCTCTTGCTTTGAAAGGCCCACGTGGAAGCTGCTAGCAGTAGCCACAGGAACAGCCAAGGCAAGATGGTCTAAGCCAGCATGCCCGGACACTTTGGATTTCTGAAGACAGTTCCAATGGCTGAGGTCTGGGACTTCCTCTCTGGCTAAGGAAGCTTTTTCTTGTGAATGTGATGTGACTTTTGGCTCAGAATATGAGGTTCCCATGGCCTGTTTCCCATAGCATGAAGTAAGTTTAAGTATGCTTTAGTTCTATGTTGATGTCATCGCAATGAGGCTCAGGAACCTGGGAGGGGTGGGAGACCGGTTCTCAAGGGTGCTCAGGAGGTTACCCGCTACCAGTCCTGCAGTGCTTACACCAAAGTACCTACAAGATTTGGATGGAGCTGTGGAAGCTAAGAGAAAGAGACAGAGAGAGTGCGCACAAGGAAGGGTCTAGAACTCACACCATGGACTGCCAGGGCTAGAGACAGCTGGAGTTGTAATAATTATAGGAATAACAAGTAAAGTATACTCCGCACCCACTGAACAGCAGGCAAAGTGCTACACACAGGCTTTTCCTTGCTTATCTCATTTGATCTTCCCAACAATCTCATGAGGCAGGCCCAACCATTTCAGAATCAAGTCTTTATTGAGACAGATTCCTAGACCCTTACCCAAAGATTCTGATTCCAGAGGACTGCAGTGGAGCCCATGAATGCGCATTTCTTAGTAGTTTCCTGGTGAAGCTGCTACTGCTGCTCTGGAAACCACTCTCTGAAAATCAAGGTCTAGGGCAAACTTACACATGCCAGATCTTAATCCTAACAGATCAGGAGTTAGAAAACAAATGGAGAAGGTAAAGAATTGTCAAGAAAACCAAAGGTGTTTGTACTGATGTCAACCTTAAGCTCTCTGGAACAGGAAGTACCTACCACCTTCTCTCTGGATCTACTAATCATTACTCATTTTTTTCCTCAAGGATTTTAACAGTATCACCTATAATTCTTATCTGACCAAATTTAAAACTAGGAAAACAGTTTACTACGGAGTTCAAGTAGCTCTGGAACCCCATTGTAGTTTCCTGTCTCCCTGTGTGGTTGGTCAGGGATGATTTTCTGCATCCATTTCACCCAAGGTCAAAATGGACCTGACGTGGTAGGTAGGCCTAAGGTTATCACAGAAAAAGCATTCCTGGGTGCTTAGAGAACTGGATCTAGTCCTAGGCCTGCCACCTGCAGCTGTGTGGTCTTGGACAAGTTGCTTTACCTATCTGAGTTATTGATGTGCTTCAATTTACCCTCTAGCTCTATCTAAAGTTAATCTCCGTGGCTGGGCCCCAAAGACTGACAATGTGCACCCTGAGCTGTTTCCAGTGTCTCCCATCAGCTTTGAACTTACAGTTTTTTTACCCTCCCCTTGGCCTTCTGACTCTGGGATTTGAGCCCCTGTTTTTCCTCTGAATGCTGGCTGGGCTTCCCCTCCAGGTCTCAGCACTCCAGGTGGTCCTGCTGTTGAGAGGCCCTAGATCCCTGGATGCCAGAACTGGGGAGGCCTGCAAATTCCAGAAACAAAGGGGAGAAGGAGCCTTGTCAATAGTGGAACTCTATCCCCTCTCCTGCTTTCTTTCCATTACTTCCCATTATCTCTAAGAAGGCGGGCAAGGACCCTAGCATGCCTTCCTTAAGGAAAGAGATTATAGTAACAGTGACATTCTAGATAATCTTCCTATACACATTTATGACTCCTGTTTTAATTAACTAGCCAAGAGCCAGAATGGCTTCATAAGTGAACTAGAGCTACTTTCGGAAATTTCAGCCTGATTCTGCCCTCACAATCCATACTCTAGACCCAACTTACATGGTTCCTTCAGCACCTACAGAATGAGGTATCTTCAGTATGGGCCAAACCACACTCACCTAATCCTCACCTCTGCTTTCTACACAGAGGCCAGCATGGTTCTTTCTTCTTTGACTAGGAAAGCTGCATGAACAATGGTTAAACAGAACTCTTTTCTATTTTATTTGAGGGACATCAATGGGAAGAGATTATACCTAACATCTGAGAAAAAAACAGAGAAGGAGGAGAGTTACAGGGCAGCAGAGAGGAGCTGAAGGGGAATCCGAGTCCCAGGAAGAGGCCTGGGGAGCGGCACCCACCGTCTCTGCCTTATGGAGGAGTTCCCCACACCTGCAGAGCCCACCCCTCTCTGGTTTACAGCCAGGTACACACCTGCCCACATTCAGTGGAATTCATAAAACCAAGGCAGAGAGCGAGCATCTGTCTGGGCTTGGTGTTTACAAGCCTCCCCTCGGGCCATGTGTAGTAACTCCTGTGGTCTGCCCTAGGGTCCCCTGAATCTGGCGTGCCTATGTGGAATGTTACTATTTCCTCTGCCCTTGCAAATTTCCTTTAATCTCAACTCAGCATTTCTACTTGTAATCCTGCTGGCCATTTGCTGTTTTGTGTCTGTATTGAGTTCTTGAAAGCTGGACTCACTCGATTCCCTGGAATTAGGGTACTTATAGAGACACTTGAGAGACAAGATCCTCAATATCTGGCAGTTACTGGTCCCCCGCCCCCCACATCCACACCCGCATCTCCATGTGGATGCATACTGCTGGCCTCACTCACGCCATTGCCACTCATGTCCCTTCATGCCAGAGAGAGAGAGAGAGGGGAGAGAGAGAGAAATATTAGTCAAAGATAAAACCACCTACACAGGAAACATTCAGTACCCCCCACCCCACCCCATGATGGCTTTATCTAAAGAAGATTTAAATTTCAAATGGCAAAATATGCATTTAAATTTTCCCAGCCTTCCATCAGTCCACCTCTGACCCTACCTTCTGCTGCAACTTGAGTAAACTTGAACTAGTAAATAGAAGTAATATTATATTTTAAAAATTCGTTTATGAGAAAAAAATATGCATAACCATGGGGGAAGTCCACTGGCAGGAGTTCCCTTATTCATTCAGCATGAATAACAGTGAAGACACAATCACAACTCCACATTTTAGCAACATCATAAACCAAACCAGGCAGCAAGTGGGCAATTCCCTTCTGTTCCAATACGCCCCAATTAACACAAACTGAGGAAGGAATAAATTTAAGCAGGAACAGCTTATCAACATACAATTAGCACTTAATAATTTATCCCTGTAATGCCAGATCAAATAAAAACATTGTGTCATAAATCACTTACTCATGTACGCCACCAACCCCTATGCTAAAATGATCTTTTCGTTGATTTGTTTTCTATTCACCACCCTTACGCCACAATAGGTTTTTCTTTCTTTCTTTCTGAGATCCAAGACAGTCAGGCAGCTGAAGTGGCATTTTCTACTCTCCAGAGTCAAGGCTACATTAACCATAAACAGAATTATAAGGAGGATCAGCTCCGACCCCATAGAACATGCATCTACCTCCAGATAGGACAGCCACCGACAGCTGCAAATAAATAGGTGTCTGGTCCTCCAAAATTTCTAAGGAAGGGAATTCCTCATTTAGCCTTTCTAAAGTATTTTCAGATTTCAATCCTTACAGGTAAAAGAATTTTCATAAATCTTCCATCCATAGCCTCTACTTCATTTAAATCAACTGATGCTGGTTCTATGGAGATAAAAACCAGCCTGTCATCATTTTCTTTATAATAACTTCTGTAAATCTACAGACAATCATTAGGTTCCTTGAATGCCTTTTTCATTGGTTCCTTCACCACCAAATCTTAGTCCTTTAAGTCTTTTGTGTTCTCCACCATCTCTTTGTAACCAAATGTTTCTCCATCCTTTTCCTGCTAACCTTGTTTCCCAGACTCCCATGCAACTGATTTAGCCAAAGAACCCCAGTGGATTCTTCAATTCTCTTTGCAGTAGGCAGAATAATACCTTTTCCCAAGGAAGTCCACATCCTAATCCCCAGAATTTTTTAATATGTTACCTTATGTGGCAAAGAGCTTGGCAGATGTGATTAAGCTAAGGATCTGGAGATAGGAAGACTATCCTGAATTATTCAGGTGGCACCACAGTTATCACAAGGGTCCTTATAAGTGAGAGAGAGATGCAGTAGAATTGGAGGAGATGTGAAGGCAGATGCAGAGAGGAGAGGGGTGTAGACAGGGGCCCAAGAAATGTAGGCACCTCTAGGAGACAGGAAAGGCAAGGTACAGATTCTCCCCTAGGGCCTCCAGGAGTGCAGCCTCCCAACACTGTGATTTTAGCTCAGTGAAAGTGGTTTTGGATTTCTGGCCTCTGAAATGGTAAGACAACACATTTATGTTGTTTTAAGTCATATAGTTTGTGGTAATTTGTTACAGCAGCAATCAGAAACATTCTCTTTGAGGTGTCTAGCTCTTTATCTCTTCCAAGCTAAAGAGCATAAGTTTCATTCCAAAACTTAAGTTCTGATGTAGTCTGCACACTTGGAAATATCTAAAGAACTCAGAAGGCAGCAATCACTGAGAATGGAAGGCATTCAATTTCCAGAAACCTGGATGTGAAGATCTTCTACTTAGCCTTCTCTAGCTTTTTGTTTCTTTCCATTATAGAAATTTTCTAATATATACAAAAGTAGAGAGAGTAGCATCACAATCCCCTATGCACCCACCATCTTAGCTTCAACGGCTATGAACTCATGAGCAATCATGAATCCTCTGTATCCCTATAATTCCCCCTTCCCTGGGTTATTTTGAAGCAAATTCCAGATATCATTTCTCCACAAATACTTCAACATCTATCTATAACAGATAAAAGATAATGGTTCTTTTTAAAATATGGCCCAAAACTATTGTTGAACCAAAAGAAAATTGATATTAATTTCTCACATAATTAAGTATACAGTCAGTGTTGAAATTTCCCTAATTGTCTCATGATTTTATTTGCATTGGGATCCAAAAAGGACCCTCCATTGAAATTATTTAATATGTTTCTCAAAAGTCTTTTAATCTATAGACTTCCCTCCACCACTTCTTCTTACAACTTATATGTCAAAATCCACGTTATATATTATATGTTAAAGTCCACAGTCTGAGTTTTATGACTTCATTCCATGATGTTTAACATGTTCACTGTTCTGTATAATTTGGTAGTTAGTTCTAGTGGATTTATTAGACTCAGGTTCAATTCTTTTGGCAACAATATGTCATAAGTGGTGTTGTGTATTTCACCACACTTTCTGGTTCACTCTCTTTTTGTCATGTTAGCAACCATTAATGAACACTGCCTACATCTACTAATTTATTAGGGATTACAGAATAATGAGATTATTTTTTGTAGAAATAGGGTCTTGCTATATTGCCCAGGCTGATCTCAAAACCCTTGCCTCAAGTCATCTTCTCACCTCAGTCTGCCAAAGCACTGGGATTACAGGCATGGGCCACGATGCCCAGCCTCCTGGAATGATGAGATTCAAATTCTGTTTTCCCTTCTTTATTATCTAGAATCCTTTTACAAACAGTAATTTTCCCTAATCGATTATTTGGTTACTGTGAGATACAGTTCACGTGAGAAAGACAGAATAAAAGAATGATTCATCCATTGTATTTAACAGTTTTCAAAATATTTAGTTTGGTCAGGTGTGGTGGCTTACACTTATAATCCCAGCAACTTGGGAGGCTGAGGCAGGAGGATTGCTTGAGCCCAGGGATTCAAGGCTCCAGTAAGCTATGGTTGCACCATTGTACTCCAGCCTGGGCAACAGAGTGAGACCACATACATACATACATAAAGAAAGAAAGACAGAAAGAAAGAAAGAAAGAAAGAGAAAGAAAGAAAGAAGGAAGGAAGGAAGGAAGGAAGGAATGAA
>NW_012115422.1:2525342-2554400 GCF_000951035.1 Colobus angolensis palliatus
AGGAAGGAAAGAAGGAAGGAAGGAAATTATAATGTGTTGGCTTCTGGGCATCCTTCAAAGGTGGCTGATAATGTTGCCTGTGTTTTTATAACAATAAAAAGATTGATGCAAACGTAATTGCAGAATTATCTCATGTATTCAAACATATTTTATGTGCTTCAAACCAATATAGTTATTACTCTTACTAATATTCAAATTGACCCATATTTAGCCAGTGGAAACGTCTTCAAGTTAGGTCCTATGATATTCTGATGTAACATGAATGGTCTTTGATAGCTTTCTTGCTCTGTAATATGGTAAAATGATCCAGTATCATCTTGTATATCTCCTGCCCCCAGCCTGGAATCAACCATTTCCCACAAGAAGACCTAGGTCTTGGGAAAATACACTTAGAGATGACAATCTGTATGCTAAAGACGCTCATTGCTAATAGATTGGTCATTGTTTCCAGGCCTCTTTGGTAGAGAGAGCTAGGAAATATATTTTTAAAGAAAATATTTCATGAGTTTAAACTGTTCATTCCAATTCCGGGTCAGTTCTATGGAGTTTTAAACTTAAGCTCATTAATCTTACATCTGTATTTTCTATTTCCCACTCTGTAAAACATGATACACAGTGACACTAACATCATTATTCACTTACTTGACCTTAGAATACTCCAGAAGAGTCTCTGAAAACAATACTAACACTTCTGCCTACAATAGTATCAATGAAAACAGTTCAAGGTGCTTTTTTTCCTTGTTTTTGCTTCGTTATGTTTTAGTGCAGTCCTTTGTGTTCTGAGGACATAAACCACTAGGGCTAGATAGGACTAGAGAGGGTAGATAGGGCTGGTTTATGCACACCTAGTTTACCATTTGCTCTATCTTACATAAGCAATTTTTAAGCTATAATTTATTTCTACTTTATAATTAATAGAATAATTCAATAGATCTAATTTGTCTTTTATCTGTGAAAATCATGTGATTGACTTTTATAAATTCCACCCTATCTATAAGTTGGTGTCTACATTAGGAAATAGAAACCATTTCATTTCAAATGGGAGGTAAGGATTTAATATAGAGAATTGATTACAAAAAATATCAAATGACCTGTAAGTGCAAATAAAAAAGTTTAGCCAAAACTTTATAACTGCAAGAAAATGCTAAGACTGGAAAAGTGAAAGGGGAAAGTCATGTTACTCAGAGCCCATGAGCTCATTCACGCCACGGAATGCCATGGCTGCTGAGTGAAAACCCACGACAAAGCACATTCCCACTGATGTTGCTGCCTAAAGCACAACCACATCTGGGTCCCTCGATCTTCTAATCTCACCTGAGTGCCTCTTATTGGTGCAACCAACAAAACTTAGCAAGCAAAGGGGTCTGAGTCATGTAGGAAGCAGGTTTCCAATCCCAGAAATGGGAGAGAATTGAAAGGCAGTAAGGAGCAGAGTATCAACCAACAATCTATCTATCTGCAGCTCATCTATCCAGAGGTCAACACTTAGATACACTTTTCAGTCGAAGCAATGGACTTGCCTGGTTCCTCTCAAGATTAATGGCTCAGGATTGAGATTAAGGGCATAATCTCTGGTAAACACATGGAAAAAAGACAATTTACATGAACAAATCTAAAACAATAGCATTGGCCTTCCTAATATCAAACAATACTCATCTTCTCTTCTATTCTCCATCCTCCAGCCCCTAACTACCAGCAAAGCAAGGGTCATATGCTAGATATATGGATATCTAGGTTCAGAGAAGCTAAGTAACTTGCTTCTGAAATTTATTCTTTTTAATTCTTTCATGAGGAATTATTTACCAATTAAATAGGACAGCAGCCCAAGTAGAAACAGAGACATACACTGAAATCTGTTAGCATCAACTGTTACAGTCATTCTTCTCTAGATGACATATTGTTGCTATATATAGTTTAGATATGAGTAATGAGAATGTGATTGCAAGCCAATATTTAGGGAAAAGCTAGGCTCATCACGACTGCTGCTCTGATGGAATGTCTTGGTGATGGATTTAGTCTTATATTTTCTCAATTTATTTTTCTCTGGGATGCTTTTCTATTTAGGGTATTAAATGACTTACATTTCATGGACAGAGAAGGACACTTATTAATTGTGAAATCTTGGGCAAGTTATTTAATCTTTCCAAGCTTCCTCATCTATGAAATGGGGATAATAATAGTATCTACCTCACACAGTTATTTATGAGGATTAAATGAAACAATGCCTATAAAGAATTTGGAATAGGACCTGACATACAGTAACTACTTAATAAAGTGGGCTGTTCTTATTCTTGCTAGAGAAATACTAAGAAATAAATGGTCGTTTTAATTGTCAGCTAAAAGTAATCCTATTTGAACATTTCTTCTTATAAATTATAGATAATACTCAATCCAGGAGAAGTTAATGATGCCAGTAAAAGAGTCACTGAAAGTAGGAAGAAAATCTGATATAAATAAAGGGTTAAGGCAAATATAGAGGTCTTCATGCTCTAGAGTCAAAGAATTTATGCTCCTCCGAGACCAATAAGGAGGATAATCACGAATTTAAGTAATTTTAAGTGGGAGAAAATAACTTAAGTCATATTTAATGGGAGGATCATTCTGAGGAATATGAGAATTGTGAGAACCTGCTTCTTATAATCTTGATAATTCACATGAGCAGGCCACCTGCTTTAAACTGGAGATGAAGAATTGGAGAAGTATTGGGAAAGAGGGAGACATGTAACATATGCAGCATGAATCAAAGGAGAGAGAGCCAAGAGGAGAGAGAAAGACAGAGGGAATCATTTGTTAGGGAAGTCAGAGAGAAACTTCCTCCTACTGAGCTGGAGAAACCCTTGTTCCCCACATTTAGCATCAGAATGTCCTGCTGTGCTATCCAATGTAGTTAAAGTTGAAGGTCTGGCTTCATGGAAAGAAGGATGCAAATGTTCACATTCCCTAGAAAGAAATGTACATTCACAACAGAACACACAGCTAAAGTTGATAACATCTCACCACAAAATATTACTCTGTGAGGCAAACCTTAGTTCTTCTTTGTGATTCAAGATAGTTATGAGAGTTAGAGATGTACGTTGAGATGGTGTTCCTTCCATTATAGTCACAAACTCACACACACACATTTATATATTTATACTCAGACACACACACACACACAATTATCATGAATGTAACTACTCCACATGCAAACTAACACAAATATATTGCATCCTGGCAACTCAATCAACAACTGTCATCAGCAACATGATTTTCTGAAAAAAATAATTCTTGGCAAATTTCCAGACAAAAAGGACAATCTCTCCTTCATTAAATGGCAGTTGCATTCCTGGAAATTTCAGGGACCATTAAAATCAAGCAAAGCTAATTTGTGCATATATGTTAAATGGAACTAGATTCAAAGTTCAGATAATTGTAAATAGATCTTGTGAGACAGTCAAAATTTTTGTGGGTCGTGGCACAAATCTTTAATATCTAGCATCCCTGGTCCCTGTTCCCAAATGTCAGTAGTGTTCCTTGATTATTGTGTCAATTAAAATTGGGCCCCATCTCTAAAATTTCCCTGCCCCTGGCTCCAGAAGCAGCACAGCCATTTTTGAGAAGCACTGCTATATCATGTCCATGCTCTTGAAGGGAGCCAGCAATACCCTAGGTGAATGAATACACTATTTTAAGGAAATATCTCCATAGCACAAAACATAAGGGCACGCATTTACTGTGGTGGTGCTCCTCACAGAGCCACAAGTGTTACAGACTCAGTCAAAGAGGCACTGAATGACCCTAGAGCATCTCCACATAGAGAGACGTATACACACCGCCCCTTGGCCACATCTGACCACCCATGACAAGGCTGCCGGCAGCATGCCATAAACCTGTAGCTACATCATTCTACTCCTGATTAACAGACCTGGACATCCATCTGCTCACCTACATGTCCCACAGATAATACCTTGGCAACAATGTCTACTTCCTATGAGAAACGCTGCCTTGGAAGACCACAAACAGGGCCATCCTTATCATTTCTCCAAAATTCCATTCATCTGTATGTGTGGAGTATCTGACAGAAAGGTAGCCAGCCCTGAGGACCCACTGGTCCTATCTGGGCTCTGCTCAAGCTAGGTGGAGTATAATGAGTGTTTATTAAAGGAAGCCATGAGGGACAGTTCTTGTTACACTGAGTACAGGAACTCTAATGACCCTGATCGTTCCTGAGGCTGAATCTGGAGGCTTATCCTGGATTCTGGGAAGTGCTGGAGGCCTCCATAAAAAGAGTTCTGTCATGATCGTGACTCCACTGCAACTCCACTCTGCTACCAACTCCACTCTGCTACCAACAGGCCACGTCCCCCTGTGGCACTAAGTTCAAATTCCAAGGGAGAAATGTTGTTGGCCTGGCTTATCCTCCTCATTCAGGCTTCAAGTTATGGCTCATCCATTAACTCTGGGATAGGCCCTTTCCCTCACCTCAGTGTTCACCATCATGGACAGAGTTAAGAGCAGGGACACCTGGTCCACTGCCCACTCAGCAGAGGCGATGGGAGGAGTAGATTCTCTGCAAAAGTAGAATGACAGAGACCACCCTAAAATGGCTGAGATACCTGCCATCCAGAAGACTAGGTGAGCTTTCCAAGTAGTGGCAAGGCAAATGCTTCTCAGGTCTGCAAGAGAGAAGAAAAAGATGGAAGATAGAGGCAGTGCAGTGTAAGAATGTATTTATCAACCATGCTGACTTCCTCTAAGTTTCATAGGCTAGTAGCCTAGAACCACTGGACAAATATGTAGCTTTCCCAGGAGACAGGGAATCTGTGTTCTTATATCCTATGACATCATAGGTAAGCAGTTTAAGTGTGACCAGAAATCAGTAATTTAAATGTTATGAACTTCTGTTATCCCCTTTCTTAATGGGGAAAAATTCTCCATACCTTTCAGAAAGTTGGTGCAGTAAGTAGGCCCCAGCTTTTCTGAGAAGTCAGATAGGAGGTGCTGGACATATTTTAATAATGCTAACTCTAGAGAGGTTTATGAGTAGTTTTCAAGAGTCAGTACACTTTCCAACCCTGGAAATTTTGAATACCTTTGTATATTTTTAGAGAAGCAGGTCTCAAACGAGGGTCAATTTTGCCACCCTCTCCCCAACACCCCCAGGGGACATTTGACGGTGGCTAAAGACATTTGTGGTTCTCACAACTGGGTGTTGGGTGAGTTGCCACTGACATCTCTTGGGCAGAGGCCAGCAACACTGCTAAACATCCTACAATGCACAGGACAGCCCCCACAACAAAGAATTACCAGTCCAAAATGTCAATAGCTCAAGGTTGAGAAATTCTATTCTAGGATGAGAATCCATAGCAAGCATTATTCACATTCACAAAGGGTCCATGGCCTAAATAAATTTAAGATCCCCAGCTCTAGACTTTGGCCAAAGGCCACAGAAGGCTCCACTTAAGCTTCTCACTTCATGCCTGGCTCTTTCACCTGCACCCTAGGCAAGCCACACAATCTCCTCTCTTCACATACCCCTAGTTCTACCACTGAGCTCACCTTACAGAAAGGAAAATCCCTGTCCAAACAACTCATCTTTGAACAAACCATCTCTCTACCTGCTTCTCGATTTCCTGGGCCAGTTAAAGACTTTTGACATCCTCACAACCTCAACCTATCTTAACACATACATATCAAGCTGCAGAGTCCTTCTCAAGCCCAGATGGCTACTCCATGATTCATGCTCGGCCAATGACTATTTCTCTGCTGCCACTAATCAACTCTCTTTTTGCTCTACCTGTTGCTAGATTGCTCCTCCATCTCTATCTCCCTCTTCCGCTCCACATACAGACAAATCAGGCTTTCTAAAAGGAATGACAAAGCAACAAAGCATCATTTCCCCACTAAGCAAATGGGAGCTCTGCCCAGAGGGAGGCAGCTGAGCTGCGACGCATTAGGGACTGCCATGTTGGCACTACCAGAGGTTCATTCTATGCAGTAACTGAGCTCAAAGGCCTCCCTGTGAGATGTACTTCAGTTCTCTGCATGGAAGGGAGCCCTCTGTGTGGTTTAAAACACCTCCACAAAGTACAAATAAGCACACTAAGCTACACAGTAAAACACAGTCTAACATCGCCCAACCTCCACCATTATATGCTGTTAAATATTTAATTAAGGCGTCCTATGAAGCAAACTGTTATATACACAATAAAGAGGGAAAAAAGAAAAAACAAAACACAGGTGTAGAACAGCCTGGTAGTGAGTACGATTTTCATTTGCTTTTACCCAAGGGCATTTGGAGAACAGATTGTTTTGCCAAATATTTATCCATTTCTTCATTTTCTTGAAACATGTCTTTTCCAGAAAGAAAAGACATTTAACAAGAATTAAAAACATGTGTTTAAATCATTTAGAAAGTTTAATTTTCTTTAAGAATGGTTTCCGGAGCTGCGGTCTTCTCCAAGTTTTTGGAGTTGCATTTTCACCTGATCATATGTCAAGTCTGACCTGAGTAACCCTACGTGGGCCTCTGTCAATCACATGGAGTTTTCCTTGGACCACCACCAACCCCCAACCCGCCCCCAACTGAGTTAATTTGCCATCCACTGGTATCTGCTGTAATAGAAAAGCTAATACTAACAAAAGACCTGACACAGTTGTTTGATATGAAGGATTTGGTTTTCTGGGAGCTTGTTTCCTATCATTGTGGAGGTTATACAGCAAATTTCTGGAGGAAGGCCAGGCAGTTTTGAATACTGTAGTTCTGAGTGGCTTAGTCCCATAAACGTAATCAAAGTCTGTATTAAGTTTACACCTTGCAGGTAATAACAAGTGACACAAAATGTAGTAAAAGATGCTGAACACAGCCGAGAAAAGTTAATGAAATATGAATGAAAGCAAACAACTGCCTCATCTATTGTTCCAACCTGGGCCCCATACTCCTAATGGGAACTTGAGCTAAATGAAAGGAGGTGCCAAGCATTAAGTTCAAGAAAGAACTTGAGTGCAATAGCTGGAACTGCTTCTTGTGGTTTTGACATGCCCGAATAGCATTTCAGGAGCTGACAAACTAAGCTACACCTGACCTTGCAGCTGGCAGCATCTAAGGGTGAAAGGTTAAAGATAAATTGTTCTTTAACAATTTCTCTGTCGTATAATATTTAAAGAAAAGCAAAATGGAATGGCACTCTTTCCATACCTTCTAGCTTCTTTATTCAGAAGAAATAAAAATAGTGGACTTGGTGCTAACTAAACCATACCTTGTTTTCCTTATTTTATGAGACAGGATCTCACTGTGTCACACAGGTTGGAGTACAGTGGCACCATCATAGCTCACTGCAACCTCTGCCTCCAGGGCTGAAGCAATTCTCCCACCTCAGCCTCCCTGTAGATGGGACTACAGGTGTGCATCACCATGGCCAGGTAATTTTTTAATTTTTTGTAGAGGCAGGGATCTCCCTATGTTACACAGGCTGGTCTAGAACTGATGGCTTCAAGTAATCCTCCTGCCTCAGCCTCCCAAAGTGCTGGGATTACAGGCATGAGCTACCTTGCCTGACTAGTTTTCTTTAAAGAGATGGATTTTTGAGCATGATGTTTCTCTTTTCTCCAAGATGTGGCAGCAGCCAATTCTTCAGTAATGGCATGCCTCTAAGAACAGCTATCTTCATCATCCATACCATGAAATAGACTTGTAGCCTTGTAGCCATTCTAGCCTTGAACAACAGCCTGAACAAGAAGGCTCTTTTCTTTTGAGGACATGAACACCTATTCCTACAACAACAATATCAAGATCCTCTAAATTCTCCCCCAAATTGTTTTCCTAGAGCAAGTGAGGAGTCTTGCAGGAAGAAGGCACCTTTTTCTGAATATAATATGGCTGCATTCAGAGATTCTTCTTGTTAAACAGGCCTACAGAATGTATTCAAGAGAAATCCTCCAAAAATGGAGAAATTCAAGACTTTAATCATGACTTAGCATTCACTTTCACAGATTCACTTAGCATTCACTTTCACTAAACTAGAAGCATAGGAATTATGGGTTTTTTTTTATTTTTTATTTTTTTGAGACAGTGTCTTGTTCTATCACCAGGTTGGAGTGCAGTGGCATGATCTTGGCTCACTCTAACCTTTGACTCCCTAGTTCAAACAATTCTCCTGCCTCAGCCTCCCAAGTAGCTGGGATTACAGTCATGTGCCACCATGCACAGCTAACTTTTGTATTTTTAGTAGAGATGGGGTTTCACCATGTTGGCCAGGATGGTCTCGATCTCCTGACCTCGGTGTTCCGCCCCCCTTGGACTCCCAAAGCAATTATGTTTTGCTACCGTTGAAGCTGGCCAAATATTTGATCACCTGAAACTTATTTTACCCACCAGTATATGTCTTTGTTGTTGTTACCAACTACCTGGACAGATTCTGATTCAATATATAAATATACAGGTTACAAATGTCATTATACATTATTAAAATAGCTTTAGTGACCAGGAGTACAAAAGTAACACAGGTAGAAATCAACGAGGGGATTAGTTTGGTCATGGCATATTTGGAGCCCCAGTCTTCAGCTAGCCCAGCAATCCTACCTCCAGTAATTACACCAATACCAGACTTTCTTCATTTCATATTTTTGCACCTGAAGTGTGTGAAAGCAGTTCAGTTCCAAATGACATACAATTTTATGCTCAAAAGCTCATTCGGATCCATGAATCCAAACCAAACGAGCAATGGTCCTCAGCTGCAGGAAGGAATAAACAAAGCAGATCCGTAAAGACATGCTGATGGCAAATTTATTATTATTTTTAAATTTGGACATGCATTTCATACATAATTCTAAAGTTCTTTAGTAATAGATATTTTTTTAAAGTAGCACCATCAAAATCAAGCCACCAAAAATTAGAGGAAGAGAGCACTAAATTTTTTTAAGGAGACAAAGATATATCATGAAGACTAGAGAAGCATATGAATCTCAAAGTCCTTAGAGAAAAAAACAGAAACATGTAAGCGGTGCAAAAATATAAGATAAGAAGTACTGCTCGGGTAGGAGGGAAGATGTATTTTAAGTTGAGCAAAGGTCTGATTGTACTTTTGAAGTACTGAGAACAGGAAAGGAGGGAAAGAGCAAATAAAACCTCAGGATTGCTCAACGAGAGTAACAAAGGACAATGGAGTAAAGAAACATGCAATTGGTATTTATATTTTTTGTTACAGTGGCCAAGGAGCTAGAGGAGTTTCTGTGTGATTAAAACAAAAAAAATGTTAGGTTTCCTTATATAGAAAGTCAAAGACTGGGATGGAAGTCAGGAGAAAAAACAAAACCAAAGACTAAAAATCAAAAACATAGACAGTGTGAATACTGTTTTACCAAATCCTAGCAATTCTTGAAACTTTATGGAAAAAGACAAAGAAAATAAAGGAACTCATTTTTCTGAGAACGATTGTGTCTGTGCATTACATATGCTATAGTTTGGATGTTTGTCCCTGCCCAAATCTCAAAAAGAATTGTAGTCTCCAGTGTGGAGGTGGGGGCTGGTGGGAGGTGTTTGGATCATGGGGGCGGATCCCTCATAGTTTGGTACCATCTTCATGATAGTGAGTTCTTGCAAGATCTGGTCGTTTAAAAGTATGTGGCACCTCCCCCTTTTCTCTCTCTTTGTCTCTCTCTCTGGCACTTGCTCCTGCTTTCACCATGTGATGTGCCTGCTCCCCCTTCACCTTCTGCCATGATTGTAAGCTTCCTGAGGACTCTCTAGAACTAGATAGATGCCAGCACCATGCTTCCTGTACAGTCTGAAGAATCATGAGCCAATTAAACCTCTTTTCTTTATAAATTACCTAAATTACCCAGTCTCAGGTATTTCTTTATAGCAAGGCACAAATGGCCTAATACAACAATGTATGTATAAATATATATTCCCTAAATTCATTTTTAGAATTTAAGATTTAAGTTGCTAAGTGAGAGTTTATTTGAGAAAACCAGAGTTGTTCTAAGCATACTACTTAGATAGTAGTTAGTTATTCTAACATACTACTTAGTTGTTCTAAGCATACTACTATTGGTTGTGGCTAACCTCCAAAATGCTGCTTAGGTGCTATGATTAGATTTGATGGAACAAACTTAATATTCCTAACCTAATATGTGAGCTTATAAAAACTAGTGAAAGAATGAATAACACCTCATCGATCAATATTGGTCTTTCACCCACAAAGAAATATATTAAAGCTTACTTTTCCTCAAGCTACAAAGGAAGCTACCATTGAGGAAAACAGAATATACAGTCTTTAAACTTGATATGATTTACATTCAGTGCATAAAACAGAAAAGAGTGGGCATTATATTAAAGCTTCATCATGTTTCTATTAGGAAGACCAACAGACATGGAAACTAGATGCCTTCAAAAAACAAAACAAAACTCTAAAATGATCCTATCAACAGAAAAATGGCCCGGTCTCCTTCCCTTAAGCCTGCTTTTCTATTTCAGAATCATTTGCTCAAACATTCTTGCCCTTGCCCATTATCAAGCAATAAGCTATCTTTGAGTCTGGCTTTTGGTCCATACCACCAATCCAGACCACATGGGAATCAGGAAGAGCTAGAGATTAGCAGATGAAAGGCCATCTGGAATAGAGTTCTGAAGATATTTCCAAGCCACAGCACTGAGGACCAACTGCCAGAAGAGTCTTGGGCTAAGACGAAGAAACCACCTGACAAGTGTAGGTGGGATCCAGAGGAAAAACCAAGGGTGGTGGAATTGATTCACTAGGAAATAACATACCATATTTATGCATTCCCTCTGGGGGTTTGTTTCAGCTGCACTATGTAGGAAAAGGTAGTAGGTCTTGCAGGTTAGAAAACTGCCCTAAAAATAGAACTGGTGCAGGAGAAAACTTTGAGAAGGGTCATAAGGAGAGGGCACACTTAGAGTGGGCATAGGGCCTTCTGGGCTATTCTTTTGCTAGTGCCTCATTTCCCCAAGATGCTGTGAGATTCAAGAGGCAATGAGAATGTCAATAATGATCAACAACATGACTAGGCCAGGAAGTCACCCTGAGAATAGGCAGCGTGCCCAGGATGAAGGGGCTGGGAGTGCAGGATGAAGGGGATACATGCACTGAAAGCTCTGTGTGAAGCATGAGCACAATTTCATTCCAGGCTTTTTCAATAGGCTGGGGAGAAGCTTTAATGCACTAACAGTCAAGATAACTTCTTGAGCATTGTTTTGAGATTCGTCTAATTGCCATCTAAAAGTCAAAAGGTAGGAATTCTCTTCTTTCTCATGGACTACGTGAAGTTATGAAACTTCTTTTCTCTCTCTACAGCTTGCCCATTTTCTTTCATAGGCCATTCCAAGTCCAAATCCTTTACTTCCAGGGTACATTTTCTTCTCTGCTCCTTAAATCTTTCTATTCTTTCCTCTACTTCCCACTGCCATCCCTTCAGCATCACCACTACTAAGAAACCATGGAATCTAAGCTATTGGCACTGGGTTTCCTGTCTTGACCGTAAAATGGGATCCATGCACTTCAGTCTTGGTTTAGACACCTGTAGAAACCCATGGGGGATAAAATGAAATGATGATGTGGGTTACATGGGTAGATCCATTTGTCCAAATTATTAGGATTTTTTAATGTACATTAAATTTCTCTCAAAAACTTAAAAATGATTGAGTAGGGGGTAGGGAATGGGTGTAGATAAATATAAAGCAAGAATAATAATTACTGAAACTGAGTGATTGGTACATAGGAATTCATTCTACTATTCTGTTTACTTTGTGTATGTTTTAAATTTTACATAACAAAAGTTGAAATGGTGATTCCTATGTACTATATCACAGCCATGAATATCTGTATGTTCATTTCTATATAATCATATCTATTCATATACATTCATATGTATACAGTTGCTTCTTGAACAACATAGATTTGAACTGCGTGGGTCAACCTCTCATGCCTCCCCTGCCACTTCCTCCATGTTTTCCACCTATGCCACCCCTGAGACAGCAAGACCAACCCTTCTTCTTCTTTCTCCTCTTCAGGCTACTCAACATGAAGTTGACAAAGATGAAGACCTTTATGATAAACCATTTCCACCTAATAGACAGTATTATATTTTCTATTCCTTATGATTTTCCTAAAATATTTTCTTTCCTCCAGCTTACTTTATTATAAGAATACACTATATAATACATATAACATACAAAATATGTGTTAATTGACTATTTATGTTATTGGTAAGGCTTCCAGTCAACAGTAGGCAATTAGTAGTTAAGTTCTGGGGAAGTCTCAAGTTATATGAAGATTTTTTTACTGCACAGGAGTTTGTATTAGTTTCCACACTGCTATAAAGAACTACAGAAGACTGGGTAATTTATTTAAAAAAAAGTTTTAATTGACTCACAGTTTTGCATGACTGGGGAGGCCTCAGGAAAATTACATTCATGGTGGAACATGAAGGAGAAGCAAGTACCTTCTTCACAAGGCAGCAGGAGAAAGACAGCAAGTGAAGAAGTGTCACATTTGAAAACCATCAGCTTTCATGAGAACTCACTCATTATCAAGAGAACAGCACAGGGAAAACTGCCATGATCCAATCACCTCCCACCAGGTCTGTCCCCTGACACAAGGGAATTACAATTCGAGTTGACATTTGGGTGGGGACACAGAGCCAAACCATATCAGGGTCAACATCCTTAACCTCCATGTTGTTCAAAGGTCGACTGCATACACACACACACATACACACACACACACACACACACACACACACACACTCATACACATATTCCTGAGAAGTGGAGACACTCATTTCAGAACCATCTGGTCCTGATTTTACCACATGTGGTTCGCTATTCACTCAGTGAGAAAAAGAGGACTTTGACGTCTGTCAGCCTATCCAACATTTGCATTGACTTAAGCATTCGGTTATGAAGTATTTTAGCTTTTTCTGACCTCCAGAATGGGAGCTGGGTGACTGGAACACATCTCCTCTGCACTGAGATTTGCAATAACACCACTTTATGTAATCCTCTCTATCGCTTGCCACCATCCAAAACACTCGCCTGTGCTCCATTACTCAGGATGAAAATGGAGTCTGCAATGTGATATCTCAGGGAACCTCTAGGTGTGTGACCAAATACTTTCCCCTATAATTATCACTCTGACTGACAGTACTATTACAGACAGTGTTCTTCTCATTCTTGCCTGGCAGTTTATTTCCTTTTCACTGGTACGTTCTTAAATGACCAAAATATGTACAATCTATGGTTTTCACTAACTCTCTAGCATGTTTATTTCATCACCTCAACATGGGTTACTTCCTTCCCATCCTGTTTTACCTTTCTCAGTTTTGCTGCCTTTTCCTTAACATAATCTCTTACATTATCTGGATTAATCTCTATATCAAATGAATTTATTCCAGTAGAAAAGAAAGGCCACATCCTAGAACTCTTTGAAAATAATCTGTTCATAAACCACTCACTAAACATTTCAGTGTAAGACAAAACACTTAATGATTTAGACAAATGAAGGATAGCTTAGTATGAATTATGGAATATTTAAAAAGAAATATCCTAAAAATAAAAAACTATTACACTCAGTAGAGGACAGAGGCTTACGAATGACTGGAAGTAGGAGTGCTTGCAGACTTATTTTGATGAATACAGAATAATGTTTTTTAATTAGCATACTAATAACTTTGTGAGTAAATTTTTGCTTCTCAAGTACTGGGAATGGCATGCCTTCTAATGACGTTGATCTGCACACCCACTTCCACTATTTATCTGCTTCATAGATACTTCTTCTTTCTTTAAATATAAGACAAATCAGGAAGATCTCTGCCTCAATTTTTATAAATTTTGAGTTAGTGGAGTCTAAATTCATGAAATTCAACTACCATATGGTATCATACAATAAATCAAGGGTTTTTAAACAATTGTAACCTGGCTTAGACTTTTCTCAAGCAATCTACAGCTCTTCATACTGTTTCCTACACATAAGCGAGATGGTAATGTTCACAAAGTAATCCAACATTGATGCAGATGGTATATGCAAAATGTAGAAAAGAAAAATTCTGAATTCACTAAAACTAGGCACAAAGAACATGATAGCACATGGTTGATACACAGCAGCTGGGATAAACATACATTGGGCCAGGTGGGTTCACCTCCCTCCACATACCCTTATCTCAGGTTTTCCGGGGACCGGTCCCCTTCTCCTTTCCTTCTCATCCACATGACTCCTGCAAACTTCAGCCTTCATGCTGGGTGATCCCAGGCCCAGCCACTTACTTTCTGCACTTTCCTTTCAGCTAGAAAAATTTCAGCTTTTGTCTTGCCTTTCTGCCAAAGTGTTTTTGCTTTTTTTTTTTTTTTTAAGACAGAGTCTTGAAACCCCGTCTCTACTAAAACTACAAAAAACAATTAGCTGGGCATGGTAGGGGGCGCCTGTAGTCCCAGCTACTCGGGAGGCTAAGGCAGGAGAATGGTTTGTTTTTTACAATTGTCAAAATCACTAAACTTGAATATTGATTCATTACTATTATTTAATCTATAGTTCACATGCAAGTTTTATCAACTATCCTAAAAATGTCCTTTATAACTTTTTATTTTCTTGGTTCACGATTCAAGGGAGGATCACATATTGCACATTTTTAGCATAATTTTTATTATGGTAAAATACATATAACATAAATTTACTATTTTTTTTTTTTTTTTGAGACGGAGTCTGGCTCTGTCTCCCAGGCTGGAGTGCAGTGGCCAGATCTCAGCTCACTGCAAGCTCCGCCTCCCGGGTTCACGCCATTCTCCTGCCTCAGCCTCCGGAGTAGCTGGGACTACAGGCGCCCACCACCTCGCCCGGCTAGTTTTTTGTATTTTTAGTAGAGACGGGGTTTCACCGTGTTAGCCAGGATGGTCTCGATCTCCTGACCTCGTGATCCGCCCGTCTCGGCCTCCCAAAGTGCTGGGATTACAGGCTTGAGCCACCGCGTACTATTGTAACTATTTTGAAGTGTTCATTTCAGTGGCATTAAGCACATTCACACTGTGATGCAACTATCACCACCAAAGTAGTTTAAAGAGTCTTTATCACCGGGACTCAGGGTAGGTCTGAGTCCTTGGCCAGAGCTGTGGGCTTTGAACCCAGTCAGAACAAGGACCTTAACTAAGCTATGACTAACCTGGCACAAATAAAACAGTACAGTAATCTCTCAGTGTCAATGAGGGATTGGCTCCAGGAGTCTCCTCAGATACCAAAATCCCAGGATGCACAAGTCCCTGAAATGAAATGGTGTAGAATTTGCATGTAACCTAAGCATATACTCTCATATCGTACATGTTCACTACAGACTCTTTTCTGAATATTTGTGAACACAGCTTACTTGAAACCACGGATGTGAACCCACAGACACAGAGGGCTGACTGTATTTAAAATGAGGCGAAGTACAAATGTCCTTGATGTACTAAACTAGGCATTCTTCCATACCCAGCTAACGTAAAGAATAATGGTTAGACCATAAATTTAACACTCCAGGTCAGTCCTGAGCACATATGTAGGTATTTCATTAGTAAAAGTGTACCAAAAGTCAAGGTTAACGGAACTTTACATTGAAGATGAAAAGAAGAGGAGGGAACTATCTGAAATCCCCAAAGCATTTTTTTCTCACTTAAGCTCCTCTTTATGAGCTGCAAGTAAATTTTCCACATTGTGAATTTTCAGAGACAAATTCCTCTTGTGTTTCTCTCTGTTACCCAGCTCAAACTGATCTGGATGTGCCTGAGCAAAAATACAATTAGGTAGAGAAATCTGTTTTAAAAAACAAAACAAAAAACAAAAAACAAGTGTGGCCCAAGTGTGTCATTAGAATTAGTTTGCATATTTATCTAGGGAAACTATAAGTTGGTTTCCGAGGTAAATATTCAAGGCTGTTTCCAAAGATATTCCTGGGAATATGTAGTACATATGCTTTGTATCTCTGAATTTTAGACCTTTCCAAGGTTCCTGGCTGCCACTTCAGAGAGTGGGGGTTATATTTATGTTTCAGCATCCTGAGTGAGTATTCTGGGTGTGGAGACTGAATTTGAATCAAAGGACTTAGCAAATTTGCCTTCTAATTCTGAACCCAATAAAAAGAGATCCAAGAGTAGCAGCAAACAGGACACTTGAGGTAGCAGAAAAGGAAGGAAACATGTTTCTAACACCTAGCAGGTACCAGACACGGAGCTAAGCAGTTTACATACTGCATGTTATTAATCCCAACTTCATCTCTGTTTCCAACCCTATATTTTACAGAGAGGAAAGTAGGGCCCAAATATATGGAAAGTAACATATTAGTATGTGACAGAGCCTGAACTCAGGCTCCTGTGGCACCATGGGGTCATGCAGTGTTGCTTGTCTGGGCAATCCCGTGAACACTCGGTTTCCAGTAACAGATCAATGGCAAGCTGGAAAAACATTTCAGGTGGTGTGCCACAAAGCATTTCTTAGAAGATATTTCCTGCCTCACCTTTATCATTGGCTGGAACAAATCCACCTGATGTGCATATGATTGCAAATGCTTTATATGAGATGGACACTAGGTATATTAGGTAACTAAATCGGGATTGGAGAAAATACAGACAAGCTGGAGTAATGGACTGAATGGAACAGGATGTTACAATGAGGTAAGTGTCAAGGTCTGCATATAGGTTCAAAAAGCCAATTGTACAATAATACATGAGCGAAACCAAGTTTAAGAGCAATGTCTACAGACATTTTTCAGGCAACAATAGAGTCAGAAACAATTCATAGGGTCATGTGGTCACAGACACATAATTCTAAGCTATATTAAAAGATGTAGAACATCTACAATAAGCGTGGTAATATTTCTACTTTGACCTGCACTGATCAAGCAATGATCTAAAAGAAGCATTTTATGCCTTCAATAAATATTTATTGAGTGCCTTCTAAGTTACTAGGTACTGTGTTAGGCCTTGGGGAGCTGGTGGAGAACAAAAAAAGACACAGTCTCTATTATCACAAAGCTTAACAGCCCAGAAAATGCAGGTAAAGTAAAATGTACTCAGAGAATGAAGAGGAACTTAAAACTATGTCTTAGAGCAACAATAAAAGAAATGGAGGATTTTTAGCCTTGAGAAAAATCTTTCTTGAAGTGCATATGACAGGTTGATGGGGAAAATAGAGATCATGTTTTATGGTAGATTTTACACTATTCAAAACATGTCCTGCCCCTCTTGGTGAAAAGACTATGCATCCTCGGCCCACAAATGTTAGGGCTGGCCATGCAACTTGTGAAACTCCTCCTCATGGAAGAATTATGTATCTCGATCATCATTGGCCTCCACAGCAGTCACTTGACTTGCTTTGGCCAATAAAATGTAGGCAGAAGTGATTATGTAAAGAAAATTCAGCTAGCAACATTAGGAGTGGCAGTCCATCCTGGTTGTGGCTAGTAGAAATCTGTTGAGTAGATTTGGTTTCAAGCAGTAATACAACTTCCAGTTTATAACAACAACAAAAAAGAGCCTCTTTTACTAAGCATATGCTATCTTAGCCAAAACCAGAAGTGGGGTTGTTCACCAATAAGCCCAACAGAAGCACCAAAGCCTGTATTCTAATTCTTTTGTTTGTTTGGTTGGTTTGGTTGTTTTGGTGTTTTGGGTATCTTTTTTTAATATTTCATTTCCATAGGTTTTTAGGGAACAGGTAGTATTTGATTACATGAGTAAGTTCTTTAGTGGTGATTTCTGAGATTTTGGTGCACCCATAACCAAAACAGCGTACACTGTACCCAATGCGTACGTAGTCCTTTATCCCTCACCCTGCTCCCACCCTTTCCTTCAAGTCCCCAAAGTCTATTGTATCACTCTTATGGCTTTGCATCTTCACAGCGTAGCTCCCACTTATGAGTAAGAACATACAATGTTTGGTTTTCCATTTCTGAGTTACTTCACTTTTTTTATACGTAGAGTCTTACTCTGACACACAGGCTGGACTGCAGTGGTACAATCATGGTTCATTGCAGCCTCTACCTCTCAACTCAAGAGATCTTCCCACCTTAGCACCCCAAGTATTGAAATTACAGGCATGTGACCCCAGGCCTAGCTAATTTTTTGTTATTGTGGTTTTAGAGACAGGGTCTTGGTATATTGCCCAGGCTTGCATTCTAATTGTTACTATTTCCCAAAATTAGATGGCCCAACTATCATTAACACATATTGGTGCTGCCAATTTTACTGTAATAGTTGGTTTGATTAAATTTGTTCCAATCAATTTTATTGATATATAAGGACACCTGTAGTGTATCACATGCAGTTTCAGCTAAAAGTTTAGTGATCAGGCTGGAAATAAAAAAAAAAAAAAAAAGATGCTTGACTTTATTACTAATACTGTTGACGCTACTCTTGCACAGTAATCTGCTTCTACTTAAGTGACCAGCGTTAGGAAATGAGTTATCATTGGTGACCTCTAAGTGAAATTGTAAAGATGTCAGATAACTTGGTGGTTTGCTTGTACATGAAAAAGTAAGATAACATGCTTCCTTTTCTTCATTCTGTTCAATACTTGAGCTTTTACTAGGCACTCAAGTCCCTTTGGAAACCAATTTATATATTTATTACAATTAAGAACTGCTGCTTCTAAAAGGGACTGCAGAATGAACTTCAATTAGACTTTATTTGCTGGGATTTGCCCTCCTAGCTCCTCTCTTTCACTTATTCCACATTTGTGAGGTTGCATTTAAATTACAATTCACCTTTATGACCACCTGAGCAATTAGTTTGCGTTCTTAGAAGAAGATATTGCTCAAGTAGTCCCTCCTCAACTAGAAGGATATCTCAATTCCAAATCTGTATAACTGACACTGTGACAAGGGAAAAGTTGTTCTTTTCTTACATTATCATTAGCTACGACTTCAAGTGTAAGCAGCAAACATCACATGCTTATTTTGAAAGCACTCATGAGGGTTACCATGATACTAGAAAACATGGTCTCATATATTATAATCCAGTTGGAGAAATGAAAAGAACATAAAACATATTAAAAATGAAAAAGCTGAAGAACAAAATCTTTAGATAACAGATCAAGATAAAATAGTTAATCTGCCACTATTTCAAAAAGAATTGCACAAAAAACAATTGTATTTATGTTTGGAGGAGGAAGAGTTTGTATTAAGGCTAGGAAATATTACACAATGCCTAGCACACAGTAGAACTTACTAAACATTAGCTGAAGAAATGAATGGAGTAATAAGATGGCTCAGAAAGAAAGCCCTCTTAGAAATGAGACCAAAATGATGGGATTTAGCTCCACCTGTGAGGACTTTTATATCCTAGATGTGGAACTTGGGCTTCATCTTTAGGCAAAGGGAATGTTGATTGTCCCAAATTCAAGGCTTGCACTCCCTGTTAGGGTATCATGGATATCTTATCCTTCACTTTCCCACTCATAAGTGTTATTGGTCTTCAACTATCTGCCTTCTAAGACTACTGCAGACTGAAGCTATCTCACCTTCCTCAGGCATATCTCAGTATTTCTCATCTGTTTAATTCATTGGGTAATTAATCACCTGTAATTTTTAATATAGCCTTATGATAGTTCATTTTAATGTGTCAGCTTGACTGGGCTATGGGGTACCCAGATATTTGGCCATTCTGGGTGTTTCTGCAAGAATGTTTTTGGATGAGATAAACATGTGTATAGGTAGACTAAGTAAAGCAATTGCCCTCTCCAATGTGGGTAGGGCTTATCCATCAGTTGAAGGCCTAATTAAAACAAAATGTTAATTCTCCCCGAAGAAAGAAGGTCTAATGATCTTCGAACTGGACATCATCTTTTGTCCTGCTTTCAGACTTGAACAATAAACATTGGCTCTTCCTATGTTTTGAGCTTGCCAACCTTTGGATTGGAACTACACTGTCAGTTCTCCTGGTTCTCAGGCCCTTAGACTCAGACTGAAACTAAACAATTCACTCTCCTGGTTCCAACTTGCTGGCTAACTCTAAAGATCTTGGGACTTACTAGTCTTCATAATTGCATGAGTCACTTCACTGGAGAGTACTGACTAATACAGCCCTGTTCTCTTGTCTTAAACTGCTATTACATATTTCAATCTAGCTTAGCCTTTCTACATGTTTACAGCTGGCTTTTCAAACTAGATTGTAAGCTTCCTGAGATCTGAGATTAGGAGGTATTCAACATCTGTGTCTCTTTTAAGGAGTTACTGGGGACTTGACTGTGGAGAACAGTGTGGTTACCACATGTAGTTTGGCAGATTACACCCTGCACAAGGTCCCCACTGAGAGGACAAGTGGGATAAAAATCTAGCACCAGGTCCCCTTTACCAAGAGTGGCCTTGGCACAGGGCTATGCTCATCTGGAGGAAGAGAAGTCTGTTTCTAATTCTCCAAGCCATTGAATGGGCTATTGGATGCCCTAGACAGCAACATTACAGGTTGGTCCCAGCAATGGGCTGTGTTAGCATCCCAGAATAATACAGACTGCCTGCTCTGTTCAACATTTGGCAGGACTCACCTAGCTCCATCTTAAAATGGCCAGAACTAAGAATCAGGAACTCCTATAATTCTTCCACAAAAGACTCTAAAGGCAAATGTACCTTCAGTTGACTTGGAATTAGAAAAATACATACTATATCAATGACGGTGTTTCCATAATTTCCATATTTAAAAGTATACGAGTCAGGCTTATTAACTGCAACTACCAGAGTCCAACTTCAAGAGATTAAGCATAAAGATATGTATTGGGTAGCTCACAGGAAGACTGGAAAACCACATGTAAAAAACAGGCAGGAAAGACACGGGTTCAGTAACAACCAGGTTCAGAACCAAAATGACACATAGAGTCAGCCCAGTGAAGACACCTCTCCCACAACCATTGAATACTTTACTTCCCCAGCAATTGCCACCACCTGCCCTACAAGGATTTCTCCACTACTCCTGCTTCCTTGCACCACTATCTCCGAATGCAAAATCTCTGGCAAGAGTATCTGATTGGCTAAACCCTAGGGAGACTGAGAAAAAGAGTAGCCAGTGTTTTCAGCATCTCAGTGGGAGGTAGGCTTGGCTTCCCACCCTGATTCCTAAGGCGAGGGATTTCTCAAATACAGAATGGGATTTAGACTTGGAAAGTCAAAGAATAAAAATATTCATTCCATGATTATAATTACATACATCTTGAACATCTGTTGTGTATGGGAAACAAAGTAGTGTGTATTGAATAGAAAAGTTTGTTCATTTATTTCAACTTCATTTAAACTCTTCATTGGGAGATCCCACATTAAATATAAATGCTCTCAGCTCCCTAATTTCAGGTGAGAACCCAATACATACAGCATTTCGTCAAGATGAGGGTCTCCCAGAACTCAGCTGAAAAGTACTGAATCAGGGCAAGTTTATACATACACAGAATCCTAATTCTTAAACGGGAAAACAAGTTTCAGCCAATTCCTTAATTCTGACAGATCTTATGCTGCTAGGATCCCCATCAATAACAAATGCAAGGAAATCATGAACACATATTTTGCAAACTGATTCAGAGACACCCAGGATGGGCACGGCAGCTGACGCCTGTAATCCCAGCACTTTGGGAGGCCGAGGCAGGCAGATCACCTGAGGTCAGGAGTTTGAGACGAGCCTGGCCAACATGGCAAAACCCCATCTCTACTAAAAATACAAAAATTAGCTGGGCACAGTGGTGGGTGCCTTTAATCCCAGCTACTCGGGAGGCTGAGGCAGGAGAATCGCTTGAACCCGGGAGGCGGAGGTTGCAGTGAGCTGAGATCATGCCACTGCACTCCAGCCTGGGTGGCAGAACCAGACTGTGTCTCAAAAAAATAGATAAATAAATAATTAAAAAATTAAAAAAAACAGCTTTTACCTATCAATTTACTTGTGAGGCTTGCTTATGATGTAATTACAAATACCTTTTAATATAAGGAAAGAGCACAGGTTCTCACATTGTTTTCACTTTAGAATACATGCCAAGGTTCATAATGATTTTTAGGTCTCAAAAATATATAAAACGTCAAGTATATTTTCTTTCTTGAAGTATATTCTCACAAATCTAGAAGACATTGTTATGGCTCCTACTCACTTTATAGATTACTAACTGCTAGACAGAAAGCTTATATAAGTAATTGCTGACTGAATATGCCAATAAGTAATAATGTCTCAACAATGATGTGAGGATAAACTGTGATGAGTGAAAATGTTTGGAATTCTTAAGAAGAAAATATGATGAGTCATGGAAAATACTGATGCATAGTTTCTCAACTAAATGATGGACAGCAAAGAATACTATGACTCTTATAAATAACTCTTTGTTTTTATTTTAAAGAAACTACACTAATATAAATCTTTTTATTTTCCACAATCAGGAAGTGACATCTGTCATGTTAAGCCCTGAACTTCTGCTGGGGCAATGAGTGAAGGCCTGGTTCATGGGCTCTGTCTCTTCCATACCACGGAGGTGAACTATTAAGAAGTGGCTTTAAAATCTTTATTAATAAAACCAACCCCAGACAAAAGTGTTCCTCAGAGACCTTTCCCCCACTCTTTCTCTCTGACTTCTCTGCTGCTGGTACCCCTGTCTCCCAGCAAGCTGTGACCTGGGTCCCATTCCCACAAGGCCTCCTCCTAACCTTTAGCTACTAACTTTTGCTGTTTTTACCCTTTCTGTATGTTTTGGCTTAATTCTGAAAAGCCTCCAATAAACAAAAGAGATCTTTTGGAGCAAAAGCCACCCAACATTTCACCATCCATGTCCCATTTTCCTTGGGGCACTGCTCAAAAGACGTTACAAGCTTGCCTTTCTGGTTAAATCAGTATCTGGCATGAAGGACAATTGAAAGTCAATTCATCTGGAGCAATGTCTCAAGGTACTGTCCTCCCATGGGAAGAGGGATCCCAGCGATTATGAACTCAGAGGAAAGTTGCTATGTTTCGATAGACTGGAACCTTCCAGGCAATCCTTAAATAATGGCCCTGAAGGAAGGGCCAAAGAGAAGCCTTTTGGGCCTATTTGTTTACCCAATAATTGGTCTACCCTACTCAACGTGTGGCCATTTACCCATATGTTACAGGTCAAAGACAGGTAAGAACAGAAATAGAGAGCAAGCATTAAAACATTGTTATAGCAACTTGACAATGTCTTCTGAGTCTAAGAATAAAAAATTGGTGTTTGTATTTTGTCTTTTATTCATTTTTTCTGATAATTCATTTTTATCGTATTTTATAAAAGTATGGATCTACAAAGTATTGGGAGGATTTCTTTGTGGTTTTTCACCACAGATAGCTTGATTAGCACTGGTTTAAAAGAACTAGAGGTGAAAATAAATTACTTGCAGTGATATTTGATAGAGCTATAGTACGTAATTCCTGATGATTTTTAGCTTAGAGGTTTATTTTAAAAATAAATTGTAAACACTTATTTAAACACAAGTATATGTGTTTGTATGCAATGTATTGCCAACACTTGTGTACTCATTATCTAGCAATACTGAAAACATGGAACAAACTACAGTCAACAAATACACTACAGAGAAGTGAGTTCTTTTCCAAGTCTAAAGAAGATTAAATATGATAAAAGGAATGAATGTCTCTGCCACTGAAATAACATAAATATTTGCTCTTTCAAGCTAGAACTTGAGAATACAATTGTTATTTGGCACTGAATATTTCTTCGTCAGCGCCCCAAGGAAGCCAGGTTGATCCCTGCGGCCTCTGGCTGGCTCAGGCATACCATCTTGGCTCGCACTCAAGCATGAAAGGACATCTCACATCACTGCCCCAGCCCCACTCCCTGCCCATTACCTGTTCCCAAGCAGTTTTGTTGGCAGGAGAAGGGTGGGGTGGTCAGTGTAGAGGACAAATAAAGTTACTGTCAGCCCTGTAGCTGAATAAGAAGTAGGAAGAGCCAAGCAGCATTTCCTAAAGCATGTCTCAATCTATACTTCGGCAAAGTATACACATCTGGAAATGTGTTCAGAATTTTAAGAATGAACTTATTTTTTTTCTTGGACTGAGCCAGATTTAGTAATTCTAATAGATACTGTATCAGATACATTAGAGTTTTGTAGTAATCCAAGGTAACTCCCTAGGTGGTGTGATATGAGGAAGTGAACACAGATGAGCTACTGCAAAATCTTTCCCCATCAGTCTATCATAATATACGCAATTCTATTATTAAAATATTCCCCTTTATCACAGTCTGTTGGGTTGCCATAACAAAATACCATAGGCTGGATGGCTTAATTAAACAAAAGAAATTCGTTTCTTATAGCTCTGGAGGTTGAGAAGTCCAAGATGAAGTTGCCAGCAAGGTAGATTTCATTCCAAGGCCTCTTCTCTTGACTTGTATGTGGCCACCATCTTGCTGTGTGCTCCTATGATCTCCTCTTTGTGTGTGCATGGAAAGAGAAAGTCAATTTGCTGGTGTCTCTTTTTTAAGGACACTAATTCCATCATGAGGGTCCCCTTAGGAACTCATCTAATCCTAATTACCTTCCAAAAGGTTCTCCATAAACCATTATATTGGGGGTTAGGGCTCAACATATTAGTTGGGAGTGGAGAACACAAACATTCAGTCCATTAACATTTTTGAACTAAGAAGCTATATCCATAAGTATCTTTTTAAACAAAACATTCTAATTCTCTAATACCTATTTTTATAGAGTTGGGTTTATTCCTTATATTTGTCAGCTTTATCATAGCATGAGGGGGGTAGGAGTGCAGAAACAATATGTAACCAGAAAAAATATATAAAATATCCAGGCTTGGAAGCAATAAAGGAGAAGGCAAAAAGAAAAAAAAAATGAACTATTTAAGAATTACCCTAAGACTGGCTGTTATGAGATGTTATTAATTCATTCATTTTCTCTGTAGTAATTGAATTCATAGGTTTAGGTACAGTGCTGACTGCTGGGGATAACCTGGAATAAAAGCTGGCCAAAATGGACTTGGCAGACCTTTGGCAGGTAAGATTCATGTGATGTTAGGGTGTTATGCTGGAAGCAAGTCCAGGGTGGAGCGGGGGCACAGGAGGAGGCCAAATCTACCCAGGGACTCAGAAAACACTCACTGGGGAGACCAAAGGTAAGTAAATATTAAAGGAGACAGGTATCTAGAAGAAGAGTGCAGATAGCAGAGAGGGAGGAGGTGGGAGGGACCAAGGGGGCTGGGGCACTGAGGTCCAGGCACAGAGGCAGAACACAGAAATGCAGCCAAGTCCCACACTAGTGGCAGGCACAGTCCAGATCTGGTGGAATTTGTATACCCCACAAAGGAGTTTTTGCTTTATCCACCATCACTGAAGGATTTTAAAGACCCACAGAGTAACCGAATCAGACTTTCTCTTTAGAGAGATTAGTCTTATAGGCAAGGTGAAGAGTAGATTGGAAGAGTCAGAGACTAAGAAATCTGTTAGGAGATTGTTGCAAAAGCCTAGGCAAGAAATGATGGAAAGGGGAATGAAATAAGGCCACAGTGTGGGGATGGAGAAGAAGAAAGGATAGTTGTTGAGGAGCATAATTGACAGGACCAAGGATAAGTCCAATTGTGTACTGAAGCAGAAGGCATTCTCAGATGCCCGGTGACTCTAGGTGACATGATGCACCATTTGCTGAGGTAAGAAATTTGGTTGAAAAGAGTGGGTTTGAGCCTGGCACGGTGGCTAAAACCTGGAATCCCAGAACTTCGGGAGGCTGAGATAGGAGGATCGCTTGAGCCCAGGAGCTCAAAACAAGCCTGGGCAACATAGCAAGACTTCATCTCTACAATATGAAAATAAAAAGTAAATTAGCCAGGCATGGTGGCACACATCTGTAGTCATGGCTACATGGCTACTCAGGAGGCTGAAGTGGAAGAATGGCTTGAACCCAGGAGTTGGAGGCTTCAGTGAGCTATGATTATGCTGCCACTGCACTCCAGCCTAGGCAACAGAGGGAGAACCTATCTCTGAAAAAAGAAAAGAGTGAATTTGAAGGGAACATGGTGAGTTCTGTTAGGCATGGTTTGTTGGAGGTGCCTACAGGACAGTCAGGAGGCAGATGAATCTATGAGCCGCGAGCTCAGGAGAAAGGCTGGGGCAGGAGCTCTATATTGAGAGTTACCTGCTTCAAGGGAAGCAAGGCAGAGCGTGAGCTGCCTGAGCCAGGATTCTGGACAATCCAAAAAAGAAAAAAAAAAAAACCCCGCATATATAGCTGTCTTCATAAGTACATGGTGAGTTCCTGAAGGATCAAATCATTCATTTTTCATCTTACAGCATTTTGTATATAGAAAATGTTCCAACTGTAGATATAACATGAAATACTAGCAGCACTAGGAAAATAGGTTCAGTTTCTCACGTAACTGGGCTCCACCACGCCCAAGCTGAAGTAGCAGCGACCGCTGCCCAGAATGGATTTAGAAATGAAAACATGAATGAAGCCTCCTGCTGGAGCTTTGTTCCTTTTTTTCACTTAATAAACAACACATCTTCAGAGTAAAATAATCTATCTTAATGACTCCAAAAATAGTATTTGCAAATAGAGTTGAAGCCTTCTAGTGAGGATCCATGTTGAAGCGGAAGAAGTATTTGGAGGATGATTTCCCAGGTAGGTGTGATCAGAAAAGAGGGCGGCTGGAAAGGTGTTGAATCACCCATGATAGAAACAGAGTGCAACAAAACATGCTCTCTGCTTTCTGCTGTATTCGTTAAATGGCCTTTATTGTTTGTGCTAAGAAAGGTCAATTAATCATCCAAAGTGCTGTCTGACAGAAATTAACAATCAGCAGTGACAAAATATCCAGCAAGAGCTCACAACAACAAAGGGTTTTGTTTTTCTCTTTCCATATACCATTGAAAAAGGAGTCACTGGCATGTCATATCTCTTTGTACAGCTTCATTAGTGATTTTTGGCACGTAGGAAGGGGTGAGAAAAATAGAAGTGTCACTGCTCATCTAAGCAGACCACAGGTAATTAGTTACAGCCCCGCTCCCTCGGCGATATCACCCCTTAACAAAGCACTCAAATGTTTCAGAGCAAATCCTGTCCAGAAAGGGGGGGAAAAAAGTAGGTAGCACAACTCTCTGCTTGAACTGGGTCCAGTAAATCTTAGAATTGATAACAGGTAAAACAGAGGATTACTAAACTGAATTCAAATTCTGTTTTATAGGAAAATTAAAACTAGTGTTAGAAACTACCGTAAGTCCTACCACCTTCCCCCAAAGATTCTAAAACACACTCTGTGCTTTTGTTTAACTCAAGTTTTGGTGTTAATGTTTCAACCACAAATATGAAGAAATTTTTCAGTGCATCCTCAAATAGAGCTCTGCAGGATTCCAGGGAGACTCTATATTTTACTTGTCCTCCTCTGCATCAACAGGGCTCCAACCCTATACCCTCTACCAAGGGACATTCACGTTTTGCTTCAGGGAGGACCATTACTAAGTCTTTACCTAAACCCATGCACTCTGTTGAAGCACTATCTTTAGGTATCAAGTCCATTTCAGATGATTTCCACGGAATGTTCTAGGATGGAGCCACCTGGCTCTCCAGCTTGCCTGCTTCTAATTTAGGACTGAGGCTGTATTTTCGACCTCTGCTTCTTCCTTGTGGGTCAGTCATTTCTGGCTCTAGCTGTAACATTCTCTGTCTGCCCTGTCAATAAACTATGGGTTGGTCCTTTTTGTGAGAAAAGTCACATCTTGTTTGCAATAAAAGATGAAAATGGGTTCTCTTCATTATGTAGAAACATTGTGTGGAAACCTTCATGTGTTCCTTTCATTATATACCAGGAAACTGGGTGGAATATCACTGAACACATTGGTTTCCTTAGCCGCAGAAGTTAAGGATCCTACTGTTTAGTCACAACCCCCTCAACATGAACTAGATTATGATTGTCACAGATTTTGCTGGTCTTAGGAATGTTGAGCCCTTGATGACATTTCAAATGTCATGTTGAAATGTGACCTCCAATGTTGGAGGTAGGTCTAGTGGGAAGTGACTGGTTTGTGGGGGTGAATCCCTCACGAATGGCTTGGTGCACTCCCCATGGTAATGAGTGGGTTCTCAGTCTGTGAGTTCATGCAAGTGCTGTTGTTTAAAAGAACCTGACATCTCTCTTGCCCCCTCTTTTGCCATGTGATGCACCTGTTACCCCTTTGCCTTCCATCATCAGTGGAGGCTTCCTGAGGCCTCACAAGAAGAGTATGCTGGCACCATGCTGGTACAGTCTGCAGAACTGAGCCAAATGAACCTCTTTCCTTTATAAATTATCCAGCCTCAGGTATTCCTTTATAGCAATGCGAAATGGACTAATACAGCCCTACATTATCTTCCTGCCTGCTGGTCAGTTAGCCTTATCTTCAATAGTTTCAGAGACAGAAAGTTCTTGAAGCAGCTCACCGTCTTGCTTTTAGCTCCAGAAAGATCTTCCTTACAGACTCAAAGTGTTTTCCTGTAACTTTTAGTCCTTTGTTCCAATACTGCTTTCTGAAGCATCATGTCATTATCATGTTTTCTTATACTTCATGGTCCCCTAAAGGGCTGAAGGCCTTTCTTACAGCTCATTTCCTTCCTCCCCATCCCGCCAGCCTCATCCTCTCTAAACGAAATATCATTTGTCCTTCAATGTTTTAGACTCTGACCTATTTGTCCCTTTTGGGAACACTTCCTTTTGTAAATTCCCATTGAAACAGTCTTTTCAGCTCAAACCCCAATAGCCCATGTGTAACATGTCCAGCACAGAGTGGTCGCAGTGACTCTTCTCTGATCTGGATGCTGTACCAGATGTAGCCCACGGGCCCTGTGTGATGTTTATCAGTCCTACCACACACCGAGGCCCCATCACATGCTGGGAAACAGCAGCAGCCTCTGGAGGATAGGGAGCAAGACCACCAGGTTCTCTGGAAGAAACCAGCTCTGGGCCGGGCGTGGTGGCTCAAGCCTGTAATCCCAGCACTTTGGGAGGCCGAGACGGGCGGATCACGAGTTCAGGAGATCGAGACCATCCTGGCTAACACGGTGAAACCCCGTCTCTACTAAAAAATACAAAAAACTAGCTGGGCGAGGTGGCGGGCGCCTGTAGTC
>NW_012115422.1:2554450-2666950 GCF_000951035.1 Colobus angolensis palliatus
AACACGGTGAAACCCCGTCTCTACTAAAAAATACAAAAAACTAGCTGGGCGAGGTGGCGGGCGCCTGTAGTCCCAGCTACTCGGGAGGCTGAGGCGGGAGAATGGCGTAAAAGCCGGGCGAGGTGGCGGGCGCCTGTAGTCCCAGCTACTCGGGAGGCTGAGGCGGGAGAATGGCGTAAACCTGGGAGGCGGAGTTTGCAGTGAGCTGAGATCCGGCCACTGCACTCCAGCCTGGGCGACAGAGCGAGACTCCGTCTCAAAAAAAAGAAACCAGCTCTGGTCTGGCACCCATGCTCATTGGTTCCATCCAACTCCAGCACTTCTCTTGAACAACAACCAAGGCGGGTCACTGGTCAAAAGTTCTTGAAGACAGCAAAAAAGAAGCTTGTGAAAAATTGAGCTCTCTTACGAGACTGACCCATCAATAGAGTCAACGTGCTATTTTATAGATCCTGGAGTAAACTTAACCATAAATTCATGTAGCACCAGACACAGATAATGCATAAATGAAACAACAGTGTGTTTTTATCCTGCCTCATTACAAAATGGGTGAATCCTTTATTTAGCAGTTGCTATGAGAAATATCTATTTTAGTCCTTTCCAGAATAACTGCTTCTTAATGATCCCACTTTATTCACTGATTGAGCCAATGGTCCCACAAACTAAGGTAAGCTCCTTGCTCCTACAACTGGACCCCTGAGCCTATCTTGAGAAAGCAGTACAACTTCACAGAGACTTACCACAAATTCATTTTCTTCCACACTAACTAGGGCTTAAAAATAATGTGTATTCACACCCACTTGGGTGGCTACTATAAAAAATAAAACAGAAAACAAAAGTGCTGGTGAGGATGTGGAGAAACATTCAGTACTGGGAGAATGGATGAACTAAGACTGTCAGGGTACAAGAAGAGCTGAAAGGAGAGAAAGTATAGTGACAGAATGTATTAGCTCGTTTTCACACTGCTGATAAAGACATACCTGAGACTGCACAATTTACAAAGGAAAGAGGTTTAATGGAGAACTCACAGTTCCACATGACTGGGGAAGCCTCACAATCGTGGTGGAAGGTGACATCTTACATGGATGGCAACAGGCAAAGAGAGAGCTTGCGCAGGCAAACTCCTGTTTTTAAAGCCTTCAGATGTCATGAGACTTATTCACTGTCATGAGAACAGCACAGGAAAGACCCAGCCCATGAATCAATTCACTGGGTCCCTCCCACAACACATGGGAATTATGGGAGGGATAAGATGAGATTTGAGTGGGGACACAGAGCCAAACCATATCACAGGACAAAGCTGGATTTAAATGCCCCAGAGAGATGACTCCTGGTGCAGCCATGGATGCGAGTGGCTGGAGTGGAGGAGTTCTATCCCCAGCAATGCCCATGGGTCTGGGCAATGAGGTATATTTTGTTTCTTGGTTTTTTTAGTTGTAAAATATGTGTAACATAAGATATTCCATTTTAACCATTTTTAAATTTACAGTTCTGTGGCATTCAGACAATTCACATTGTTGTACAACTATCACCAACAGCTATCTCCAGAAATTTTTTGTCTTCCCCAACTGAAACTCTATACCCATTAAACAGTGACTTCCCATTCCTCCCCACCTCCCAGCCCCTGGAAACCATCATTCTACTTTCTGTCTCTATGAATTTGACTATTGTAGGAACCTCATTCTAGGTACCTCAAACCTGATATTGTTTGAAATCTTCCTTGATGAGTCTAATATGCAGCCACTGCTGAGAACTATTGTGCTATGATGCTGGCTATTTCAACTATGTGGGACAATGAAGTCCCCCAGGGCCATGTCAATCCCTGGAGACAGGAAGAAGATTATGAGGCAGATAAAGTCTTCAGTAAATGAGTTACATGAAAATCATGATGGAAAAAGGGTAGCAGAAACCTCAAAGGGGTCAGGTTGTTATGTAAAGCACAGGGGTACTGGGATGGAAGTGTGAGCCAAGATGGCATAAAGATTTCAACCCAAGTCTGATTGCAAAGTCCAGGTTCCTTCTGTTATACCAGTGGTTCTTTCATTCAATAAATATTTGTTAAGTACCTGTGATGTGCTAAGCAGTGTTCTAGGCACAAATTTCCTGTTCACATGGAGTTTATATTCTGTCAAGAAGTCAGATAATGAACCTGAAAATAGATAGATCAATAAGAATTTTAAGTAGTAAAATAAAACAGAGTAATGAGGTAGAGAGTGAATCGGGTCATTGAGAAAGGTTTTTCTGAGGAAGCGATCCTCAGGGGAAGCCTGAATGATGAAACAGAGGCCATCATGTCAAGTGCAAAGGAGTTTAGCAAATGCAAAGGCCCTGAGACAGAAACAAGTTTGGTGCACTCAAAAAACAAAAAGAAAGCCAGGGTAGCTAGCACATGGGAGTGAGAGAGTGACCTGTGAGCTGAGACAGCTGGGAACCAGATGAAGCTCTTGCAGGCCAAGGTAAGAAATTGGGGATCAACTGTCTTTGCAGAAAGAAGCTATTCAAGGGTATCGAAAATCAGATTGGCTGCCTTAAGAAGGAACAAGGGGCAAAAGTAGAAGTAGGGAGACCAATGATGCCATTGCAGTAGCTCAGAGAAGAGATAGTGCTGACTTAGACTAGGACTGGTGGCCGTGGCAATGGTGAGAAGTGGCAGAATCATATCTTTCATAGGTAAAGCCAACAGAGGATTTGAGGGAAAGAGGAGTAACTCCTAGGTTTAGGCCAAGCATCTGGATAGATGGTGATGCCATTTACTGAAGGAAGAGGAAGTTTTGAGGGGTTAAAAAAATTCCACTGGGGTCAAGTTAAGTTGAAGATTCTTATTAGATGTCCATAGAGATGTTGAAAAGTGTTGCGTATACAAGTCTAGAATTCAGGGGAGAAGTCAGGTCTAGACATACAGACTTGTGAGTGTACTTAAGCATCACTTGGAGAGTTGTCAAAAATGGTGATTCTCAGCCTCCACCCCTGGGGATTCTCTTTAGTAATTCTGGGGAGGGTGGGGTTGCACTTCTAATTAGCTCAAATTTGATGGTTCCCTTAAATCCTGCACTCTACCCTTCCACCTCCTCTGGTTGAGGTTAATCCACTAAACAGCTCTTAGCCACTTAACTATATATATATTTTTTTCCATCTAATTCAAATATTTTTCATTTTTTATATAAATATATAGTATCAAATTATCATATGTTCTAATATATTATTTATTATAAATATAACCATATATTAATATATTACATGAATACATTGATCTAATGATTACATGTAAATTTATTTCTCATGATTTTCATCTCAGTCACAAAACAAGAGATACCAAAAGCCTTTAAAGGAAGTTGGCATACTTTATCTCTGGAATTCCCTTATTTGTCTAACTTGAGAAAGAAAGAAAGAGAGAGAGTAAAAGGTGAAGAGTTGGTTGCACTGAAATGAATTATTATTATGAGTCCATGTGGTTCCAAAATCAACAAGACTTTGTCTACTTCTAGGGTTCACATACCATGTTAGAATCCACTCCAAAAATTAAGCAGAAGATCATCAATCTTAGTCTTCTATATTTGTCAGAATTCTCTTTTTTGAAATCAAGACAGAATGGTCCTACAATGTTTGGACCATCTGCCATTCTCCACCATTTCTTAAAAATGGCTGACTGCTTCTATTACCTCCATCTCATAGTTGCAAATTATTCCCGCTCAGTGCTGAGTGCTCTGACTGAGCCAGTGCAGTTTATCTGAGAGCTGACTTACTTGCCTCTCACAACATTTAGCAGCCTGCTGGGCTTGCCTGTCTGAAGACCATTCTCCGTATCAGAAACTTGGAAGCCTTATAGGACAAGACTCTGTTTGCTCTGGAGCAGGTCTTCCCATTCAGTCAGGGAACCATACTTTTTGTTCTCCCTCCACCTGCACCCCCTCCCCCCAAAAAATCCCTTTTCATTGTTCTTTCTGTTTTGGGTTTCTTTTTTTCCCTTAAGGACTATACTGAGGTATTATTGATTTAGTTGGGTTTTTCTTTGTTTTGTGTTGGTTTTGCAAACCCCAGATCCACTCCCAACTTTACTCATCCTGACACAATTCCCAGAGCATCATCACATTTTTAAGTGTACCTTTGGCTGTGCAACCCTCTTCCCATTTTGTGTGCCTGTCTTTTTAATAGACCTCTAACTTCTAGGCACCTACCTATGTTCATTATCTCACCAAAGCAGATGTTTTAAGGTACGCTTATTCCAGAGTGAACATTTACAAACCATTACAGGATGATTGATGGGTCCAGGTTTCCATATATGCCAGCCAATCAGGAAACCTGCCACAAGGCTGTTCTCATTATTCAACAGTCTTTGTGGCTATTTCGATTACTGCTCAGGTGAGGTCAGGGGGAGATATGACTCAGGTCCACAACAACTGACCTCAATATCTCTCCAAGGCTGGTTTAATGGTTAAGATAAAAGGAATTCTGGAAACAAAGTTCCAGGAGATTTTGTGGTAGAATAAATGATGGTGGTGAATAGGGACATGCACTTGTCATTAAAAGTGGCATGTTTATGGGGTGCTGACACAGTTTATGGGGTGCGTGCCTTCAGGTACCAGCCAGACCCATGCTTTTCCTAACGTTTTCAGCCTTTTCCCAAAGGTTTGGACAACACAGCTGGACAAAGCTGCCAGAGGAATTCCTCAAGTTGAAAGTTGTTTTTTTGTTTCACCAATGTTCCCGTCCACTGCCAGCACTAGAGCATGAGAAGGTATTCTCTTTAGATATGACCCTGGGATCAAGACTGCCACCCTGCACAACTCTGGAGGGCCTCATGCACATGGAATTCTATGCTGCATCCCAGAGAACGCATTCCTACAAACCAGAGTAAGAATGGCACCCCCTGGAGCCATGGCACCCCCTGAAGTCATGCTACCCAGAGGCCCTGCAAGGACCCCAGCCTTACCCTACATCTCTTACCGTGGCCCCTGCTATATTATGCCGCTCAGTCAGCTACTGAACATAAAAGCACTTCACCCCAGAGAGTCAGTGCCATAATACAGGTTCTACAAGGCAGCTGTAACAACAATTTCCATGGAAATAGTATTTTACATTTCTTTGAGTGCACCTGGTCACTGCCACACGCCTTAAAAAATTCCTCTGTGGCAAGCATGGTAAAGCAGACATGGTTGCCCTATTTTACCCTCTCTGAAGACAGCTTTGGAGAAGTTCATTCTTATTCAAGGCTACAGAGTTCTATGGCGTTAGGCCTGGATTTCTCCTTCTCCATCCAATGCTCCTTCCATTATCCCTCGCTGCCAAGTTTGGACTAGTTGAATGCAGAACTCTGATTCTATTTTAGATCTAGTATGTTGAATCTTTGTTCTCTGAAATTCTACCAATTATATTTCAGTCTTTTAATTTAGATCTTGGATTTTTATTAAGACATCAATTCATGACTTCACCTCCTTATCTTCCTTGGTTCTTATATTATTTAAGACCTCTGTAAGTCTGTGCAGCAAAAATCCCAGCTTGATCCAGTTTTTTGTTGTTGTTGTTGTTGTTGTTGTTGTTGTTGTTGTTTTACAAAATGGGGGATGATGGAGTATTTCACTGAGCTCAACGTATAGAATGCAGCTGGGGCTCAAAAATAAGCTGGAAGGAAGAATTGGTCTCTGCATTTCTGTGCATATGTTTTATTCTCTCTTAGTAAATTGTTTTCCTCTACCTCTCAATCCTCACGGTGAAATAGTCATCACGGACTTCAGAGATTTATGTACTGAAATGCAGTTGTTTCAAAATGATCCATCTGTTTCCATCTGTCCCAACTCTAACTCTCCCTGAGAAGTGAGTAAGTGGCCCAGCTTTGGTCAAGCATCTATCACTGAACAAATCTGGTATAGCTAGGATGGGCAAAGTTACATCATACATATACAGTTGTTCCTCCTGGTACCTGAGGGGGATTTGTTCTGGAACCCCCAAGGACACCAAAATCCTTGGATATTCCAGTCCTTTATGTAAAATGGCTCTGTCACGAGGCTGAAGTGCAGTGGTGTGATCTCGGCTCACTGCAACCTCTGCCTCCCTGGTTCAAGCAATTCTCTTGCCTCATCCTCCCAAGTAGCTGGGACTACAGGAGTGTGCCACCAGGCCCAGTTTTTTTGCAATTTTAGTAGAGACAGTGTTTCACCATGTTGGCCAGAATGGTCTCAATCTCTTGACCTTGTGATCCTCCTGCCCTGGACTCCCAAAGTGCTGGGATTACAGGTGTGAGTCACCACACCAGGCCTCCTCCTGCATATTTTAAACAACCTCTACATTACTTATAATACCTAACACAATGTAAATGCTATGTAAATAGTTGTTACACTGCATTGTTTATATTTGCATTATTTTTTATTATTGTATTGTGATAATTTACCCTTTTTTCTCCCCTGTTGTATTGTTATATCTTACTGCTTTTCTCCCCCAAATATTTTTGATCCATAGTTGGTTTAATCTACAGATACAGCACTTGTAGTAACAGAGGGCCAAGTGTATGGACACCGCATGGTAGGCCCCCAAAACTGAGAAGCAGCAGGGAGTGAAGGTTGGAAGTAGGTCTGGACAAGGTTCCCATGGCCAGAAATGTACCTAACTAAGCCCCTGCCCTTTGTGCTCAGGGTGAGCCTGTACCAGGTTTCACCCCTGTGTAAAGCTCCATTCAAATTCTTACCCTGGGTTCCAATCTGGGCCCTCTTGCCTGACCATATCACATTTTCTCCACCCTGCCCCACTAATCTTGTTTTTCCCTATGCTGACTGAATTCAATTTTCTTTCTGGCCAAGCACGCAGACCATACCCATAAGGACTCCATATTCTCAAACCTACCCTCCTCCACTGGCTTTGTATCCCAAGGCCACTTGGTCATTGCTCAACAACAGGCTCTCTGCAGTGCCACTCATGAATGAGATTGTGGAATCCACTCCAGCACCTCCAGTACTTCCAGTATGCAGTATGGCCCAGCTGGCTATAGGTCAATGGTTTTATTTCACCCTCCAAATAATCTTTCCCTCATCTTATTTCTCACTTCCCTCCCTCTACACTCTCATTCTACTTTCACTCATGCATCATACACTCACTGCATACCTCCCCCCATCTATACCCTTTCCACCTTGCTGTGTTACTATTGCATTGACTTATCTGTCAATTTCTAGCCAATCATAACATCATCTTTCTCGAAACCCACATTCTTAGCCTACATTATTTTTGCTATTCTTTTTATGCATACGTTTAGGGAGAGCAGTTAGTGCTCTCTACAAACTCACTAAAACAGACAAATGCCCTTAGAAGAAAATGACAATTCTCAAAGTATACATTAATGAAACTCAAAAATTTCCAATTTTCATCAACCCATACAAATTGAAAATAAAGTTAATTTGGAAGAGTAAATGCTTAGGATGCCTGAGAATTTTTTGTAAAATAAATTTGAGAGAAGAATTTGTATTACCAGATTCAAATATATTTTAAAGCAATTATAACTAAAACAACACAGTATTGTTATAAATAGATTAATGAAACAAAGTACAGAAACAGATTCATGAATATATGGGTAGTTAGTGACTTAAAATTAGTAAACCAAGGAGGGCTGACTCATTAAATGATGTGGAGGCCATTAAGAACCATTTGAAGAGGAATAAGTTACTCTTATCTCATATAAGACCCCAAGACAAAATGATGATTTATTAAAGAGCTCAGCATTTTTAAAAACCTGATAGTTGCTAGAAGTAAATACAGGAGAATATGTTTATCATTTTAGAGTGGAAGATATTCTTCTTATCAGCACACAGAGGTAAAAAACCACAAAGGATAAGATTAATAGATTTTACCAAAAAATATAGAATTTCTGTATGATACCATATATCACAGAGTAAAAAAGTTTTAGAAAATTATTTTCAGCTTCTAGCATAAACAATATATAAAAAACATGTATGGCTTAGTAAGGAAGGGGTAAAATCTCCAATTGAAAATACGAAAAGGAAATAAAAAAAGAATTTAAAAAGAACATATATAACTACACAAAAAGATGACCAATCTTATTACTAATCCAAGAAATAACAAGTTAAAACAGTTAATTTCATCTGAGCCTCTAACAAATATTGAAGGAACAGCTTAAACTTAAATGAAATGGCTGATATTTGGCTGATATTCATACTGCAGTGTGGGTAAACAGCACTTTCATAAATTATTGGTAAAACCAGAAAGAGCTGAAAAATTTTAAAACAATTTTCTAACACACATCAATCTATCAGTTTGCTAATACGTGTAAAAATTTTAATTCCACTTGTAGGAGTTTATCCTGCAGAAATACTCTCATTAGCATCTAAAGATACATGGACCAAGATGTTCTCAGAAACATTATTTGTAAAACCAAATAATTGAAGGCTATTTAAACATATTTCAGTAGGAGAACGGTTAAATAAATTATGGTCCAATCATACTACGGAATGCCAAAAAATCATTAAAAAGATAGAGATAAATGTGTATTTACTGCTCCTAAAGAGTGTCCATGATATATTGTTAAGTGAAAAAACTAGCCATAAGACGGTATGTGTAGTACTGTTCCATTTCTGCAAAATAAGAATGTATTTGAATATGAATGGAAAAGAGCCTGTAATGATATACATGAAGCTGTTAACAGTGGTTATCTTGAGATGAGGAAATTATGTATTTACTTTGTACATCTCTGTTATTTAAATGTTATAAGACAAGCTTATATTCTGTGTCTATTCAGAAAAAAAAGTTTTGAAAAATATTTACTGATTAAGTACCCCTGGCTCTCCATCTCTGGCCAGAGTCTACCATGTCATCTGCCAGGGTCTTGAACTCAGTGATGGCTATGTGGAATCATCTTTCAATGACTAAATCTGGGGTGTCCTTCAAATCTCCCAAATTCTTAAAAGATGCAAAAATAGTCATTGCACCCAAACAGTTCTTATAGTGAACCTGAAAGAGCTGAAAGAACTATCAATTTTGCAGAGGATAATGCCAATACATTTTGTTCTGTTTAAGTTCAGCAATTGTTGAAAACAGTGTGTGTGTGTGTGTGTGTTTGTGTGTGTGCATGTGTGTGTATGCTAAGCAAACTTAAGAGTGCTTGTCTTCCTTTTACCCCTGAAAGTCAAAGAGAGACTTAACAGGCCAAGAATGTTATACCAAGCACCTGAACTAACATTTGAGGTCTGGGTCAAAAGGAGAATCGACTGATGGTTGGCATTTTTTCAAAAGTTTTTCAAGTGATGTCAAATAATTAGAACAAGATCATGTTAGAGGCATTCAGACAGAGTCTCTCTGGGGACAGGAGGCAGAGGATGGAGGGGGAAGACAAAGATTCTACCCTTTATTCCTCATCCCCACATTTGATTTTGCCATCAGTTGTCCCTTATTAGTGTGGACTCTCTTTTTTCCATGGAAATTTATCTAATTTAATTGCAAAACATGCAAGACGGGCAATCCATCTTGTCCCACTGTCCATGTAAACAATACAGAAGGGTGGGCTGTTTTCTCTAGCTACGTCTTTGGCAGCCTGTTCACTTTCAAATTAAAGGAATTAGAGGGTAAACATGGTAACCACAATTAAGATATTTTTAGAAACATAAAATCCTCTGGAAAACATGACACTAATACTGGTATTATGATTGAAATTAGGAATTATGGTTATTAGAAGCTTTGCAGTTTAAGTGCCTCATAAATCTAATCGCCTCACACATCCAGTGATTCTGTTGCTATATTTACTGCAGACATCTATGATGACAGACAGTACCTTTGAGAAGGGCCAGATAAACAAAATATTTTACATACTCAAGCTTCTTAGTGTCTAATGGATTCATATCATGGAGAGAAAAAGGCTTCATTAAAGGAACTGCACCAGGTGCTGAGAGCCGATTTACCATGGAGATTTGATCTGAGTTATCTTCTCCTATTTAATGGGAATACTGCTGTTTCACTCCCAGAGTCCTGAGCACAGAATGGACAGGGAGGGCCAGGGAATGGGGGTGGCAGGGTGCAGAGGAGGACATGGTAAGCTGACAACTCTGTAGATATGAAACTTTCCCTGACAACTTGGAACCCATCTGGAAGAAATATTATGTAAAACCTGGTGGCATGTGTTACGTGTCCAGGATCCTTAGAATATCCATTGTTATTGGAAAGATATCTCAACGAGGAGTGAATTGCACAATGTAACCCCAGAATCCTCCTCTCCTGATGCAACTACGCTGTGGGTGCCTGTGTAACCTTGAGAAGGAAACGAAATGAGGTAGGAAGTTATAATCACCAGACATCAGAGCAGAAATGGAACCGTTTTAGTATTATGGCTGACCTTTGGCCATTTCTTGAAATCAAATGTGACGCTTACTACTGGAATCCTAATCTTATAGATTAAAATTTATGCTTGAGAATGTTACTGTGTGGTAGGTGGCAAATTAGGAACATTTTTAAGGCTATGAATTCCTTTTGATTTTTCTTCCAGCAACAGTGTAAATGCAGAAATACTGCCACAGTGGCTGAGACACGCCCAGTAGTCTTGCCTCCCAATCACCACACACCCACCACAAAGTCTACTGATTTACTTACATTATCTGTGGGCAGAAATCACAACTTCTCAATCTTCCTACCCCTTAAGAGAGTGGCCCTTTCATGTTTCAGACAATACATGTGATTAATGGAGAAGGCCAGACAAGGGAACATGCCAGAGATGGGGCATGCTACAGTCCTGACCACACTGACAATTACAGCTTAGATTTTGAGTGTGTGTTTGTGAGTGCAAACAATGCTCGCTGCGTGTGTACATGTGTGTGAGTGCAGCGTGACAAGCTTCAGCAATCCAGGAAAGAATTATGGCATCTGGAACCAGGAAGAGGCCATGGGGAATACGTAACCAAAAGAAGACAGATTAAAAAGACATTGAGAAAGTAGAGTTGACAGGATTTGGTTGTTGTCTGGGTATGCCAAGTAGAGGAGTGTGAGGAATCAAAGATGGCAGCTGGGTTTGTTTCTGGCTTCTGTAACTCATTACATGGTAGAAACAGGTTTGGGGAGAAAAATGATGGATTTAGTTATAAACATACTGAGCGTGAAATGCCTGTGGCTATCAAGATGGGGAAGACCAACAGCACTAATAAGGTACAAGAACAGCCAAAATAAAAATAAGAGAATGAAGCTGGGAAAAAAGAACAGAAAATGGATTTTTATAGCTGAAGAGTTGATGTACTTTTCTTATAATTAAAATACTGTTTTGGCAAGGAGAACAATGTAAGAAGTGCCAGAATGATGAACTCTTTGGGGACTAAGTGGCATGATTTTGCCTTAATTCCTAATAAATAGGTGAGCTTTCATTCTAGGCACCTTTACAAATAGGAACGCCATCCACTTAAATAACTGAGATTCCACCATCAAAAGAAACAAACAAAAGAAAACAAACAAAAACTTACAAAATAAACAAAATCAAAAGTATCTAAAGGAAAACTCTTGTATTATGAGATTACCACAAACATTCTTACGAAAAATAAAATAACCACATATTTTATGTCATATTCCTTCAAAATGTTTTACTGATAGAAAAAGAATAATCTTTGACCTTATCTAAATATGTACAATTCCGATAGAAAAAATCACGGTGTGGAGAAGGCCAGAAGCATGAATTATGCATGCCACATCATCACACTTTTTCCTCAATATAGAGCTGCAGCTGCTTTGTATGGAAAAAGAAATTAGAATGGAACAGATATTGAACAATTTTCTCCATAACTGGTTCTTACTCACCTTAAATGTAAAATTTTATTTAGCTTATTTCAAAGGGAGACATCCTTATTACGGGAACACATTTACTGGCGCCTGTTGGAAAGGATTTAATGCAAACAAGCCTGAAATAATTGAAGGAAAAACACCTTCTGACTGTTCTTAGCAAAGAAGAGGATGGCAGGAAAGAATTACTTTATTATATTGATTTTCTTGGAGAAATCAAAGGAGGATAACTCAAATAGACCAATTCACTTTTGCCAAACTCGGTGGAAGCAAGTAGAAGAGCTGTGAATTTACGTGTCAAAAACTGTTTGCAATCATTTAGTTGAACATGGAAATCAGGATTTGCACATTATTACTCTAATAAAATAGCTAACACAAGAGGATATCTGGCTTCGTTTGCACGTATTCCCTGTTTTAAATGACTGCAAGTATAATGGGTGTAAGTTTGTCTAACACAATGTTTACAGTCCAATCAGATCATTAACCTGAAATATGAAGAGAGTGATGCGGTTATTGTGGTGCAATAAGAAAGACACTGGAGCACAACAAAAGTAATTGGAATACAGTTCTCTCAAAGCTAAAATCTATCTCACTTTCACAATAAAATATTTCAATTTTATAAAGACTTTCCCATAGTAGTTAACATTGGTCATGCATCTAGTGGCTTGTTGTCTTTTGTGGTACATCAAATAATATCACAAAAATAATATTAATCTGTAATAAAATAACTTTACATTTACTTTGTTTACACTTATTTTACAAGCATTCTTTATGAATATGCAAATTATTTAGTATTTACAGAATTCTAACTCTCCGATTCATTCTTCTATAACTACGAGAACCCATTTCAGCATTTTCCAAAGTGTGTTCCCTGGAACACTGTTTCCACAGAATGTCAAATGTATGTTACTCAAATAAATGGCACTTCCTAGTCAGATAGGAAGGAGAAAGGCTGGGAAACAAAGTTAAATGGATTTCTCAATTGCAGAACTTCTCAGATCTTTTCATACATTCATGCACATGGAAAATCTCCAGGGAGGTATGTATACAGGCCACTGAGTTCCCCGAGTATTTTCACCTCTCAATCCCCTTTTCTTTTTTTTTTTTACCCAGTAAGTAATTTTATTTCCATTGTATGCATACAATAAATTAACAATATTTTCAGTGTAGACCAGGTTTTAAAATGTTTATTTATTTTTATTTTTATTTATTTATTTATTTTAATTTTAATTTTTATTTTTATTTATTTTTATTTTTTTTAATTTATTTATTTATTTATTTTTTTATTATTGTACTTTAAGTTCTAGGGTACATGTGCATAACGTGCAGGTTTGTTACATATGTATACTTGTGCCATGTTGGTGTGCTGCACCCCATCAACTCGTCAGCACCCATCAATTCATCATTTATATCAGGTATAACTCCCCAATGCAATCCCTCCCCCCTCCCCCCTCCCCATGATAGGCCCCAGTGTGTGATGTTCCCCTTCCCGAGTCCAAGTGATCTCATTGTTCAGTTCCCACCTATGAGTGAGAACATGCGGTGTTTGGTTTTCTGTTCTTGTGATAGTTTGCTAAGAATGATGGTTTCCAGCTGCATCCATGTCCCTACAAAGGACGCAAACTCATCCTTTTTTATGGCTGCATAGTATTCCATGGTGTATATGTGCCACATTTTCTTAATCCAGTCTGTCACAGATGGACATTTGGGTTGATTCCAAGTCTTTGCTATTGTGAATAGTGCAGCAATAAACATACGTGTGCATGTGTCTTTGTAGTGGAATAATTTATAATCCTTTGGGTATATACCCAGTAGTGGGATGGCTGGGTCATACGGTATATCTAGTTCTAGATCCTTGAGGAATCGCCATACTGTTTTCCATAATGGTTGAACTAGTTTACAATCCCACCAACAGTGTAAAAGTGTTCCTATTTCTCCACATCCTCTCCAACACCTGTTGTTTCCTGATTTTTTAATGATGGCCATTCTAACTGGTGTGAGATGGTATCTCATTGTGGTTTTGATTTGCATTTCTTTGATGGCGAGTGATGATGAGCATTTTTTCATGTGTCTGTTGGCTGTATGAATGTCTTCTTTTGAGAAATGTCTGTTCAATCCCCTTTTCTTAATGAGCATCTTTTAGAAATGGCCATTTAGGAACCGCTAACCTGTTTATTTTCATTATCTGGGCCAGGCAGCTTGAGTAATAAGTGAAGTAGACAGGCATAAATGACAATAGGAAGGGGTTCAGTGGGGGTGGGGTTGGAGCACACCAAAGAGTAGCATCCAACTAACAGGGGCAGTTCTGACTCATTTTTGGTCACAGAAAAGCAGCAGGATAGACATTTCAAATTTTTAAGAGCAGAAGGAAATTTGGATTTTTAACTGGCTGAATTTGTTTTTAAAACTCTGTGGCCCAAATGTGTCTGCTGCAAAATATGGACCTTGAGTCTCCTGATTTAGACTTGTGTCCCAGGATAGCACTTTCGAAACCCATTCTGCAAAACTTATTGTCCAGAAAAGCCACACCCAAATAAAATCTTCTTTACTTTGCTCAAGGTCATTGTATGTGTAAGGCCACTGGTAATGACAGAGGTTGTCTGGTCACTCTGCTGGCCACTGTTAAAAACAAAGTTATGCAGAAATGACATTGGATCGCCTCACTTCCTTGTGGCCTACAGATCAAAACATGCTGCCCAGATCTCTTTAAATGTATCCCGTGAATATTAAAAGCACAATCAGGCCGGACACGGTGACTCATGCCTGTAACTCCAGCACTTTGGGAGGCAGAGGTGGGTGGATCATGAGGTCATGAGGTCAGGAGATCAAGACTACCCTGGCTAACACAGTGAAACCCCATATCTACTTAAAAAAACAAAAAATTAGCCAGGTGTGGTGGATCGCACCTGTGGTCCCAGCTGCTTGGGAGGCTGAGACAGGAGAATTGCTTGAACCCGAGAGGCGGACGTTGCAGTGAGCCAAGATCACGCCACTGCACTCCAGCCTGGGTGACAGAGCAACACTCCATCTAAAAAAAAAAAAAAAGCATAATCAAAGTTGACTAGGAGAAAAGAACAAAATTGATTGTGAATATATTAGTTTGTTAGGGCTACATTAACAAATACCATAGACTGAGTGGCTTAAACAACAGAATTTTATTTCCTCATAGTTCTAGGGGCCAGTAGTCTAGGATCAAGGCATCAGCAGGACTGGTTTCTTCTGAGGCCTCGTCCCTTGGCTTGCAGATGGTCACCTTCTGGCCATGTCCTCACATGGTTGTCTGTGTTGTTGTGTCCTAATCCTAATCACTTCCTTCAAAGACAGCACTCAGATACACACCCCACCCTAATAATTTTTAGGGTTATTTTACTTTACCTCTTTAAAGGCCTATTGACAAATACAGTCAAGGTCTGAGGTACTGGGAGTTAGGACTGTAATATGAATTTTGGGAGAATGCAATTCAGCCCATAATAATAAATGACCTTACAAAGACAGAACCCAATAGATCTCTTTTTAAACTTGCATTTATTTTACAAAAATCACCTAAGATTATACAAATAAGAAAATGTAGACTGGGCATGGTGATTCATACTTGCAATCCCAGCACTTTGGGAGGCCAAGGCAGGAGGATCACTTGAGCCCAGGAGTTTGAGACCAGCCTGGGCAATATAGTGAGACCCAATGTCTAAAAAAACTTTTTAAATAGCCAGACATGGTGACACGTGCCTGTAGTCCCAGCTACTTGGGAGGCTGCAGTGGGTGGGTAGCTTGAGCCAGGGAGGTTGAAGATGCAGTGAGCTATAATCATGCCACTGCACTCCAGCCTGGGTGACACAGTGAGGCCCTGTCTCAACAGAAAAAAAAAAAGGAAGAAAGAAAGGAAAAGAAATAAAATGGCAAAGCTTGCCACAGGAAAGTGAAACATCAAACTAAAATTGGTAAAGAAATGATTGGAAGATATCCTTGAAAAGCCAAGTGTTTTTAAAATCAACGTGGCCCACCAATACCTAACATAGGGCTTCAAAATATTGTTGACCATAACATCCAGGTCTAACTGGTGATAGATGAGAATTTCTAGACAGTGGGAGAACAAGAGAGAGAGCATAGTATGGCGTGTGTATAGCACGTCCTGCAAATCACATGGCTGAGCTACACCAGAGAAAATATCAATTCTATGTCAAATTCCCAGAAAGAGTAAAGGGGCTGGCTGGTAGCTAATAAGTGTTGGGAAGGTGAAATCCTATCAGATGGGGCTTTGTTTTTTGTTTTTGTTTTTTTAAGAGCATCGGCTTTCATTTTCTGTACAAGTCATACTAACAGATTAGGAAGAAAAGCAGAGAAAGCAACAGAAACAGTACACATAGACTTCAGTGGGGCTGAAAATTTTTGTTTAACAGCTTTTATGACAAGGGCAGGACCCTATTGTTGGTTGTAGGGCTGGGATCCAAAGAGTAATTTTAGTGGCTTGATGTCAGCATAAGGGCATTCCCAGAACACTAGTCCTTGGTCTGATATCTTAGCGTTTTTGTTAGTAAGTGCAATGACTCAATGGACATGCTGACTATGCAGCTGACAATACTTTAAGAGAAAGAGATTTGTTTGATAGAAGCCAGGAAAGCAAAAAGTATGAAGGTAGTGTATTCAAAAGGTTCTCTTAGACTGGGAGAGACTTTGGGGACTTCTAGACCTACCGCCTTTAAGTGGAAATATAAGTGTAAGTGTGCTCTTTAAATGCATGACATACTTAAAAGAGTTGAAGCTTTTTTTTCTTCCATCTACCTAAGAGACTTGAGCCAATTTCAGTTGGGTGGTGCAGCCTTACGGCCATGTCTTACATAGTTGTATAACTTAATAAGCATCCATTCTGGGTCCCAACCTAAGACTGGTCCTTGGTTGTTGGATAAAATGCCCTCTGTGTATCTTAATTTCATTGAACATCTGGGATAAAAGGGGTTGTTCTTATAATACTTTATACATAAAATACCTTTCAGTTAAAGACTCCAAATACCCATGCACCTATAAAGTTATTATTTTGACTAGAGGCTGTAAGTGTGAGAACATTTCACATAAATAAGGTAGAGATGGATTCCTGGCCCACTTGAGCCTCAGATGTTGTTAATGTCATCAGAGTTATGTGTTTATCCTACAACAGCTGAACTCATGGCTTGGCAGGTCAAAAACCTTTCTGTGCACTTTTCAACCCACACTGAAATTCCAACGTCTGGGAAAACACTCAGGAAAATATTATTTCCATTTGCAAATTTCCTTATGGTCACATTGTTATTTTGGCACAAGCGGGCAGAAATTAAATGTTTGTCAAATGCATATTACTGGCCTCACCAGCTAATGTATAATTCTGGCTTTGCCCTTTAATTTTTATTAGGACAACAAAGAATTGGTTTTAAATTTTCTTAAAGATCTGCCTTCACAAATTCTTAGGGAAACTCACAGATGTCAGGCTTAACCTGCAGATGGAAACCAAAACAGTCAAATCTTATCAAAATTGAAGGTCTGCCTATAGAAAACATACTTCCCCCAACACACACAAAAATGTGTGGGTTTTAACTCATGCCTCCCTCAGTTTGACTGTTACATAAGGTTTCCTTTACTAAATGAACATTTACTGAGCACCTCCTAAGCACTGGATGCTGTTAAGCACTAGAGAAGGTATAAAGATGAATCAGACAAGGTGCCTGCATTCAATGTGCCCATAATCTGGGGAAAAAAACAAATACTAAAGAAAGTAATTACGATTCTATGAAAAGGGGACTTTAACAGAAGCAAGTGGCTGGTGTGCTGATAACATAGAGGAGACCATTCCTAACTGCCAGGGCAGGTGGGGAAAGGAGAGACTTCTGTCTGCCTGGGAGTCCTAAGTCAGCAATTGGTTTCCACACTCTTGAGAGGGGTTGGCAAACTATGATGCATAGGCCAAATCCAAGCCACTTCTTGTTTTCATAAATAAAACTTTATTGTAACACAGCCACGCTTGATCATGTACATATTGTCTATGGCTACTTTTGAGCGTCAATGACTGAGTTGAGTACTGAAGCTGTGTGATAGGCAGAACAATGATCCCCCCAAAACTGCCTACTCCCTAATACCTGGAACTCATGAATATGTTATTTCACATGACCCAAACTAATTACAGGAGTCTTTACAAGCGGATGATCTTTCTCCAGCTCTGGCACATGAGACAGATGGCAGAATGAGAAGGATTTGATGTCCTAATGCTGGTTCCAAGATGTAGGAGGCTGTGTGCAAGAAACTACTCAAGAAAAGAAAATGCATCCGCCCTAGAGCCTCCAGGAAGGACAGCAGTCTTGATTTAAGTCCACTGAGACCCATGTTAACTCTGTTCTACAGAACCGCAAGGTAAATTTCTGTTGTTTTAAGTCACTAAATTTGTGGTAATTTGTTACAGCAGCAATAGAAAACAAAGATGGAGAATATGTGGCCCTGAAGCCTAAAATATTTATTCTTTACCCCTTTACAAGAAAAATGTGCCAACCCATGTTCCTGAATATGCCTGGTGTAGGGGTGGAAATGGCTCCACTCCTATCACAAAAGACAGGTTAACAAGAGAAAACCCTAACAAGTTTATTTAATCAAAGTTTTATGTGACATGGGAGCCTTCAGACATGAAGATCCAAAGAGGCAGGGAAACTGTCCATTTTTTTGCTTAGGTTCAATAAAATTTGACAGGGTGTAGAAATGTAATTGGACAAAAGGATAGGACTTAATAGTAATAAACTGGGGAAGAACACTCAGAAAAGCCTGTCTTCTAGATTCTTTGTGGCCTCTCTGTGTAGCATGTCTTCCCCCCCAGGCCTGTGGCAGGACCCCACTGCAATGGGAAAAGGGTAAGAGTGACCTTTCTAGGTTTTATGGCTTGCTTTGGGGAAAAGTGGTTCTAATATCTATGACCTGTCCTGGGGAAGAGGAATTCTGGTTTTTACTCATCACTTCCAGGGGAGAAAAGGGGGCAGGAGACAGGAAGGCAGGAGAAGGTCAGAACTTGCTTCTGAGACCTTCCAATGTCCTTCAGTTTAAAATATTCAGCATGCCAAAATTCTATACATTGAGGTATCATGTTCTGAGCCCCAACTCTGGCAAATATTCCAAAGATGTTTCAAAAGCCAGCAGCAGAAACTACTAATTGTCCCCAGGATATATTGTCTTTTTCTTCCTTTTAGTAAGAGGACCCCGTGCATACACAAGTTTTATAAGGGCTCATGAGCACACAGCTACAGACTACATTTGTCAGCCTCCCTTGCAGCTAGGTATACCCATGTTCCCAAGCTCTTGCCAGTGGATTGTGACTAGAAGTGATGTGTGCAACTCTAAGGTGAAAGCAAATTTGGAACTGGGTAACAGGTAGAGACTGGAACAGTTTGGAGGGCTCAGAAGAAGACAGAAAAATGTGGGAAAGTTTGGAGCTTCCTAGAGACTTATTGTATGGCTTTGACCAAAATGCTAATAGTGATATGGACAATGAAATCCAGGCTGAGGTCATCTCAGATGGAGATGAGGAACTTTTTGGGAACTGGAGCAAAAGTGACTCTTCTTATGTTTTGGCAAAGACACTGGTGGCATTTTGCTCCTGTCCTGGAGATTTGTGAAACTTTGAACTTAAGAGAGATGACTTAGGGTATCTGGAAGAAGAAATTTCTAAGCAGCAAAGTAGTCAAGAGGTGACTTGGGGACTGTTAAAGGCATTCAGTTTTAAAAGGGAAACAGAGCATAAAAGTTTGGAAAATTTGCAGCCTGACAATGCGATAGAAAAAAAAAAAAATCCCATTTTCTGAGGAGAAATTCAAGCTGGCTGGAGAAAGTTGCATAAGTAACAAGGAGCTGAATGTTAATCGCCAAGACAATGGGGAAAATGTCTCCAGGGCATGCCAGAGACCTTTTCGGCAGGCCTTTGCATCACAGGCCCAGAGGTTTAGGAGGAAATAATAGTTTTGTGGGCCAGACCCAGTGTCCCTCTGCTATGTGCAGTCTAGGGACTTGCTGCCCTGTGTCCCAGCCATGACTAAAAGGGGCCAAGGTACAGCTCAGGCTATTGCTTCAGAGGGTTGAAGCCCCAGGCCTTGGCAGCTTCCATGTGGCATTGAGCCTGTGGTGCACACAAGTAAAGAACTGAGGTTTAGGAACCTCTACCTAGATTTCAGAGGATGCATGGAAATGGAGGGGCAGGGCCCTCATGAAAACTTCTGCTTGGGCAGTGTGGAAGGGAAATGTGAGGTTGGAGCCCCTGCACAGAGTCCCTACTGGGGCACTGCCTAGTGGAGCTGTGAGAAGAGGGCCACTGCCCACAAGACCCCAGAATGGTAGATCTACCAACGGCTTGAACCATGTGCCTGGAAAAACCACAGACACTCAATGCCAGCCCATGAAAGCAGCCAGGACGGGGACTATACACTACAAAGCCACAGGTGCAGAGCTGCCCAAGGCCATGGGAGGCCACCCCTTGCATTGGCATGACCTAGATATGAGACATGGAGTCAAAGGAGATCATTTTGGAGCTTTAAGATTTGACTGCTCTGCTGGATTTTGGACTTGCATGGGGCCTGTAGCCCCTTTGTTCTGGCTAATTTCTCCCATTTAGAATGGCTGTATTTACCCAATGCCTGTATCCCCATTGTATCTAGGAAGTGACTAACTTGCTTTTGATTTTGCAGGCTTATAGGTGAAAGGAAATTACCTTGTCTCAGCTGAGACTTTGGACTGTGGACTTTTGAGTTAATGCTGAAATGAGTTAAGATTTTGGGGGACTGTTGAGAAGGCATGATTGGTTTTGAAATGTGAGGACATGAGATTTGGGAGGTATGGAAGGACATGGTTTGACTGCATCTGCACCCAAGTCTCATCTTGAATTCCCATGTGTTGTGGGAGGGACCCAGTGGGAGGTAATTGAATCATGGAGACTGGTCTCTCCCGTGCTGTCTCACGATAGTGAATAAGTCTCACAAGATCTAATGGTTTTCAAAAGGGGAGTTTCCCTGTACAAGCTCTCTTCTCTTGTCTGCCACCATGTGAGATGTGGCTTTCACCTTCTACCATGATCGTGAGGCCTCCCCAGCCATGTGGGACTGTGAATCCATTAAACCTCTTTCTTTTGTAAATTTCCCAGCCTTAGGTATGTCTTTATCAGCAGCATGAAAACAGATTAATACAAGTGGTCACATGGAGATGCTCAGGTCAGTAGTCCTGGCTAAGCCCATTCTTCAGTCACCCCAATCAGCCAAACATGAGTAAAAAAAGTCATCTCGGAAGTGGATTCTCCAGCCCTAATTATTCCAGCCCTGATAACTTGAGACACACCCAGTTATAAGAGACATCTCAGATGTTATGAAACAGAGAAGAGCTATTTGCTTTTTCTGAATTCTTGATTCACAGAATCCATGAGCACAATAAAATGGTTATTCTATACCACTAGGTTCTGAAGAGGTTTGTTACACCTCTCCCTAGGAATGAAGGAAGAGGAAAATGAGTTAGAGGACAAGGCAAAAAAATCCACTGTTCTCCCAATCACCCAGAAGCCAACAATTGGGATCATCCTGAAAAGGCAAATGAGATATCTCCTGCATGACCTTCAACTTGGGTGATAGAACCCCAAAGGCTTCACCAGTTCACACCCGCAGACCTGGGTCCTCTGAGCCACTTTGGGGCTTGCCTTGCCATATATAGCGTATCACTGAAAATCCAGCTGTAGTAATACTATGAAATTAACACCATTATTCTAATTTTACCCTTAAGATAAACCTTTGCAGAAAAGAATGTCCTGCAGAGTGTATCAGATGATCCAGGAAATGTCACTACAGAAATGCCACGTATCTTGGTAGCATCATTCTAATTTCAGCAATGAGGCAATATTGCTACAAGGTGTGATGAATACCAGTATACCACCAAGCAACTTGGATTTCTATGACATCTCTCCTCTCGGAAGTGTGCTGGTGTGCAATAACTTGGGGCTTACAGTGAATTAAGGGCTGTGAACTTGCTGACATACCCTGGCAGCCAGGCTGGGATCAGTCCACAGGAAGAGAAAGAAAAGCAAATCTTCCTCCCTGCTGTAAATGATCCCTCTGCCATTGGGAGTTCTCAAGTCTTTGTGAACCTATGTTTGCTAAGATCCTTGGCCAATCTAGTTAAAGCCAAATACTAGTTAAAGCCAAAACCCATACCCTGTTTAACCCATTAGTGGGTGTACTTCTTGAAATACAATCTTGCATTACCTAACAATGACACATTCTGAGAAATGTGTAGTTAGGTGATTTTGTCATTGTGTGAACCTCATATAGTGTACTTACACGAATTTAGATGGTACAGTCTCCTACACACCTACGCTGTAAGATATAGCCAGTTGCTCCCAGGCTGCAAACCTGCACAGCATGTTACTATACTGAATGCTGTAGACAACTCTAACACAATGAACAGAAAAGGTGCAGTAAAAATACAATATTACAGTCTTACAAGACCACCCTCATATATGTGGTTTAACATTGACCAAAACGTCATTATGTGATGCATGACTATATATTATACAACTATAATTTTTTAAATTGTAAATGAATTTATTCTGAAGATCAAACTAGATTTGCTCAATGCTCACTCGGTAAGTCTTGCAATAGCTTTTAACCAAATGCAATAAAGACTAGACCAAGGTTTATTGATGGAATGAGAGAGCAAATGAGAAGAAGCTTTAACATTCACATAATTAGATTTTATTTAGAAATGCTTATATCTGTTAAAACCATCATCAAAAGGTAGCTAATTTTGTTGAAACTTGACTGACAGAATACGCTTTTCCTTACCAAGCAGTTGAAGTTTAAAGTTTCCAATGCCCACTAGTAATCTTTCCTCAGCCCTGCCCCCACTTGCCACCACTCCACTGACTTCTTTGCTAGAAAGATTCCGTGTTTAATATTTTCTTTCATTGTAAACTGCATCCTTATCAAGCTTTGGGACCCATTTCAATATTGATATAAGTAAAGTTGGTCTGAGAAATAAAGGCCCAAAGGCTATTCTCAAGGATCCCTGCAAAGGTATTTTATCCAAGGAACAGTTCATTATTTTTTCCTTTGTTTTTGTGTTTTGAAATGGAGTCTTGCTCTGTCGCTCAGGGTAGAGTGTAGTGGCACGCTCACTGCAACCTTTGCCTCCCGAGTCCAAGTGATTCTCTGGCCTCAGCCTCCTGAGTAGCTGGGATTATAGGCGCCCCCCACCGCACCCAGCTAATTTTTGTATTTTTAGTAGAGAGGGGTTTCACCATCTTGGCCAGGCTGGTCTTGAACTCCTGACCTCATGATCCACCTGCCTCAGCCTCCCAAAGTGCTGGGATTACAGGTGTGAGCCACTGCTCCTGGCCAGTCATTAGAAATCATTAGATTTTCTTAATGCACTGGGATACTTTCCAGATGACAAAACCCACTAAATAGACAACAGGATAGATTGTAAAATGCATAGTTCTAAATGATAGCTTCACATTAAGTGGGAGACTTTCAGTATAATTGGAACTGATATCATCTAGTACTCCCCAGGGTGTTTGAAATGATACATTCCAGCCCTCTATTCCATGACTAGTCTATTAGTAAACTTTATCTTGAATATCTTGATTTTTAGTTCCACTGACACTCTCCCATCACTAAATATTACCTACATACTTCACACCCTTTAACATCAGCATTGAAATACTAAGATTTACAGAAAGTCCCTTTTGCCTTAGGATATTTCTTAGAGTTACAGATTCTCTTCCTAAACATCTAGTTAAGCATAAGGCAAGAACCTATCAGCCAATACATCTTTCAAAGAAATTTTTAAAAGGTATTTTCCAAATAATACTTTTGATTTTACCAACTTACAACTACTCTGGAAAAATTACTTTCTTTTGCTTAAAACTTTAAAATGAAGTTTCTTTTAGATATCTATTCCTTTTAGATTATCTGTTATGACCCTTTACAGCAACGATCTGCAACCTATTTGGCACCAGGGACTGGTTTTGTGGAAGACAATTTTTCTATGGGTCAGGGTGGGTCGGGGTGGAGAATGTTTTGGGATGAAACTGTTCCACTTCAGATCATCAGACATTAGTTAAATTCTCATAAGGAGCATGCAACCTAGATCCCTCACATGCGCAGTTTACAGTAGGATTGGCGCTCCTATGAGAATCTAATGTGGCCACTGAACTGACAGGAGGTAGAGCTCAGGCGGCAATGCTCTCTTGCCCACCACTCCCCTCCTGCTGTGCGACCCGGTTCCTAACAGGCTGTAGACCAGTACTGGTCCGTGGCCCAGGGGTTGGGGACCCCTGCTTTAAAGGTGAAGGGCAGAACAGGCTAGTCCTATATCTACTAACTAGCCTGCAAATAGATTCTTAATGGAACCACAGTTAGAGCAGTCATTCTTATAAAACAGAAGGTTTGGGTATTAGTGCTGGGTTTGCCCCTAACTGCCTGACCTTGGATGAATCACGTCACCTCTTTGGACTTCAGCTTTCTCATCTACAAAATTAAGTTCAAAACAGAAGACCTTGCAAGTTGTTTCTTGTCAGCACAGATATTAGTTGTGCTTGAGTATTTACAATTCTTTAACTCTTGCTCTAATGTGTGTGTCATCCACTTCAGCAATTCAATAAGCCTTGACTTACTGAGCCACTGCAAAATGGAAAACACATGCTTGGCACCATACGTGATACCAAGGTGACAGATGCAGAACCTCCACTCAGGGAATCCCAATTTAGCTGGGAAGATAGGACCAAGACATGAAGTTGTATGATGTCACCAAACAATGTACAAATTGGCCCCAGTGTCAATCTTTGACTGTTCAGCTGCAGATTTTGAAGGCCTCCCAACAGCTCACCCTTTCTAAACTGGGAGACAATAAGAACCAAGTTTAGCAATGTATTAGAGGACAGATCCTCACTAGCTTGGTCTATAATCCTGAAGTGGGTATCCTGAACCCCTCTCCCCTGCCACAGACACCCACGTGCTTTCAATTAAACACTGCACAATCCATATGATAGTTTTTTTCTACTCTGCTTTCTTATGAATTTTATCAGTTAGTGTGCAGGCTAAGGTGTTGCATCAGAATCCCACAAATTGGAGTCGCTTAAATTAGAAGTTTAACTATTTCTAATGTAATAATGGTCCAGAGGCTGGTAGTGTAGTTCTATTGTCCTGTACACCTGGCTTGAATTTCTGGACCCGAGAAAGCTGTTGCAATTTCATACATTAATGTGGTGATGGCAATGATGACGGCAAAGTGTGAAAATGGTGATGGCAAACGGTGATGGCAAAGCAATGGTGATAGCAAAATAACTTGAGTGCCACAATCTTGAAGAGTGAGTATGGTGTTTAGGTAAATAAATTATCGAGGGCTTTGAATTTATTTAAATAACCAAAATCAAGCCTATCTCAGTGCTTCTCCCCAAAATTGTGTAACCGAGAGTGTTTTCATAGATGTGTTCCTAATTTTCTCTAAGAACTTGTTTTTCTGCTGATGAAGAGCATTTGAAGTGGAAAAGCATAGAGCCTCAAGACAGCAAAGCCAGGGGTTGGGGGAAACTCAGAGGTAGTGTAAATGATACAACCATACTGAAATGCAGCCAAGAAGTTTGCATTAAGAGATTTGCTGCTGTTTGGGCAGAAAGAAGACTGATGTTTGCATTCAGCCTCTCCTGATGTGTTGTGTAGTGGGATTGTTTTTAAGCTTGAAAATACTTTAACAGGTTGTTTCCAATGTACAAACTTAGAAGTCCCAACCTCTGTTGAAGAAGGAAGGAGGGGCGACAGTTTGTAGAGAGATGCAAATAGACACTTCAAAGTTAATAATATTCACAGTCTCTAGTAAGTCAAAAGGGGAAATGTGGAGAGAACAGAAGTAATCATCTGCAACATTCAAAGATCTGGGGAAATTGGGTCTAGATGAAATCATCCTGATAGTGGAGTGTATCTTTTGGGGCTACCTCGGAGAAAAGGACATTACACCTTATACTTCCAGACTGAATATATGTGATAACGAATTCATGAGCTTGAGAATGTACCTATGACATTTCTTCTACTATAAACACAATACTTATATAAATGGGATGTTCTCAGAGCCACAGGAGGGGAAGTAAGACAGAGCAGCTGAGCAAGTGGAAACAAGCTGCTTACCTTACATATTTATGTTTTTCTTTGTGAAATGGCATAAAGTATCCTGTTCCATAATTGAATTCCCTCAAAGTCTTTTTAAAGCAAAGTTTTCCCCAAATATTTATATGGAAAAAAATATACTTATAACCAAATAGAATGTTATTCTAATCAGAGTTTCCTCCAAACTAAGTTGGTCTTTCCATCACTAAGTTTCTTCTTCCAGTCATTAGAGCCAAGCACAAGATACACTGGTTTTTCTTAACCTCCCTACATCTAAAAATCTGAAAACAACAACAATAAAAACGTACACATACTTCTGTATTATTGGTATCCTAATCAAATCTATTTGTTCAGAGATCAAGCCAGACTGATACATTAAACGTTAACACAAAATCTATGATCATTTGGCCTTAGATTTACAAATCCTAAACTTGGTGATAAATATAAATTTATCTCACTTTGTGAGAGATTTATTTCCAAACATTATGTGATGAACATGTTATCTTAAATACTCTAACTGAAATGTGTGGTGTATGATACACAGTGAATAGTTGCACCTAAAAACTGTATGTTCACAGATAGGTTTTCTGAAAGCAAGCTGCAGATGCACATAGAGAAGGCAGAAACTGGCGTCTGCCCCCTCACTCTGAAGCTCGTGCTGAAGCCACCTCCCTAGATGGTAACACAGAGCAGCAAGTGTGCTGAAACACTAGCTCCTTTCTATTCCATTTCTCCATCCAGTGTTACCCTTTTAGCCAAGAACCACTTCTCAACAAAGTGATTTGTCGCCCAAGCTTATCACTAAGCACCACCGAGCCTCCAGCTGGGTAACCTCTCTAGACTTTCCCCTTTTATGTTTAAAGCATGCACTCGAACAAAGGTGGACCCTACTCTATCAGGCCTTCACTTCCACAGTAGCAGGTTCACTGTGATTCTCTTTCAAGGCTAAAGTCATTGTAATAACCTACTCCAGAGATCTACTTGGCACTCAAGCAACTCAGAAATTTAAGGAACAATGCTTTTGTTCTGAGCACTGTGATTTTGTTTCAACAAAGCTCCCAGACTGAGCTCTCTTTCTCATTTTCCGGTTAGGAGGGCCTTGTGTCTCCACCATTTACAAATCTCAGATTTGAAGACTGCACACAACTAACCCAGGCTGTGATCCATACTCTCATCTCAGTGAACACTTGCTGTTTACAGAGGGCAAGCTGCTTTTGTGTGATTCAAAGCATTACTAATTAAAACCTGTTACCATCCTAAGGGCAGATATATTCTCCTCTAGAGCAGCATTTGTCTGTCCCATTAGCATTAATGGGAGTAACACAAGTGCATCAAGAGGAGAATGGTCCCCTTGGGTCTTTGAACTTAAGTCTACTTCAAAACTGAAACCGATATATACAATGGTATCATTGATGCCATTAAAAATCATTATACTTTACTGCAACTTTTATAAAAGTAATTGTAAGCTTCATGAAATATACTTGGCTCATGGGAGTTGTGCATTATTAGGTTGCAACTGGACATGATATAGTAAATTACACTATAATACTTGAAAAATATTTTGGCCAGGGGAATTTACTAGAGCCCAGTCCGGTTTATGCAGAGGTCTATGTTCATAAAGACAATTAGCTTGGGTGGATTTTAAAGGCACATGTAATTCTTTGCTAAAATTTAGGGAAAGGTCTGGCAAAGGATGCAACTTAGTGTCTATGTTTACAATAATATGTCTTAATGGGCTGCTATAAAATACCATCACCTAGTGTCTCTATAATATTCTTCATTTACATAGTCTTAAATGCTTTACTGGTGTTATAGAGCTGATGTTCCAATTATTTTAGAGAGAGAAAGAGGAGGGCATTTTTTTCCAGACTGTGAAACTGAGGCTTAGAGAAGCCACATGGTGACCAGGGTGAGGGACTACTAAAAACGAAGGATTCAGGTGTCTACCTGACATGCCAATCTACAGGATTAAACTGGTGGAGAGCCAGGGCAGCAATGCAGCTAGAGGCCCTTGTTTGCATAATTAGCTGTTGCATTCACTGTCGTGGGATGCAGCTCAATTTAATGGCCTGGATCGGTGACCTCATTAGCCATGAGACCATGAGCAAATTTAACAGTTTCCTAGTATGTAAAATAGAGATTACAAAGTACCTATTTTGTGGGGTTGTTCTGAAGATTAAACAATTTAATGCACATAAACCTCTGTGAATAGTATCTGGCACATAGTAAGCACTCAATAAATGTGAGTCATCCTCATTAACCTTTAAGCCAGACAGGGCTATGTTATCTGTAGGGAAATAGTGCACAGAGAAGGTTGATTGGCAGAGAGAACTACATCCCTTACTTCTGATCCCCCCAGAAACCAGTTCCATCTTACTCTATTGCATCACCAAAGTCTCATGGGCTTACAGCTTTAGACCCTCTAAAAATACAAGTTGCCTGGGAAGAGCAATGCACCATTCCCAGTGTCTGACATGTGTGCCACAATGCACTTAACTTCAACAGGTCCTTTCCTGAGAATAGAGAGAGATGGTATTTCCTGGACCCTGCAAAGAAGGGGTGGACCAAAAAGCCAAGGTTGGCACCTACACCCTAGCCTAGAGCCAGCTCTGACCTCAGGATTGTATATACACAACCTGCTGGCCTATATATAGTTAGCCACTGATTCCTCACTAGTAAGTTGTGTCTACAACTTCTGAATCTGCCTAGTGTCACCTGAACCAGAACTCCAGTGGTCTGAGGTCTTTTCAGTAAAGGAACATTGGGTCACAGCTCTGGCAGTGCTGCAGGCTGGAATACCAGGGCTGTCAGAAATGCCTCTTTCCATTGTTTCGTGTGTGTGGCTGCCTGGCCAGTCCTGGGACAGGAAGAAGAGTACGAGGGAGGCCTCTCCTGTCCTTTAAGTCCAAGCAGTTAATTTGTCTCCTCTATCCTCCCATGCCATTCTAGTGAGCTCTAACACATCTCACATTTTACTGAAATTTTCTATGGTTTTGTCCACTGAACTGTAAACTTCTAAAGGAGAGAGACCATATTTTATTTATCTTTGTACTAGTACAGTGCCAATATTAGTGGACACTCAAACATTTATTAAATACAAAACTTCTAGGCAAAGGAGTTTGCCAGATCATCTCTTGGAACCATGAGTTTTAAAAGTACTCCCACAGTTCTTAATTCAGGTTCAAGTATTGTAAGTCTATTCCTCAGTGTTCTTAATGGTGATTTGATTTGCTTCAAAGTTGCCTTCAGATTCCTTAGCTATCAAGCAATTACATAAATGCTAAATTGAACATTTTTTTTCTTATTTTTAAATGTCAGCAATAATAAACTAAGTCTGTTTTTGCTTTTAAAATATAATGAAAGTAAAATTAGACCACCAGATCAATTTTGCAGATTATTTTTATATCTCTGGGATTTAAGCAAACTAACAAAAACTGTGGTCCCCAGAAAGCTTAAGAAGAGTTTGAAACCACAGACTTAATAAGTTTTTTTATATCTATTTAGCATCTCAATAAACCTTATCAACCCTCTTTCATTCCACTGGCAATTTTCTGACCTCCAAGTTGAAGTTGAGCCCTGAATTCTGCTCATGGGTGAGTAATCACAGCAAGCCTGTAGCAGAACCTATCCTCAAACCACAAATATATCATCTTCAGCATTGTAAATCAAAGCCTCAAAGAGCATCATTTAGCCTGCAGCTAAAATTGCTTGTTTATCAGATGGTGCCTGGTTTAGCGTGGAGCAGTCCCTTGTAAATCTCTAGGACCTTTTACAGCATATACTTAAGCAAGCACATCGGCTCCTGGGAGGCTTTCTAAGAGTTTTAATGACTGTGGGCTGCTAAAAGATCCAGGCCTTGGTTTAGCTAAAGTGGCTAGGGGTACAGTTTGGCTCCATTTTGTAAACTCACAAAGATAAGGCATCTGCCTGCTCCAAAGCGAGAGTGAGCATTTGTTTTTCAGGAAATCTTTATATCCGAAGTGTTAATGTTCTTGTGGTTTTGGCTATTTTGACCTTTTGTCTGCTAACTTTTGATTTACTGAGGGAGAGAGTTCTTTTTCTAGGCTTTATTGCCACTCTGGAAAGACAATGAAATGCATGTGATTCTGCAAAATTACATGAAAAAAAAAACTGATTTTGGATTAACACTATACACATCACATACAATGGTAATGGATTCCCACTCCCTGCCCCCACAGCCTCTCTTTAGTTACATTCAAAAGTAAATATGTGCCCATGCTTCTGCCACAGAGCAATTAATGTGTCCACTGCAGACGCTGCTGGCGACTTGCTCACCTCAGCATTTCCTTTCTAAGAAAGAGAACAGTTTATAGATTCTGGCCATGTAGCTGAAGGTAGCAAAGGGAAATTGTCCACCAAATTCCCATTGGTTTAAAAACCTAGCTACTTGCTAAAGTCATGAATAGCTTATTGACTGAATGTACCACCAAGGACCCCAGCAGCCCACCAACTACTTTACTGATAGACAGTGGAAGAGCCCTGATGAAATTCACTAATTAAAGAAATCTTTACATGGTTCTTTCTTATATAACCCATCTCTTTGATACAAGTTAATTAAAGTACTCTTCAAAACCTTCACCTGACATGGAAAAAGTTCCCTAGAGAGTTGGAGGAGAAGCAAAGCACATTTCAGGGGCTCTTCTCTTGTTTTCAGGCAATGATAAATTGTTTCCATGCTAATTTTACAGCCGCCATGGTCTAGGTTTTGAAAATCAGCCTATTTTTTCTAATACCATGTTCCCTTTTCACAAGCCAAAGATTAATGTTTTTGCCTTTGCCCCATTAAGGGTAAAGAGCTTTATGTTTTGTGTGTTTTTTTTTTTTAATTTTGGAGGGTTTTGCTAGTAGTTTTACTGTTCTCCAAACAAGCACATTACTATAGATAAGCTGTTCCCCACCAGGCATCATTTTGATGAAGGTCATTCAAGCTGGGGACTCCTGAGGATAAGTATACAATACTTGTCATAAAAGCTAAAAATATGTGCACCTGTTGCATTCTGCTAAAATCACAACAAGCTGGCATAGCACTTGGGAAATAAAAGCTTAAACGACTCATATGCTTCCTGAAAATTGACTTTATACATTTACTCCTCCAAAACCAGGTCTGAGAGACAGTTTGTAATATTCAGACAAATTAGAAGACAGATGATGCTAGAGAGTTCTTGAATTTTTTTTTTTGAAATAAGGTGGTATAGTACCGTTCCTCTTTCCTGGTGACCACATTTTTAGCCCCCACTATAACCCCTATATGGCAAGGAATATGGTACGAGAACCTTCTTGGAATGTAACATTACACAATACTTATTTCATTCATGAATTTTATGCAAAAAATCCATTTATTGAGCATCTATTATGCACAATGCTGGGCCCTGGAACTTCATATTCTCATTAAAGCATCTAGTCTAGTAAGAGAGTGCATCCATTAACAAAATAATAACAAAAAAAATGTGAAATCACAACTTGGATAAGAGCCATGAAGAAGAGATACAGAACACCGCAAAAGAAGTCTCCATCTAGTTTAAAAAGTCAAAACAAAAGCTCACCTGAGAAAATAATACTGGAATCAGAAACATAAATCAGAGTTATCAGAACTCTGATGAAGAACATTTCTAACAGGGAGAATAGCATGTGCAAAGGCACTGTGGAAGGAGGGAACTTAGAGGGGGCCAGTCTGACTGAAGAGGAGACCTCAAAAAGGCATATGACGAGTTTGATATTGGACCTTACTTCTCAGTCCATATTAAGGGTTTTGCATTTATCTTATGTGCAATGGGAATCACTGAAGCATTCTGAGCAGAATGTGATTCTAAGTAGAATAACATACCCAAGGCTGCATTTGGAAACAATAGCAATAGCTACATTTGGAAAAGATTGCAATAGCTCTGGGGTAGAAAAGAGATTTGGGGCAGCCAGGACTCATTCTGGAGTGGTGAATTAGCAGGGAATTTCAAGGACAAAGGTGGTGATGTTGGAAATTAAGGGAGAAGTAGACAGATTTGAGAAATATTTAGAGATAAAATCAATAGGACTTAGTGAGTGGACATCCAAGGTGATAGGAAAGAGAGGTGTCAGGAATGACTACTATGCTTCTGTTGTGCATAATTGAATGGCTTGTGGTGTCATTTAGTATCCTTGAGGAGACTGGAAAGGACCAGGTTTGGGGACGGTAAAAAGTTTGAGACATGGTAGATTTGAGGTGGCTCCAGAATATCTAGAGATATTAGATAGGAATTGGATAAACAGGCTTGGAGCTCTCAGGGCTCTCTGAGCTAGAAATATAAATCATGAGACATCCATGTGGGGATGGCCATTGAGGCTATATGCATTAGTTTCTTAGGGCTGACATAATAAATTACCACAAATATGGTGACTTAAAACAACAGAAATTTATAGTCTAATCATTTCTGAGGCTAAAAGGCTCCAGGAAGACTCTTGCTTCTTCCAGCTCATGGTGGCTGCCCACAATCCTTGGCCTTCCTTGGCTTGTAACTGCATCACTCCAATCTCTGCCTCTGTCTCCACATCACCTTCCCCTCTCTTGAGTGCCTTCCCTTCTGTCTGTGTTTCTCTGTTTGTCTCTTACAGGACACTCTTCGTTGCATTTAGGGCCCGTCTATATAATCCAGAATGGTCTCACCTTGAGATCCTTAACATTAAATTATATCTGCAAAGACCCTTTTCCCAAATAAGGTCACATTTATAGGTTCTAGGGGTTAGGATGTAAACATATGTTTCAGCCCACTACAGCATGCACATGTTATATAAATGAGATCACCCGAGGAGACAACAGAGCGGAAAAAGAAAAGGGCCTAAGACTGTGCCTGGAGGAATTCTAATGTTTATTCACTGCGACATGTAGAATTTCACTGCACAGCAACAAAGTCCACTGACTAAAAAGTTTCTTTAGAGCTATGCATGGTGGCTCATGCTTGTAATCCCAGCAACCTGGAAGGCCAAGGCCAGAGGATTGTGTGAGGCCAAGAGTTTAAGACTAGCCTGAGCAACATAGCAAGATCCCATCACTAAAATAATAAAAGATAAAAATAAATAAGCTAAAAGTTCTTTGTGAGTCTGAGATCATTATCAATTAAAAACTCCTGAAATTTTCCATCTATTCATCATTCTCACCCATTACCCACTTGTTCAAATACAGCCCCCTACAATCTCTTTTCTCATATTCTTCTGCCCAGTATACTTAGGACTCAGTTAGCACTCTCACTGATTGCTTTCTAAATGTTCAGCATGCATTAGTCTTAGTATGCTCCCTGAGGACAGGTTCTGCATATTCTATTCCCTGGTATTTCCCCACAGCATTCAGTATAGGACTTGTCACATGACAAATATCCACTAGATGTTTGTTGATTAGTAAGGGCTGTATTAGTTTTGCAATTATTATAATTAGTTTTGTATTATTAATTTTCCAATATTGCTATTAAATCACAATTTAGTGGATTAAAGCAACACAAACTTATTACCTTATAGTTAATAAATTAGAAGCCCAGCACAGGTCTCACTGCGCTGGAAATCAGTGCATGGACTGGACCAGGTGTGTTCCTTTCTGGAGACTGTAAGGGATAATCTGTTTCTTTACCTTTTCCAGTGTTTGGAGTCTTGCAACTTGCATTCTTCTACTTGTGGTCCCTTCTCTTTCTTCAAAACCAGGTCAGGCTCTTACATTTCAGCACTCAGATCTCCTCTTTTGTCTTTCTCTTCTAATTATATGGAAACTTGTGATTACATTCGACCTACCCTGATAAGCCAACATACCTTCTCTATTTTAAAGTCAGAGCATTAGCAATCTTAATGTCATCTGCAACCTAAATTTCTTTTGCCATTTAGGTAACAGTTCCAAAGATTAAGATATGGACATCTTGGAGGAAGGCAGTCATTATTCTGTCTTCCTCAAGTTTATTCAAACTTACTAATTAAATTACATGGCCAACATGTTGGCCTTTGAACATAGGCACTCAGGAAATAGACTTTCCTTCCCACTTCCATGAGCAGGAAGACTTCTAAACAAAAGAATGAAGACTGATTGCTTCACGATGACTACTTATCAGACAGCAGAGAAAGAACAAGTGCTAACAGGGGGCTCCTGGCCCAGATTGTAGGTGTCTACTGAGCCTCAGAGTCTTGAAAACCCTGTGCCATTCAAGTTTCCTCAGCATTTACCTCAAAGCTGTGTGGTTGGGTACCAAGCAAATACAGTGACCATATGATTTATCATCCAAATCAGGACACCATTAACAGTGAAAGGGGCATAACAGGTGTAAGTTCAGTGTGTGGTCACCCTAAAAGAGGTAGAGAGTGCAGTCAGAATGAAGAAAGTCCTTTTAACCTGGTGGTTGGGGCCAGGAAGAGTGAAGACTGTCTCATTTCTGCATGAGACACTTGTTTTTTGTCCCTAGTCATTAGTTTGGGATCAATTCAGACATATGTGGAGTGCTGGGGTCTGGGACGCCTCTACTCTGAGAACTGTCACCTTGGATTCTCTTTGCCTCACCGTTCAGAAGTTCAACACATTCCAAAATGCTTGTTTGCATTTAGATAGTGTCTTGTCTTGTCAAAGCACTTTCACACATTCCTTTGAAACTTCACAATAGTTACATGAGGCAGGACAGGAAGATGCACCTTGACCTTTCCATTTTGCAGAAGAAGAAGATGAAGCTGGATGCAGAGGAGTTGAGTGGCTTTCCCAAGGCCACAGAAATGTTTAAACCTGGAATCCAAACTACCCCAATCCTAGTCACAGTCCAAGGTTCTTTTTCCCACACTGCCATACTCTGGATGGTTGGTATCACCCCGTATTTGTAATCATATTAGTCAGAAGTCTGGAAGAACCAGCTAGCTTGCTGTCACCTTCTCAAGGGCCTACTTGAGACTTTCCTCTGAGTCTTAAAAGAAAATGATATAAACACTGAGATGTCCTCTCTCCAATTTGGCTTTCAAATGGGCTAAAGAAACATTCAAAGCATGTGTTCTTTGCCCTCTAGCTACTCCGGAGACAGAACTGTTCCCGTCTCCATTCTCTACCTGGTGGCTGCAGCAGCATCTTTGAATAAGGACAATGACACTTTTGATATATAAAATGTAATTTGCCTTCGTTTCATTAACAAACACTTTTCCAGAGAGCAAATCTCATAGCTCAGGCAAATGTGAAAGTATTGCCTATCTACCTGTGGATTATATAAATCTACACTGTCTCCTCCAGCAGAAGGTGATAAGAATTGATGGATGTAACATGATACAAGATTAGTAGCACATTATAAATAAAGCTAACACTTTTTCATCATTTGGGCTTAAATCAGGAGAGAACACACAGGAAAAAATTTTATTCTGCCCTTAAAGCAATCAAATTTGTAGGTCTGAAAAGCAAGGAGCATTTCCTTCCATTGATTGTTTCCAAAATGCAAAAAGGAGGGGTGGTCATGGAGAGTACCAGGGACTAACATTGAGGTTACGTTAGTAGAATCATTAACTAAATTTGTGAGGATTTCTTTGCCAACACTGGAAGTTCAAACAGGGAGGGAGGGCTTGTAGGAAGCAGAGGTGATATTGCATAAGAAGGCAAAATCAGACCAAAGCTCTTAGTATTCACTGTTCACTGCCAATGTTTCCACTCATGTATTTAAGACATAACCGTTGAATGCACACTATGTTCCAGGCACCGCTCTACATCCTAGTCAAAAAAAAAAAAAAAAAGAAAGAAAGAAAAAGAAAAAGAAAAGAAAAAGGAAAAAGAAAACACCACTTAGAGTTTTGGAAATAGAGGGAGTTTAGAAAATGCGTCCAGTTGTGAAGAACATGAAAGCTTAATCCAAAATAATCAGGTCAAAAAATTCCAGATTCTGGGCAATTGTATAAGGCCATTTATTGGAGAAAAGATACCTGCAGGAGAGACTGGAAGAAGAATTGCCAGAGCTCTGGATTCAAAGACAGCTCTGTCACCAGTCTCTGTGGTCTTATCTCTAAGAGGGGCGCATACCTTCACAGTTTCTCAATGACCCTCCCAGGCTGGTGTTTAAAGATTACAAGTTGCTATGGCTGGTTCTGCTCATGGAAAATAGTGTTAGGAGAAATGGAGACCTACATGATATAGGGAAAAGGGGACCATACTTAAAGATTTCAAGCAAATGTTAAGTTTACTGGCTAACATGAAAAAGAACCAAATCATGTCCTTTGCAGCAACACGATGCAGCTGGAGGCCATCATCCTAAGCAAATTAACACATAAATGGAAACAAAACATCCCATGTTCTCACTTATAAGTGAGAGCTAAACCCTAGGCACAATTACAAACATAAATATTGGAACTGACACTGGGGACTCCAAAAGGTGGGAGGGAGGGAGGGGTAAGGCATACAAAACTTCCTATGGGGTACCATGCTCGCTCTCTGGGGACAGAATCAGTGGAAACCCAAACCTCAGCATCACACAATATACCCTTGTAACAAACCCCCACATGTACCCTCTGAATCTAAAATTTAAATTTAAAAATTTTTACAAAGAATGCAGGGAATGAAATAATTAGAATTTCCCATAATTAGTCATTTGTTTTATCTCATAGTACACACACAACAGACTCGGAATAAAAATACTAATCTACTATCAATATGATTATTTAAGACATTAAAATAAATCTTTCTGCATATGTCAAAAAATAAGTTTGTTGGCTAAAATGTTTGAGTATTAGGATATTTAGATGTGGTGTATTTAAGCATCAGGATGCTTATTATCTTAAACTGGTTCATACACAGCTCCAGCCCTAAATATACCCACAGCTCTTCCTCTTTCAAAGCCTGAGTTAACATCCTGCACCACAATTGTTCCATCCACGCCTCACCCTCTCTGGTTTTGCCTCTGTTCCTCCATGCCAGAGAACAGCTCATGAGTTGTCTGACAAGCACCTTTGAGTCTAGTCCTATGGACTGTCTTCCCATTCCTGGCACAACCCACATGGCTACAGGATTCTGGTACTTTCTCTGTACTGTTGCCTTCACTCCCTCCCCTCCCCATCATTCTGTCAGAGCCCTCCCCCTAATTCCCACACATTCTTCAAGTCCTTCCTGCCCCTCCCAGTCATGACAAATCCCTTTGCCCTGTGGTCTCTCCATTCTCTGACAACCTCCACTTGCTCACTTGTTTTCATTGGCTTTATGTCCATCTTCCCACTAGACTAGAAGTTCTGTGAAGGCAAATGGCTCCAACCAGCTCCATGCATAGTCCATAGCAGCAGCACACTAGTCATGGGGTGAAGTTAAGTCTGTGATACGTGCCCCTCCTATGTATTCTCAGGAGACCTGCGCTTAGCACTGTTACAGCACATGCACACACATGCAGACACACAACAGTGTAGTCACCTTACTAGTCATTTTCCTCCACTGAAGGCAGAGTGTATCTTTCATCTTTGTATCCCTACTGGCTGCCCAGGCAACAGACATGAAGTAAATTTTTTAAACCCAACATTAGTTCTTAAAAACTATGATTCATTCTGTGCTCATCTTAAGCAATAACAATTGGCTTAACTATCAGAGGAAGTAAGCCAAACATAAGCCATCTCTAAACTTAAGCCTTTCCATTCCAAAAGCTGGCATTATTATCCTTAATAGGACTGGACTCAAAGTGTGGCAAATGGTGCCCCCAAGACTGGGTGGCTCAGAATTGGTCTCAGGCCAAATTCTGTCATGGTGGCTGAATTTGATTCCTTATTCATCTTGGACTCTTATGAAAAGTGCACAAGCAAGCAGAAGAACTTTTTGGACACCTGCCATGAGCTAGCATCATCTATATCCAGAAGAATAAACAGTTGGTCTTTCCCAGGCAAGTATTAAGTTTGGAAGACAGAACTAATCTACAGTGAAGACCTGAAGCACAGGAAACATCTGAACACCATGTAATGTGCTGGAAATGAGGGAACAGCCATCGTTTAAGTCATTGCTGTGACTCTATAATGCCTCTGGGAGACTGAAGAAATCACCTCTCCACTCCCAGGAGCCTTCTGACATGGTTTCAGCCAGTGGACTCCAGCTAATGCAGCTAATTCAATTCCAGAGAAGCAGATACTAGGCATTTTCCTCTCCTCTGCTAGCATGAATTTGTTGGCCTTCTGATGTGGCCAATACTTGCCTTTAAAGTTAGCTTTCTAAAGAGACTTTATTTTACCAGCTTTGAAGATTTTAAAACATATATTTTCAAAATACAATGATTTTGACATACCAAGTGTTGGCATGGATATGGAGCACCTGGAACTCACATTTCTCATGGGAATACAAAATGGTGTAGCCACTTAGGGAAACTGTTTGGCAATTTTTAAGAAAGTTAAACATAAATGATCCAGCAGTCTCACTCCTAAGAATTTAACTAAGGAAAAAGAAAACATAAAGACTTATACACGAATGTTCACACCAACTTTATTCATAATAACTAATGTAGAAATAATCCAAATACTCATCTGCAGGTGAATGGATTGTGGTATGTGAAATATAAAGGAACAAACCTCTGAAACACACAATAGCACAGATGACTTTCAAAAACATTAAGGTGAGTGAATGAAGTCAAACACAAACTAATACTGATTGTATGACCTATTTACATGAAATTCCAGAAAAGGTAAAATCAATCAATAGTGGCAGAAAGCAAATCGCTGATTGCCTGGGTGGGGTCAGGGTTGGGTGTTTACTGGGAAGCAGATGATGGAAATGTTAATGTTTTAATTATCATGGTGGTTATGTAATTATATAAGTTTTTCAAGATTCAGTTGACAGAACACTTATATTGGTATTGGATGCGTTTTATTGTATGTAAATTATGCCTCAACAAAATTTTGGGGGTTTTTTTTAAGAGTCAATTTTGGCTAACTTTAAAAAAGGCTTTTAGTTTATAATTACCTTAGGACCAGAGATAATTTTTAAAAACTGAATAATAAATAAAGTCTGGGAAACCCCATTCATTACAGAAAACTTGACTTTTGTTGTTAATGATTCATTTCCCACTCATCAGCTTTAAAACACAGCTTCTTTAGCAATCTAATGTTGAATAATTATTAGGAATGTGACCCAAATGTTGCATAAAGACTTCTCTAAAGGGTTATTGTAATGGGAGATTTCCATTTTATGAGAACATGAGTGAAGTGGGGTCATGATTAAATGAATCTCATTGCACTCCCACATGACTGACAAGTTGGTACATCTACATGAGTGATTTCATTCAGGAATTCATTTCTCTAGAAAATCTCCAAGAGGAAGTCAATGAACTGCCTCATCAATATTTAATCAGGTGGGTTCTTTACCTAGTTGATTGATTGAGTTCCTTTCAGGGAAATTCTGTCTTTAAATCACAAAACACCATGTTTTAAGAATGGTGGATGAAATTTTGCATGGTAGTTTTTACTAAGAAAGGCAGAATGCAGAAGTTAAAGCATGGGCTCTGAAAATCTAGCTGCCTGGTCAACTCTGGGCTTCTCATCAATTATGTGACATTAGGCTACAAAATTAAGCTCTCTAAGCCTCTGCTTCCTCTTGTGTAAAATGAGAATATAATATGGATGTGCCTATAGGATTACTAGGTGGTCTCAGTGAGATATTACATTTAGCGTGGTGCTAGGTACACGATTATATACTTATTTTTATTATTCTATTTATTAATTATTATTATAAAGAACTCAGAGTACTTCACAGACCATCTAAGCTTTAGCAAAGAATAGGTGACATAATGACTACTTAGCTACAAGAGAAAATGGAGAGAAACACATTATTTGACTTACTATGGGTCATATTAATTAATGAATCTAAGTCTCTGGACTTTTCCTTAAACAGTCTGTCATTCAAATATTCAAACTTTGTTTTAAACATATTTTTAAAATAAATATTAAATTAGCTTCACGACTGAGGGAGGAGAATCGCTTGAACCCAAGAAGTGGAAATTGCAGTGAGCCGAGATCATGCCACTGCACTCCAGCCTGGGCGACAGAGCGAGACTCTGTCTCAAAAAAAAAAAAAAAATAGCTTCATGATCCCACACACAAAGCAAGTAAGCAGGAGAGAAAGGTGATTGGATGTTTCAGATGGAGGTAAAGGAAATAAACAATCTTGTTTGGTTCAAGGATTGAACCAAGTTTGAAAGAAAAAAACCGGGGGAATACCTGAGCAGTAAATACCTGAACAGTAAACCATGAAATTAATTTGATTAGTGAACTACTGTTTGGCACCTCTATCTCTCCTCCTGAAACATTCCAACCTCTTCCAGTAGAGTGAAAATAGACCTTAAAGTTGTATCTAAATATGTCAATTTCCAATCAAGATATAGCATTGACCTAAAAAAGTAAGTGATAAGTAATAATCTTCTGAAACATTAACAAGAGTTGCATTTTGATTATTATTTAAATATGAAGGTTGGCAAAGCTAACTTCCTACCTGTTATACTTATGAGTCAATTGTTCCCTAAAGGCTCAGTCCATTTCTGAGTCTGATACCCACCAGGACTCTACTCTTTATGAATCATGCCAAAGCAGGTGTATGTTTCAGAGGAAAAGAAATGGAAATAATCCTGTTTGGTTCAAGATTTCCCTAGAGAAAATGTTTGCCTGATCATTTAAGGGTGGAAAAAAAAGCATACTATTCTGCTACATTTAAACAAAGAATAAGAAAGCATAAAAATATCCTCTTAGGTGTCTCATAACTTTTTCCCCTGGTTTTAGGATTGCTTGCAAAACCCTTAGATAAAAAACGGAATTCTCTTAGAATGCTTATCAAAGATTTAAAATTACACAATTTCAACAATGACAAAAAAAAAACTCCCTAAATTTAGTACAAGTTCCACAACAGGGAAAGTCCAATTGGTAGCAGAAAGTAAATAGGCTTCTTTTCATTAAACTAGTCTTAATAGTAGTTATGATACACTCTATACTCTCTTTTGGTTATGCAATTTCCATTCTTGCTGAAATTTAGTAAAGTTTTCTACGTGAAAGTTGTAAATTTTAGTTCATTTAAGAAAACTAAATTCCAGAAAGTGCCAAATGCCAGATATTGATCTCTCTACATTTCTCTGCATTCTACACTCTCAGCAAAATGAAGTTCTTTCCAGTTCTCTCTCATAGTCATTTGACAGTCCTATTTCGTCTGCATGGACCTCTCTTCCACCCTTCTTCATCTAGCTAATTCACATTCTTTCAGGATGCCTTCCCCACATACCCTGACCTTCTGCCTGTGTGGGATTGGCTCCTTCCACAGGGTTCTGTCTTCCTCCAACCAAGAATGTACCCATCTCTTGTGTTATATTCCCTCCAGAGAGCAAATTCTGTCATTCTTAACTTCCTGCCACTTGCAAAGACTTTTCAATGGTTAGTACATTAGTTAACAAATGTCTCTCCCATTAACTTAAAATATATTGGTCCTTTTCACAGAGCACACCCCGCCACCTCACCTGCAAGAGCTTTGCCAGCTCCTCCAATCAAGTTGTTTAGTGTCCCCGTGCTTCTGGAACTGTTCTCTCCATGACCTTTAGCCCTATTCAACACTAAACCCATTAACTGTTTTATCTCACAGATGTCCCCAAATTAGAATACTTTTTCTGGTCATGGATTTTTCTGGGGAGGGGTGCAAAAAATCAAGAGCAGATTTTGTAGCCTGACTCAGAGATTACTTTGATTGCTTTACTTTGCATTGACTTGCTCCTTGAGTTCCAGCCAAATACTTCATTAATGAGTTCATCCAAATGGCTGGTTTATGAAGATGGCAGTATTGGGGAGCTTGGGCGTAGAGAAGAAGAGGTGGCAGCTTCCCTCAGAACTCTGAATAGGAAACAGTCTTCTCTTATTCACCACTCTCTCTTCAAGGCACATACTGGGGGCCCTCCCCACTCACGGCCTGTACTGAAAGTCTAGGGGTTGAACCATGTTTTATAACATTAATTCTGTGAGGGAAAAATGATCCAGGGTTTAAATAATTGACTTCTAAATTTACTTCTGGAACCCAGTCTGCTGCCTGAATAGAAATGGAATAGAATGGAATGGCATGGAACGGAACGGAATGGAATGGAAAGGAATATGGAATGGCATGGAACGGAACGGAATGGAATGGAAAGGAATATGGAATGGCATGGAACGGAATGAAGAGGGATGGGCTAGGATAGGCAAGGCTAGGACAGGATAATATAGGATAGGAAATGACTCCAGTATTTGCATCAAAAGTGAACTGTTAGGGTTCCTCAAGGAGCAGCAGTATAAGAAATAGATTTTATAAGCCACCACTTTTAGGTAGCACTAATATCTGAAGCATGTTGCTAAGTTCTTAGCGCCTTGAGCACAATAGACCCTTAATGTAAAGTTGTTGTCATAGACAATCAATAGGCACTATAAAAGGCAGTGCAGAGTCCCCTAAGTACCAGTGTATATCCTATCTACAGTTCCTTTGCCTGGGAACACTAGTGGAAGTCAGAGAGTGAAGAAGCAATGTTCAAGCAAATGGAGCAGAGTTTTAAAGAAGGCAGCCCAGAAATGTCTGATCTGGAAGGGTCTCTGCCATTGCCCCTTTCCCTCTCCCCTGGATCCCCTCTGGGTGGTCTTTTCCAGTTGCCTCCTCTGTACTAAGAATCTATAGCTTCATTCCAGACTTCCATCCTTCTCCCACATTTATGGTTATCAGCACCCTCCCTGAGCTCCCTTGTTAGGGCAGCAGCGTAACTGGCATTGCTTTGCCATCCTGATCTCTCCCTCCTCTGTTCATCCCATTTTCAATCTGGCACTGTGTTCTGATGACTTCACCTCCTTCGAATCTCTTAAACCCCAAATGATTGCCTCGTGAGGCACTTAGCCATGTAACAGCAGGTCCTGGCTTCTAGCCTCCAGAAGTCACTTTCCTTTGGTATATTTAAGGGAAGGTGGTTCCTTTCATATCACTTTGGAGTCAGTCGACCTTGCTGCCTGTTTCTCAGCTATTGCCTGGCTCCTAACTTGCTCCTGTCCCTGCCTGGGGCCTCTGCTCACATTCTGCTGGTTACTCCTGAGTTTCCAGAACCTGTGCCTTTCCTAGACATGCTGGCCCAGTGGAGGGGTGATGCCTAAAACCTGAATACCTGCCTCATCTTCTCATCCCAAGCCCACACATTGCCCATAATTTCGTTCCCCAAAGCACCACTCACACCAGCCAATGTATATAACAGATTGTTACCGAAGACTTTGGAATAATGAAAGGATGGATGACACATTCAGCACAGGTCAGCAAACAACTCAAAATTATACAAGTCACCATTTGTCTGGGAGCTTACCCCTGCTTCAGGGAATTTCTGACTCCATCACAGCCAACACACAGCATTCTTAGGGCCCCATCCCCTTCTTTATACTGACCACAGCCCAGTCTCCCACTGCTCCCCTATGTTTTAAGGTCTTCACAAAACTCATCTTTCAGTGCCAGAAGAAAAGAAATAGTTCTTGTGATTTTATTGTATGAACAATTGAATTAGACCGTTTCCTGAAGGGGCCTACCCTTTCTAGCTGATGAAGTGCCCCAGAACTCTAGAAAGAGACACTGCTACAGTCATTCCTTCTTTAATCTCTTTGTTTTCTTTTTCTGCATGTCTTTCTTCTCGATTCTGCCAGCCCCTGAGTCAGTCCAGGCTCTCATTAATGTCACCACTTGGCTGGCTTGCCTGTCTCCCATTTCATTTCACTGAGCCCCCCTCACTGTCCCCTCTCCCACTCTGACACCAGATTCATCTTTCAAAGTCTAACATGTCATTTGCTTGTTCTAAATCTTCAACAGTTCCAGCTCCATTGCAGAAACATCTTAGCCTGCATGGCCCCTGAGTCTGTGACTGGGTCCTGGAAGCCCTTGACTTCACTCTTATTAAGGTCCTGATCATTTCCCTAACAGGTCACAGGCACACCTTCTTGAATTTTCACGTGCCCTCAAGAGCTCCATCTCATCCTTCAAAATTCAGCTCAACCCTCACTTTCTTTGTCAAATGCTCCCAGGTCCTCATCAGGATTAGCAGTTCTGCTTTTCTGCAGGACCATTGCTCACCTCTATTAGTTTCTAGCAAATGGCTTAGACCAATTTGTTTATGTTCCTGCCTTATTTACAACACACTTTACTCACAACAGGAAGACTCTGCCTTTTCCCCCTTGGATACCTTGTGTCCTGCACTACACTTACCATAAAATTAACAAATGTTTGCTGGGTTAAATAATTGATTTGTTTATGAATAAATAATATGGAAGAGTCTGGAAACATGAAGGAGAGTTATAATTGACCAATTTGATTCCCTTTGTCAGACTCCACACAACTAGAGGATGGGAACAAGAAGGACTTGTCATTTGGTCCTTCTAGAGAAGCTGGAAGAAAGAAAAAAAATAGACAAAAAGGACTTATCCTGATATATCTCTATACTCATTCCCCAATAGAAGGAATCTGAGACAAGCTGGACTCAGAATTCTTTGTCTAAAGAAGAAGTCTGCTTGGAATACTTTGAATAGGCTAAATAAAATTTGCAGAATATGGATGAGTAGTTCCTTACAGCCTGTGTGCTAAGCAGCTTTGTGATTTTTAAAACCAATCAGTGAACATGTTTGATTAGCATAAAAAGAGAGCAGGAACTGCAGTATCTTTCTTTTTTTTTTTAAAGAAATTCACAGAGAGTAGCTATACATGCTACCAAGCCCCTGATGCTGCCATCATGAAGAGCAGCCTTGGTGCTTTCAGGTGTGTGCCATCAACACACACACACAGGCACACAGAGGGGTGGGAGGAAAGAGAAAGATTAAAAACAAGTAAATGGAAACAGGGAATTAAAAAAAAAAAAAAAAACTCTGATTCAAAAAGCACATTCTGGACATTTTGCCTCATCTGCCACACAAGGTAACTGATAGAGAGATGGGTGGTGTGGACACTGGGCATCAGTTCCTAGGGGCTATTTGGAAGCTAGCCCCAGGGAACGAGAAAGCCAGAGTCAGGGGACAGGAAGGGGGTGACAACGGCAAAGGGTGATGAACGCTACCTTAATGGCTTGACGCTTTCCTGAATCACCAAATTTTCCTTTTTCTAGCATTTTCTGGCTTTGTAAAATCCCCAGCGGTGAGAATGCTATATTGCAAAGCATAACAAATCGATCAAGCACCCAGCACGAGGACCGCTCCATGAGTTTATGGCCCTAGTGGCTGCCTCACAACAAAACACTCATTTAAACAGAGCACATGAGTCATAGCCAACTAACAAAAGAACCACCCATCTGTGCACATTGAGGAGAAAGAAGCTCACTGGAGAGCGCTGATGTGGACTGAAGCCTTGTCATAGGGCTTTCACTACAAGTGGAGCTAAAGCCCAGTGTCATCAACTCTAACTCAAATTTCCAGAGTTGAGGTTATTCCACAATGTTCTAAAGCCAGGCAGAGGCAGGTGGTGGTGCCAAGCTTTAAATTCGGTCTAAAGGCCGTCCAGCCAGGGCTTGTGTGCCAATGGTACCACACTGAAATGATAATCCTGTTGGCCAGGACTCTCAACCTACTTCCACATCATGTATTAAAACATTCTGATGACTACCATGTAATTCATCTAGATTGATTACAAGAACTATAACAATGTCTGTTACTCATGTATAAAATGTTGCAATGCTTAACTCAGCAATAATAATATCCAACAATTATTAAACACTTGCTTTAGACCAGAAGTTGAGCTAAGTACTTTTACATGTTTGACCTCTATTAATTCTTAGAACAACACTAGGAAGTGGTTTCTATTTTATTATTATCCCCACTTTACAGAATGAAAAACTAAGAGTTGAGAGGCCCATTCATCATCTCTTATTCAAGGTCATCACTCTCACCTAAGGTCACATAGTCGGTGAAGAAGGAGGGATTTGGACTTTAGAGATCACACACATAACCTCCATAGCATTGGTTAAACGAGATGGAAACTGGGCTTTGAGTATCCTAGAGTTTTATTCCCCAGCCAGTGTGGTAAGTTCTTGTATACACAGGGTAAGGTCAATAGTACACAGCTCCTGCCCACAGGAATCTTGCATTCTGGGTTCACTCTGGTACTCCATTCTAGAAAGCAGAGGGGCAGTAGGAAGTTGAGCCTGAAATTCAGCAATGGAGCCATGTGAACTTAAACAAAATGAAATGATCTCTGACTTACTACATCCTGGTGCCACATTAAAAGTGCTGTTGCTCACTGAAGAAAACGTTATCCACGTGTTTCTGGTTCATTTACGCTTAAGTCATCCCAGTCTTGGTCTGAATGCATATGGCTTCTAAAAGGCTTTTTAACTTTCCAAGAGCCTTTTAACTTTGTCTTTCTTCAAGTTATGCCAAGAGTAAATGGAACTAGATTGTCTTAAAATTTTTAACTTAGAAACCAAAATGTCTGAAGAGGCCAAAAAGGGCATTCTCAGCTCTAGAAGGGACACTTTCCAGGCTGTAAGTGTAAGAGCTTAAAGAATTTAACTAATGAATCAGCCCTTTTAGAGTTCAAACTCAGACAGGGCTTGTCTGAAAACCTTCATGTATAGATTATGTTTGAGCTCTTTTTCCCCTCTAAGTAGCTATCACAAATTCTTCACAGCATATAGGAGTAACGATCAACTGAGGTTTCAGTCAGGCTTTTCATCATCCAACCTGAAGTATGTTGAATGCATTCCTCATGTATTGAGAGAGACAAAGGAGACAGGTGTGACTACTGTAGATAAAGAGCATGTCAAGAAAAATCCACCAAACTCTGTTGTGACAGTTGGCCTGCAAACACCCCAGTCACCTCAGGAACACAGTGCACTCTAGTTGCTTTATGTGTCATATTCCTGGGCATCCAGGTGGCCTGAGGCTTCCCACTCAGGACATCAGGCCCTTTCAGTTTAACACAAGCAACTGAGTAGCCTGAAAAAGCCATTGCGATCCCAGAAGGCTGAAGCAACGTAAAATCTGTGGGCATCGTGTTTGCGGAAGTTCTGATGAGGTGCGCTCTGTGGATGGCCAAAGTTAAAATATCTTTGGCCAGGTGCAGTGACTCACACCTGTAATTCCAGCACTTTGGGAGGCTGCGGCAGGTGGATGGCTTGAGTCCAGGAGTTGGAGACCAGCCTGGGCAACAGAGCAAAACCCCATCTCTACAAAAAAAATTACAAAAATTAGCCAGGCATAGTGGCATGCACCTGTAGTCTGGGAGGTCAAGGCAGCAGTGAGCTGAGATCGGGCCACTGTTCTCCAGCCTGGGAGACAGAATGAGATCCCATCTCAAAACAAACAAACAAAACAATGTATTTAACATGTCCTTTGTGTGGAAGAATAATTCTAAATGTTTTTATTACTCTAACAAGGGGGTCTCCAGAGATGAAGGCCTCCTGAGAGGGTTGAATTGGGTTAGACCTTTTTAATGAGAAGGCATATGGTTGGATGTATGTTTTGTAAACGATTAACAACTTGGGTGGTGATTACAGCAGGGAGTGGGCAGCTCTCAAGGGTTCTGACAATCTTCTAAGCACATAAAGCACGATTACAACAATACTAGCTCTGGAGAGGGAAAGAGCATAGGTGTCACCTGGGATGCGAAGGCATTGCTGCTTTTCATGTTCATTTGATTTTTTTTCTGGATATATAAAAAAAAAATGAAGTCTTAAAATTCTTTTCAAAAGTAAATTCTTTTAAAAAAACATATTTTTCTACTAGAATGAAATTCAAACCACTTTTTATTACAGGCAGCTCCGGAAAAAAAAAAAAAAACTCATTCACCACACTAATCTTTTTTAAACTGGCAGGTATTTGAATGGTAAAAATGGTCCCCAGCTGGAGCTCCCAGAATTAACTCCTTTTTGGCCAGCCTTACTTCCCTTTAGAATCAATATGGAGTGAAAACAGACTGATGCTAAACCCAAAGAATCATTGTCCCCTGAACAATAAAATAAAAACAGTAGGGAAAAGTGAAGATCTTTAGCTTACTGCATACTCCAAACAGGATTTCCTAGGTTCTTTTCCCTTCAGATTCCTGAGGCTTAAAAAATACAATTTCTCTTTCAAAGAACTGTTTAAGAAATGTTAAGCAACCCTTCTAGTGTTCTAAATGGGAAATCCAATACCATGTGGCAAACTTTTTGGAGATATTTCTACATGAGATGATCGCTAGAAGGAAATCCATAGCTTATAGCCAGACTAACACGTGAGTGGGCAAATTACTTTATGTCTCTTGTATTCATTATCTGTTGTTCTGAAACAAATTATCACAAACTTAGAAGCTTAAAATTATTATTTTAATAATAATAGCACTTATTAATTCAGTTTCTGTGGGTGAGGAATCCAGTCCAGCTTAGCTGGGTCTTCTGTTTCAGGGTATCTCTCAAGGCTGCAATCAAAGCATCAGCCAGAGCTAGGGTCTCATCTGAAGGCTCAACTGGGGAAGCATCCACTTCCAAGCTCACTTTTGTAGTTGTTGGCAGAATTTCACTTCTTTAAGGGCTGCTGGACTGAGTGTCTCAGTTTCTAACTGCATGTTCACAACTTAAAACCTATAGGCTTGTGGTTGCAGGGATCTTGTTGAGACTGTCTTTGTGAGTGGCAGTGTTTAAAAAGTCTCTAAAATGTTCTTCTACATGAAAAAATATAATTGTATTCCTTGACACATGAACCTCCCCAACATGGTAATTTGCTTCATCAGTGCTGGCAAGGGGTAGAAGTCACAATCCTTTGTAGCCTACCACAGAAGTGATATCCTATCACCTTTGCCATATTCTGTTGATTTTGAGCATGTCACTAGGCCAGCCCACATTCTAGGGGAGGAATTACACAGGACATAAACACCAGGAGATGGAGATAACTGGGGGTTATCTTAGAATCTGTCTACCACATCTCTGTAATCTAATTATCTCATCTGTAAAATGGGAATAGTGGTCCCTACTTTATCAAATTATTGATAAAATGTGTAAAATTATGTGTTTATTCATATAAAGAGATTAGAAGAGTGCCTGACACATAGCAAATGCTCAATAAATGTAAGCTCCGGCTATTACTTGTTTGATATTTATTTTTCCTACTATTTGATTGTTACATGCTAGAAGTCATGCTCTTCTAGCTTCCTATTGGCTTTCTCCATACATGAAAATAAACAGTGTGGGGAAGTCACCAAGGCATGGCAGCCCAAGCTCACTGGCATAAATACACCCAAACTGGAATCCAGTTTCCTCCACCTTATCCCATCACCAATCTAACAACTCTGGAGTGTCAGGTAAAATGAAAGGAGGTAGGGAGGAGGAAAGAGGCTTTCTGGTTCAGACAGAAGAAATAATTAATGCCTCATGACCTAAATCTAGATCTCCTACAGCTACTCCCTCAAAAGCCAACTTTATTTATTGACTCTAACCTTCAAAGAACGTCATCAACTTTTTAATTCTCAATATTATTCTGATCATAAGTTTATCAAACATAACCAGAATTAATGACCTATGGGCCCCAGCACTGTCTTTGTCTACAGTGCATTTAGGAGATGTGTCTTGCTACTTTAGCCTCTGCATGGGAAAAGAGTGGTATATTTGGTGCTGATGTGCCTCTTTTACGAAAATCCACAGCACAAAGGTCCACACTTTAAATCTCAGAAATTAAGAGTGTTTACACACAAAACAAACACATAGTTATTTCCCTTTGCTGAAGGATTCACCTTCAGCTTCCCTCACGGAGTGTACTCCTTTAAATATTTATGTGTTTAAAGATTAGATCAGTGACTTAAGGGAAAGAAGCCAAAAATTCAAGAGTTGGGCACTCATACAAGTGGTGATCAGATATTAAGTAATCTCTAAAGTCATGACATAAAAGGAAAGAGTCTTCTTTTGTACACAAATCCATACGGGAAGTTTATCCTACTCTATTTTTCTGCACACACTGTAAAATCTTAAAGGAAAACAAACCATGTTCCGGGCACTTTTGAAACCCTGGCACCTTGCAAAATGCCAGACACAAGGCAGACCTTCCAGATGTGCTTGTTGGGTAACTAAATGATGGAGTGCCTAACTGATTGATTGTCAGACTGATTATTGACTGACTGATGTTGTCAGAAAGGTCAAAACTGCTGCTTTTAAATAATATCACTTTAACAAATGTAAACATATTTATTAGCTGATCAGTAAAGACACGTTTCAGCAAGTGGCGTTGGAACAATTGGTCATCCATCCATATGCAAACGAACAGACCTGAAGTTTAGCCTCACACCTTATACAAACAGTAACTCAAAATGTACCATAGGTCTGAAGGTGAAATATAAAACTATTCGAAGAAAATGAAGAAAACTTTTGTGGCTTGGGGTTAGTTGAAGAATTCTCAGAAATGTTAAGAAAAACATGATTTATAAAGTGGATAAATTAGACTTCATTATGATTTAAAACTCTTGTTCACTGCAAGTCTTTGTTAAAATGAAAAGACAAGTGATTAACTGGTAGAAAATATTTGCAAATAACATATCTGACAAATAACTTGTATTCAGAATATGCAAAGGATTCAAAAATTCAACAATATGAAAACAAACTAATTAAAAATTGAGCAAAGGATTTGAAAATAGACTTCACCAAAGAAGATATAAGTACATGAAACAATGGTTCAACATCATCAGTCATTAGGAAATGCAAATGAAAGTCATGGCTAAAATTAAAAATACTGACAATACCACCATCTATTAGAATGGTTAAAATGTAAAACACTGACAATACCAAGTGCTAGTGAGGATAGGGAATAACTGGAACACTCATACATTGCTGGTGGGAATCCAAAATGACAGTGCCAATCTGGAAAACAGTTAGATAGCTTCTCACAAAGTTAAATATACGCCCACCATAAAACCTAGCAGTCCTAATCCTATTTGCCTTAGAGAAATAAAACTTATATTGACAGAAAAGCCTATATACAAATGTTTCTAGCAGCTGTATTCGTAATTGCCAAAAATCAGAAACAACCCAAATGTCCCTTTACAGAGGAATAGTTAAATAAACTGCAGTACATACCAATGATAAATTATTCCTCAGAAATAAAATAAAACTATGGATACATGCAGCAACTTGAATAAATCACAAAGGCATTATGCTGTATGAAAAAGTACAGTTTCAAAAGGTTACATACTGTACAAGTTTATTTACATGACATTCATTAAAGGACAATAGTGATTCTATAGTCTATAGACGAGACTACAGTGATGGAGAAAAACTCAATGATTGCCAAGTAATGGCGTGAGGTGAGGGTGTGACCAGAGCCCAAGGGAAGATTTTGGTATGATGAACTGTTGTGTAATTCTGGGTAGTGGTAACACAAATTTATTTATGTATTTAATTCATAGAACTATACACCAAAAAGAAAAAGAAAAAAAAGTCAGTTTTACTGTATAATTAAAAACTTAATAATAAAGATGGGTGTATCTGGATTTACATAGACAAACTTCACAGCCTGATCTACCTCATGACAACTTCCTGTATGAAATTAAAGAGTTCCAGTTTTAAAAAGCATGTGGCTAGCAGCTCCTGAAATAATCTGTCCCAGATCCACTTTAAAATACATGAGAAAACAGAGAAAAATGGTAAAACTCACCACAACACTGAGAACAAGGACGACCAGCATCAGTGGCAGAACCTGAAAAGATTTTCCCTATGACCACGGGAAATGGGTTGAGCAATGAAATTTGGGGCCCTCTGTATAAGCACATCTCAAAATAGGTGGGGAGATCTTTCATCCAGTTCTGCTATTTCCTGGTCATATCTACTCAAACAAGAAAACTGAGAAGCTATTTATTTGCCGCATTAGTGAACTACTTGACAGCCAGAGTGCTGTTCCAATCTCATCATTGCTAGTCAGATACCACAACCTTCAAAAATTAACTACTTGGCAATGAGGTAGCCAGTAGGACTGGTATATGTCATCAGGACAGAGGCAGGTGTGGGAAGAACCTAGTAGAAGTTCAACCTGGGGATTTTGATGTTCCTTGACACTGTTCACGGTGTCAGAGACTCAGACAAAGAGATGAGGAGAGAAGCCCATCTTCATTTATGAGAACTGTACTAGATGAGCAGGTTGGTCTCTGGAAACTGTGCATGTCTTGGAGGTCAGATCCATGATAGATGTGAGAGGTGCACATGACCAATACCCTCCAGATGCAACAGCGAGGCAATGGCTGAGGCTGCCTTACTTGTATCCTTGGCTCCATCATTTACTAGCTGTGTGACTTGGGAAAACGTTATCTACCCTTTCTGTGCCTTCGGTTCGTCATACATACAGGTTGGTGCAAATGTAATTGAAGTTTTACCATAAAAAGTAATGGCCAAAACTGCAATTACTTTTGCACCAACCTAATACAAAGGGATAAATAGTGCCTATCTCATGATAAGGATTAACTCCTTATCTCATGATATTTAGTCAATATACTAAAGCTTGTCATCATGAATATTCCATCACTTTGTACTATTTTCTCCCACAGATCTATTTGTTCTACCTGTTCTTTAAACGAGAAGAGATTGATTTAGAGAAGGTGTGTGAAAAAAATTCCAAACATCTATATGATACAGTGCTACCCCAAGCATCTCATAATCAAACTACTGAAAAAGAGTGATAAAAAGAAGATCTTAAAAGCAGTCAAAAAGACCAAAAAAAAAAAAAAAGGACACAGTTCACACAAAGGAACAAACATAAGAATTATAGCATACTTCTTGTCAGAAATGATGTAGGCCAGAAGAGAAAAAAACAATATTTTTTGAGGGATGGGGAAAAGAATCAACTTTGAATTCTGTAACCAGCAAAGATATCTTTCAAAAATTAAGATGAAATACAGACTTTTTCAGACAAACAAATCTGAGAGAATTTATTGACATCAGGTTTCTAAGGTCCAAAGAGCTTCCTTTAACAAGTGTTCATCAAGCAAAACAATACAAAATAAATTTTTAAAAAGCAACAAATGGAAATTTGAATCTACAAAGTGTTGAAGAATGTTTGAGTGGGAAATATGTGGGCAAATATGAAAGACTTTTTTTCTAATTTGTAATCTCTTTAACACGTAATTAACTTTCAAAACAAAAATAACAATGTATTGTGAGTTTTAAAATGTATATAGAATTAAAGTGGATGACAACAATAGAACCAAGGGCAGGAAAAGAGAAATGGAAGTATATTGTTGTAGGAACCCTATACTACATGTGATGTGGTATAATATTATTTGAAGATAGATTGTGATAAGTTAAAGATATATAATGTAACCCTTAGAACAACCAATACAAAAATAAAATAAAAGTATATAGCTGATAAGACCTTTATGAAGATAAAATGAATATAATAAAAAGTAATCCAAAAGAAGGCAGGAAAAGGAAAAAAAGAATAAAATAAATAGTAAGCAGCAGCTTTGAATCCAACATTTCAATAATTACATTAAATGTAAATAATCTATAAACACTCCAATTACAAACTAAAAATTGGATAAAAAGCAAGACCCAACTCTATGCTATCTAAAGAAAGCAATTTTAAATATAAATACAAATTAAACATGTAAGAATGGAAACGACATACCAAGCAAATACTAATCAAAAAGAGAAGTGGCCACATTAATATCAGACAAAGTAAACTTCAGAATAAGGAATACTCATAGAGATAAAGAGGGGCATTTTATAATCATGAGAGGGTTAATACACCAAGTTCACATAACAAACCTAAATGTATATTCACCTAATAACAGGGCTTCCAAATACATGAAACAAAATGATTGGAATGGAAGAAAAAATAGACAAGTCCACAATTATAGCATACAGTCAGTATTCAGCATATGGTAGCTATTATAATTATTAATAACATTATCATCCATCTCTGACATTCCCAAAACAAGATTCAAGACAGGAATGCCCATCATACCACAACTATTTAACAGTTTCATGAAAAGTCTATCCAAAATATCACGAGAAAAACAAAAATAAGAGGCCTAAGCTGTTGGAATAGAGGAGATAAATTACCATTATTTCTAGTTGATGTGATTATATGTTTAGTAACTAAAAACAAAACAAAACCAAGAGAAGCAAAATAACCGAGAGGTATTAGAATAATAGGGCCCAATGAGGGAGACTATTGAAAACTAATTACATTTCAACAACTTCATGTATGGTATCAGCAACTAATTATAAATTACAAATAAAAAAGAAGATTCCATTCATAAAAACAATGAAAAGTTTTAAATTCCCCCCCAAAAATCATAAGCCCTCTATGAAAAATATTAAAATCTTTCTTGGGAACATTTCTTTTTAAGAGTGAACATTGATGGTGACTAGAGTGATGAATCTTCATGTCTTCCTACAAACCTAGTTCGAGTCTGGATCTTGAATTCTTATAAAACCATATGGAGGCTCATAACTCCCTCATTACCTTGCAGGAAGCTTCTAGCATTTGAAGAAAGATGCGGAAGAACCCGTTCATTAGTGCATCCAGCAGCCAGAAAAGTTCCTAACACATAATAAGTATTCAAATAATATTGGATGGGTGGGTGGGTGACTGGATGAATGAAACGAATGAATCTCTAAACAACTTCCCAAACTATGCTCATCTCTCTTATATCTGACTTGGGTTCTAAGCAAGTGTAGAGTTCTGGATCCAGAGAAAGTTCATGATAACTGACTTAATCCATCCTGTACTTGATTCAAGGGCAATTCTAGGATCACCCAGGTCTCTCCAGACAAGAATAAATTGAAATAGATACAGATTTTTTTCCCTTATGGTTGAAGGAGGGAGTTGTAACAACTTTCACTTCAGTTATTCAACACAGTATTTATTGAGGATTTATTTTGTTATTAGATACTGGAAACACAGCAGGAAATGCTTCTCCTCTCTTGGGGCTTCCATTCAAGTATGCGGAAATAGACATTCAACTAGCAAATAAATAAAAATAAATAAATGAACCAAATACTTACAGATAGTAAAACATACTGTGTAGACATAATAAGGTAATGAAATCTAACTAGAGATTTAATTTAGCAACATGTTTTCTTCCCTGACTGATCCTCAAGCTCGTGCCTGTAACCAGTGCTTTTTTTTCTCCTTAATGTGTTTTTCTAATTTCTGGGCAAGTTACTAATATTTTTTATGAAGGAGCCATCTCAGACTATTGTTTTTCCTTCTTTATGGGTATCATTAAATAACTCCCAAAAATTCTGAAAGCATGCTGGAGCAGCCTGACATTTCTAATTCAACAAGAATATATAGGTAGTTTCTTCATATACAGGGGTGTGTATGTTTTATAATTAGGAAACCAAGGAAGAATGCCATCAGCTCACTCGGTGTGTTGCTGTCCATTCACTCACAGCACCGAGAGCAGTCAGCCAGATGGGTGGGAACCAATGTACTGTTTCTGCTATCCGGAACACCTCGCCAAGATTTCACACAACCTCTGACTAATACAGCAATATTGATTACTTTTAAGAAAATTTTCTTCTAAATCGCCCTGGAAGATGCTCTCTCGTTTAACCAAATAGTGTTGATTAAAAGGTTGAAATGAATGCTAAATGAGCTGTTTTGTTTACTAGCGGAAACAATTATTTATTCAGCCCTCGCCTTTCATCTCCATAAATTAATGCTCTTTTCTCTGTGCTTCAATGATGGCTTGGGAATTACGCAAACTTTTTTTGTAAGAAATTAGATAAAGTAGTCTCGAGACTTCTTATAACAAGGCATTATAAAGAATGGCAGGTTAACAATTTGATTAAAAATGTTCTCAGTCTAGGTTGCCTAAGTTCAGATGTTTTAGCCTTTAAACCAATTATCTGAAATCAAATTATATTTGTAAGTACATGGTTATTCCAAAGAAATTAAGTCATTTTAGCATTTCCTTTAATAAGAAAGTGATTTTAGGACATTATAGAAATACATCATTTCAGTAGTCAGCTTTCTACTGCCAGTACTACTGATTTCAAGATAGTGCCATTTCACCCTGACATCACAAATGAAAATAAACATATATTTGATTAATTCACATAGTCTGCCTATTTCACAATAGGGATGTATGTATATTAAGACAGTTTAAAAGTCAGACCTCAGCACTGCGCAGTTATTTAAAAAAAAAGAAAGTCAATGAAAACCAAATGCCTCACAGTAGCTCACAGTTAAACCAAAAACCCACTTGTGCCCTTTTTCCCACAAAAGGGGCATTTTTAAATGCAAATTGTTCAATACTCTAATTGCTCCAAGAGCACTTCTGATTAGCAATCTTAATCGTGTTCTAGCGCCTTTTCATCCCAATTCCCAGGATTTTGTTACTATGTGTCAGCGTGACTCAAGGGAAAGCCCAAACCCTGGTCCCACCAGACTGATACAACCTAGATTATAAACCGAGTGGTTCTCAGCTCCAGGCCATCCCATCTCACTTGACCCCTGTCTACTCAGAGCAGGAAACCAGCTCGGCTTCCCTTGGCAGTAAGGGAATGAAGTGCATCGATTGCTCGTGATTATTAGCTGGAGTGGGATGAGCCTCCTCCTTATTATGCAGATTAGCGGAGCTCTCAGTCCCAGCATATTGTGCAGATGCGGGCTAGCAGCTGCTCCTACAGATGGCAAGTACACAACTCCATTAGGATGGATCTATTGTCTGCTCCTGGCTTGCATAGAAGCTGGGGCAGACTGGGCAAAGAGAAATTGTTACACGGCGAGAAGTAAAGGCGCACACACTCTTAAAAATCTGCACCCAGGAGACTCTTTACACAGCAGGGCCAACAGCACTCAAATTAGAAATCTACCCTAAATAAGGACTTTTTTATGTCACAATTAAGCTTGTGTATTTTTTAAAGCAGATTAACCATTAAAATTGAGTAGTATAATTCAAATTTTGCAATGCCATGCTATTAAATATTCAGATTATAAACAAATCCTAAGAGATTCATTCAGAAATCTGCACTACATTCAGTTCTTCAGGAATCTTGTGTTTAGTTAGTTCCCTTTAAAGAGGCAAGTTTATTTTCCATAGCATCAAAATGTGATAAGAAACTAAGCTGCCCTTCTTAGAGTGTTTGCTTTAGGATAGTTTGTCCTTTTAGAGTTATTGTTTATTCTAAAGAGCATCAAAGCAGTTAATTCAAGTTTGTCTGCATCAAAAGTATGCATATTAAGAATCCCTTCTGAATAAATATCATTTAAATCATTAGCAACTAAATTACATTGTCTGTTGCATAATTTTGGATGTGGTGTAAAATAATTTGACTACCAACTAATTGAAGAGATTAAGTTGGATAAAGGATAGGTTTTTGTTTTGTTTTATTTTCTTATAGCTAATGTTTGTCTAGATCTTCCCCTAAAATTTAACAATGAAAAAGACCACTGGCTAAGAGAGAGTCTAAAGGAACAGGAACTTTTAGAAAAATGGGGGGCAACTGACAGAATGTTACAAGGAGTATAACTCAAAACTTCTTACCAAAATAAACATAACTCTATTAAGTATGTTCTTTAAAAGATCAAAAGAGTTAAGTTTAGAGGTGAGTGCACAATAGAAAAAGAAAGTGATGATCTACTCAGTTACTCAGTCTAACTAATGTAGACAGGCAAATACAATAATTTAAAAGCACATCAAGGCCTGGTGTGTTGGCTCACGCCTGTAATCCAAATACATTGTGAGGCCGAGGTGGTCAGATCACCTGAGGTCAGAAGTTCAAGACCTGCCTGGCCAACATGGTGAAACGCCATCTCTACTAAAAATACAAAAATTAGTCAGGTGTGGTGTGCACCTATAATCCCAGTTACTCAGGAGTCTGAGGCAGGAGAATCGCTTGAACCCAGGAGGCAGAGGTTGCAGTGAGCCGAGATCGCGCCACTGCACTCCAGCCTGGACAACAGAGCAAGACTCCATCTCAGAAAAAAAAGAAAAGAAAAGAAATGCAATGTGTAAATGTAAACATCAGTGTTACATGAGAAAAGATTCAACTCCAAATTGCCAGATTCTGACAGAATTAGCACTTTTCAGGGCTTTGCAGGGAAACAGAATCAAAGAAAAAAAAAAAAACTTGTCTCCGTTCTCCAGAATGAACCATAGAGTAAGTGGCCAGTGGCTGAAAGAAGCACCAGGATTGGACCAAACAGGTTACAGATGGTCTGGTGGGGAGGATATGGCCCTGGAACTTACACTGGATGTTGTAAGATCAAAAATAACCGAAAGCAGATGCACTTCAGGAGATAAAGTGTTAAAGAGCACATCCTCAAAAGCAACTAAGAGTTAGGAAAGTGGAATCCCTGTACCCAAGGTTGAAAACAGATTCCTCTTCCAAAGAGGATTCAAGCCCTTGTGGAAAGATCGCCTAAATATAGCCAAGATCAACAAAATCACAAAACTTCAAGAAGTCCAACTTCAGAGAGAGAAGACCACCAGAGAGAACACAGCAGAAATAACCTCTGTGACTACATTAATCAGAAATTCAACAACACATTGAGAACACACAATTACAAAATAGCAAACTTAAAACAGATTGAAATTATGATTTTGTAAACTGAATGTCTTGTCGATACATAACATTTAAACCTAAAGCTCAAATCGTCTTGTGAATCCATTTCAGCCCAACACATCTTTTTTAATAAGGAAGCTCCATGAGTCTAATAACTTGTTATATTCCATGTACTGCTGCATCCACAGCACACTATACAATCTCTTACATGGAGTAGGCGCTCAATAAAGGGCTGATGAGTGAATGTGTCCACACATTAAATAGTGCACATGGAATAACAGACTAAGTAATTACATCACAACATCATAAGTCAAAAATTCAACTATATACCATACAGAGTTGGTAGGGAAGATTTTACTGGGGAGTTGGGAGCCACCAAAAACTTTTGACAGAATTTTAAAGAGTGATCAAAAGAGGAATTCACATTCTGAGGAAAAGCAACAGAATATGCAAAGGCACAGAGTGTGAAACATTAGCACAACTGCAAGTAGTGCCTCATGGCCAAAAAACTCAGCCTACCATAGCTGGGGAGAATAGGGGATGTAGGCAGAGGATACACACCAGGAGAGAAGGAAGCCAAGGTCAGGTCATAAGCAGCCTTAACTATGTCATGCCAGAAAGGAGGCTGAACTGTAATATGTCATAAAGAGTTTTAAGCAGAAGGGAGACACGGTCAGATTTGACTTAAATTTTCTGGGTTACATAAATAGAGTCCATTTAATGATCTATTACAAACCCTTTAAATAGATTTGCTGTCTTTTCTGGCAATTGACAGCCCTTGGTTCCAGCCTTCTGTCTGTGGTCTGACCTTTCGTGGGACACCATCAAACCTAAGAGCACTTTTTCCTCCCTCTAGACAAATCTGGCTGTCATTTCTGGATGTTGAATTCCACACTCAATGCAGTGTCCCTTTGCCTACAACAGACAGCAGTGTTCCTTGACTTCCTTTCCCCTCAAACTGAGGCTGCTTGAATGCAAGTCATTGATTGATCAACATTTTGACCACATTAAGGGTAGTTGTAGACTCCTTCCAGTTTCAGGAGTTCACAGATGAATTTTAATTGTGTTAGCAAAACTTTACTACTGATTTGCTCTTTACAGTAGCTTTTGCTGCTGACTTCAAATTCTCCTTGGGGCCTCTGCTCGAACTTTTTGTATCACCTGGTACCCTTTCCATTCCCCATTTTTATTTGTCAAAATTCTTCCAGCCCCATGACATTTAATCACATTCATTCTTGTTTTATAGTTGGATTTAAACATATCAATCTCCTCCATGGATTGCAACCCTTGAGGGCAGGAACCAGAAGTGATTCATCTTTGATCCCAGTCACATCCAAAATAGTAGATAAGATAGTAAATGAGAATAAATGAAATAGCATATGTGAAATCCCTGTGTACAATGCAAATTACTGTGAAAGCTGTAGTTCTTTATTAAATAGTTTCTCTCTCTCTCTCTCTCTCTCTCTTTCTCACACACATACACACACATACACACACACACACACACACAGCAAAGGAATTATTTATTTTTCAATGGAATTTTCTAGCCATCCTTAGTGTCCGCCTACAAGAACGCTGGGGGTCCTTCCTATCTCCCTTGGTCATTCTGCTCCCCAGTATTCCTCTTGTTTGTTTGTTTGTTTGTTTTACCCATCTGTCCTCATCCAAGGACTTTGGCTAACAGTCTGCCCCAGTCAGAGTAGAGGACATGTGTATTTGGCCCATGGATTGCCTTTATGGTTGCATCTCTGTGTGTGTGTCTGTGTGTGTGTGTGTGTGTGTGTGTGTGTGTGTACGCACACATAAGTACATCAGCACATTAAAATTCAAAAGAAGTCACACAAACACCCCATTTGGGGTTTCTGTTGAAACATGGTAACATAAGCTGGAGCTGAGTTGGGGCTGCCCTGTTGATGTAAGTTCACCCTTTCCAGTTTGGCAGTCCCTCTCTCTTCCTATGATCCCCCTGATACCCAGTCAGGAGTCCACTGTCATTTATCAATATGCTCATGCTGTTATTAATTTTTTTTACAATAGAGATATATTTCTTTGATTCTATATCTCTACCAAACGTGGGAAAAAGAAAGACTGAGAAAGCTGCATGATTTTTCTTACGTTAGGCCTACTGTATTTATTTATGTTACTTTACGTGACCCCTGGTACATTCCATTTTTACACCCCCAATACAGACCGTCAGTATCAATGACCATATAAGCAAGGAAGCAGGACCACTATAAGTGATCTGGAACCAGGACTTACGTGCAATGGAGGTAGCTGGGGAAGAAGCTTATGGAAATCTAGTGGTAAGCCTGAAACCAACTGCTAGAGGTGAGCAGGCAGCAGTTGGGAAGAAACCTGGACAGAAAGCAACAAAGAAAAAGATAAATTAGAACCTGTGAGGACAAACCAGAGCCTCCATTTGTCTCTCATCATCTCTAACCTGATGCAAGAGACTTGGAAAAGAGGCTGTTGCCCTTCACCATGATGCCTCACATATGTCTCACCCAAGACTCACAGAAGCTGAAGGAAAAGGTATGGCAGCAGCTGCAGGAGCTGTGAGCTCAGCCTTTTGCAAGCCAGGTGAGTCACTATATATAATAGATCAGTGATATTGTCAGGGAGCCTAGGGCCAGAAGGGAGCCTGGAGTCCTATGCAGATTTTCAGAGCTAATGTCTGCTACTTCATTTCTGCCTCCCAGATCTGGAGTAAATTTCCCTTGTGGCCAACCTTGACCCAGAACCATATACGGGGAATTCTGGGAAATGTAGTTCCTTAGCTAAATGACAGTACAAAATCACTACATCTATTGACATAGTTTGGGCAGGTCAATTATCACAGCATGCAGAATGAATAAGTCTTTGTTGCACTTCATCTAAACAAATCTAACCTAATAACAGAAGAAAAATCAAAGATAGCTTAGAGAATGTAAGGATATCTCTTCTTTTGGTTGAGTTTTTATTGATACATAATATTTGTACATATTTATGGGGTACATGTGATATTTTGTGACATGCATACAATGTATAATGATCAAGTCAGGATATTTAAGGTATCCAACACCTAGTACTTATCATTTCTATGTGTTGGGAGCATTTCAATTTCTCTCTTCCAGATATTTTGAAATATACAATACATTGTTGTGAACTACAGTCACACTGCTCTTCCATTGAACATTAGAACTTATTCCTTCTATCTAACTGTATGTTTGTACACATTAATCAACCTGTCTTCATCCCTGCTCATACACCTACAATAACCACACCTCCTTCCCAGCTTCTGGTATCTATCATTCTACTCTCTTCCTCCATGAGATCAACTTTTATAGTTCCCACACGTGAGTGAGAACATGCCTATTTGTCTTTTTGTGCCTGGCTTATGTCACGGAACATGTTGACCTCCAGTTCCATCTATGTTGCAACAAATGACATGATTTTCTTCTTTTTTATGGACAAATGGTATTTCATTGTGTATACATGCCACATTTTCTTTACCCATTTGTCTGTTGTTGGACACTTAGGTTGATTCCATATCTTTGCTGTTGTGAATACTGCTGCAATAAACATACAATGCAGGTATCCCTTTGGTGTACTGATGTTTTTTCCTTTGAATAAATACCCAGTAGTGGGATTGCTGGATTGTATGATAGTTCTGTTTTTAGGTTTTTAAAAAATCTTCATGCTATTTTCCATGGTGGCTGTACTAATTTACATTCACACTAACAGTAAATACGAGTTCCCCTTTCTCCACATCCTCACCAACATCAGTTATTTTTTTGTCTTTTTAATGATAGCCAAGAATGTATGGACATATCTTAGCTGTTCCATTTCACTACCATGACAAGCTCTCAGTGCAGTGCCTTGCATGAAGTAAATGTCTAATATATTTTAGTGAATTACATCAGGCAGTCCTGGTGACCCAGTTTAAAAAAAATCTAAGATGAGATTCATAGTAGGGAAAATAATAGCATTATCATAACACATCTTTTGGTTCTATTAATATTATTTCATTGTTCAAGAAAAGACTATGCTTTTGACAGAGTAAATTATGGTTTTTGTGTATAAATATTATGTCTAGATTTCACAAGTTTTTCATTTTAAACATAAAAATGACCTTTCCTTTGTATAGGACATCCTGATTAAGAAATAAGAAATAAATTCCCAATTAACGAAATCATTAACATTAATAACAGATATATAAGCTGTACTAGTCCATTTTCATGCTGCTGACAAAGATATACCCAAGACTGGGAAGAAAAAGAGGTTTAATGGACTTATAGTTCCACATAGCTGGGGAGGCCTCACAATCATGGCAGAAGGCAAGTGGGAGCAAGTCATGTCTTACATGGATGGCAGCAGTCAAAGAGAGAGCTTGTGCAGAGAAACTCCTTCTTATAAAACCAACAGGTCTTATAAGACTTATTCACTATCATGAGAACAGCACAGGAAAGACCTGCCCCTATGATTCAATTATCTCCCACTGGGTCCCTCCCACAACACATGGGAATTATGGGAGATATAAGATAAGATTTGGGTGGGGACACAAAGCCAAACCATATCATAAGCAAAGGGCAATTAATAAATATGTTGTGGAGATTACTGTCAGGTGTTTAATCTGTAACAGATATATGAAAATGTTACAACTTTCTTGCAAATGGGTAAAAGTAAATAGGAAATAAACAAAAAAGGTTAACAAATTAACAGGAAAAGTAAACCTTCATTTCTTCAAATAACCAAAAAGCTTCAATAAGTCATATATATTTTTCTTAATAAGTAATATTGAAAAAAACACATAAAAATAAATTGGCCTACATATTGCCACCTAGGAATTTATCTTCATTGGATAAATTGCTTTTATCTTCACCAGTTTTCACAGTTTAATCCCTAAAATAAATCCCTTATCCCATGTCAAGTGGGTCCACTTCCCTGATCAAACCCTCACTGATACAGACGCTCAGTAGCAGAGATCTCAAAATCAGATGCATCCCCCGTCTCTACTAAAAATACAAAAATTAGCCAGCGTGGTGGCAGGCGCCTGTAGTCCCAGCTACTCAGGAGGCTGAGGCAGGAGAATGGCGTGGAACCCGGGAGGTGGAGCTTGCAGTGAGCCGAGATCATGCCACTGAACTCCAGCCTGGGCGACAGAGCAAGACTCCGTCTCAAAAAAAAAAAAAAAAAATCAGATGCATCAGGGGACAAACAGAAATAATTCTTCCACTTAATGGATTAATATATCTAATATATTGAGCCATCCCCAAGCTAGCCATTGATGATGGTTAGAAGCTTTCAGGAATAAACTTAATTTTAGTTAGTATTACTGGATGACATATTCCTAATTTAACCTGAGTATACATTTTCTATTAGCAAAGGTTAATCAGAAATTCTCTGATACATACCACTGCACTCCATACAGCCTGGGCAACAGAGCCAGACTCCATCTCAAAAAATAAAGGAAAGAATTGAAGGAAGGAAGGGAGGGAGGGAGGAAGGAAAGGAGGGAGGGAAGGAGGGAATGAAGGAGAGAGAGAGAGAAAGAAAGAAAGAAAGAAAAGAGCAAATTCCCCAATAAACATTATCATAAGCATTAGAAATTAAAATGGCACATCATATTAATAAGGAATTTAGCTCAGAAAACACTCAAGGTTTTTGAAGAATCATACTCCTAGTGTATCTTTTCAGGATAAATATTATGTCTCAGTCGTTGAGTACAATCAGGTCTTGAACAGATCTCAAAATGAAACTCATATTATTATTATTTTTCTTTTTTTGAGACAGAGTCTCACTCTGTCGCCCAGGCTGGAGTGCAGTGGCAAAATCTAGGCTCACTGCAACCTCCACCTCCCAGGTGTTGAAGCGATTCTCATGCCTCAGCCTCCCAAGTATTTGGGAGTGCAGGCATGCGCCACCATGCCCGGCTAATTTTTGTATTTTTAGTAGAGACGGGTTTCACCACATTGGCCAGGCTGGTCTCAAACTTCTGACCTCCAGTGATCCACCTGCCTTGCCTACCTTGACCGAAGTGCTGGGATTACAGGCGTGAGCCACTGCACCTGATCAAAACTGGTATTTCTTGAACTCTATTTTCTCAAAGTGTGTAAATCTAAAACTTCCCAAAAAAGATCCTCTCTGTATCCAGGACCTGCTAAGAAGAAAGCGTATTACTTCCCAGAACCCTGCGGGTTCCCATCTTCCTCTTTTGACACATTATGTCTTTAAGTTTAATGCGGTCCAAATCCACACATCATTCATGAGGTTTAAAACATCCAATGCAGAAGTTTTGAAATGCAAGCATGAGGGTCTGGAAATGGTGACCAGTACTCTATGGTACTGACTGGAGGCTTATTCTTCAATAGCAAATATCTCAAACTTTTTCAGAGGCAACCCACAGTTGTCCATGCTTTGACAGAAGATACTCAAAACTATGATGATATTGCCATGAATTTTATCATTTCCAAGCGTATTGAGAAGACTTCAGGGATATTTGTGAAGCTTGTAAACATGGACGATTTTGAAAAAGAAACCAACAGTGGCTATTCTGGAATGTGACATCAAGCTGAGTACACTTTACAGAGGTCTTAGTATATAAATAAGCTTGTTAATATATATGATAGCATGCCCTTAAAATATTCCAACATGGTTTTCCATATGCCAACTACAAAAGAAAAATGTAAAAGTAAAACAAACAAACCTGAAAACTGCTTGGTATTTGAGTAGCTTCTCCATGCTATGTATTTTTTTTTAAGCAACATCATGAACTTTTATCTACTCCAGAAGTCACCACAATAGAAAAAAGGTGCAGTGCTTCTAGGATATAAAATTCACATTACCTTCAAAGGCAAGAAGTTCGTCCTGTCCAGTTAGGTCTTCTTATGAAGAGTTTTCATCCAGGGATATAACTGCTTGGTCAATGATTTTATTATTTACATTTTGAGACTGTTCTACAGTTTCTTTGACCCCTGACATTTGCCTTAAGGACCTATAACAAGCTGTTTTCGGGATCAGAAACTCAAGAGAGGCATTTATCTGCTTTTTGACTAAAGGTTGATTGTTTCCATTTGAAGACTGAAATGCCTCTTTAGCAAAAGCCTGTAGTATGGGGTAGCGCCATGTGAGAAGAGAATAGTCTCAGTCAGACATGAAGAGGAAAATTTGCAGCTGCCAGTGCTTTCCTTATGGCCCTGACAACCAGCTCTTCCAGGACTAACTCAGTCCAGCATGGTTTTGATGTAAAAATAAGTGCCTTCATTTTTGTTAGGTCTTTTGTGACTGGGATGGTTAATTTTGTTAGCTGAAGAACATCTAGTTGTTTGATTTTTGTGAACATTTACTGCATGAATCACAAAACAATATAGCCTATATTTCTTATATGCAACTTACATGCAGCAAAGAGTAAATGTGTTATAGATTCACGTAGTGCATTTTGTCACTGAATCTAGCCTTGAGAACGTACGTTTATTCTTATATTTTACATAATGTATGTGTTGTTTGAGAAACGTATAAAATACCTTCTGAAAAATTGAATAAGTAGGACTTACTGGCAGAAGTTAAAACACTTTGTATCAAAAGATCTTTATTATTAGAGCATTGGTTATCTTCTGGATACTAAAATGTTATATTATAAACAAAGTCAAACACTTAACATTCAGAACTTAAAAAAAAGATCCAAGATACTATTCATCATGATGAAATTTAAACTACATACAAAGAGGAGAAAATAAGAACTGAGTCATAGCAGAGGAATTCTACACAGAGTCTGCATCGGTTCATTGGTAAGGCTGCCCACTCTCTGTTATGTGAATTAGTATCTGTTCCATCCATTGTCTATGTTTGGTCCTTGTTCCCTACTGGGGCAAGGAATTCTTAACTAGGCTTCTATTTACCACCCTCTCCTTCTGCTCCTTTCTCTCTTCTTCCTCCTTTTCCTCTTCCTTTTTCTTGCATAATGCCAGTATATTCTCAAAATTGCAAAGTTGGGAGAATATTAAAAGAATCATTGCTAATGTTCCAATAATGAGGTCTTTAGTTCAATATACAGTAGTGTGTTTTTTTTACATTGGAGAGTATATGTGTCTTAATGCAGTCAGATTGTAAAAAAACAAAAAACTTAGAACCTTACTAAAAATTGATAATGTCAATTATCTGTTTTGTTAGTACTTTTTTGCCTCTTGGGATTCCTCTAGCAGATAAATAAAATAAACTTTTATCATATGTGTGTTCTATGTTAAAAAATAAATAAATAAAGTAAAATATCCATCCCTTTGGTTAAAGACTATCCCATTAGGGTAACCATATTTAAACATCACATATTTTGCATATCTAATTATATATTGAATGAACAAAGAAACTATTCCACCAGAACTGTTCTGGTTTCTGCCAAAACAGAACATACGTACCTTATACACATGTTGAAAATCTACCTCAGCCTGCTTTAGAAATCTATTCCAGGCCTGTTATATAAGATTCCTAAGCATTATTTATTATTCTGGCCTTCAAAACCCATTCACAAGTACTTACACTCCAGAATAGATCAAATTGTAGACTAAACTACAGCTGGCAAAGATCACAGCACTAGCAGAAAATTCTCTGAATCTCTTGAACTTATGGGTTCTAGATAAGAAAGGACTGAGGAAGAGCGCTTCAGTTTGGGAAACTGAAATGAGAACAAATTATTACAGAGCTATCGGTACCAATTGGTGACTATTTAAATGTGTTGTTAGGCCTATATTCCTGATGGATTTATTCCAAATCCAGTTTCATATTAAGGAAACAAATGAGATTAATACATGTGTGCACCCACATGTAGAAGTATGTTTACAAAGTATAGATGAGCAACAGTCCAGTGGGGGTGTTATCTGCGCATCTTTAGTGCTAGCTGATGAATAGCTCACCAACTGCTATGGTTTTACAGTCAGCAGAAATAAGTGACTGGAGTTCCAGACATCAAATCTTTCATATAGTTATTCAGTGGCAACGTCGAGTACATGAATGGAGGTGTTCATTCAGAATTGTGTCTGTGAAATAAACAAGGAAGACTAGAAATCCCATTAAGATATTCTCTCTTGGCCTCTCATACTCTTTCTCTCTCTCTCTCTCTCTCTCTCTCTCACACACACACACACACACACACACACACACACACACACACCCCACGCCACATAAGATGCTCAGGCAGTACGCCCTCTAATGGAGCACTAACATCAGGCATGACTTGGTGGCTGCTTTGGGGAAGCAGGTGCTTAGTTTCCCCCATCTTTGCTCTGTGACAGTTTCTGTGTCACATACACCATCACCAGCCTGACACATATATGCCATCCCCCTTAATAACCCAGGGAGGTCTTGGGGGTCAGAGGTTCCCCTCAAATGACTGACAGCCATGGAGGCACCATACCTGCGATAGAACCGTCAGCTGGAGTGAGACGACAGGACCCCGTGGGGAATTCCTTTCTTTTCCAACAAGGAACCTTCACTCAGCATGACCTGCCTTGGAGAAAGCTTTGGACAAGGTCCTTTCTTTTCCCCTTCAAATCCTGCCTTGAAACAAGCTCTCTCGGCCACCCGCAATTGCCGTAAATCAATTTCCAAACAGAAATCACTATGCAAAATATGCATAAGCCAAGATGGGTAAGGAGATGACAAGTTGCCCTGCCCTGCCTCCTGTCATGTGGGGTCTCCTCTCTCATCTTCCACAAAGCCCCAAGAAGTTCAAAGAGGACTCAGACTCACAGATTTTTAAGACTAAAGATGGCTCAGATTCTCCTGCCTCTGCCACTACCCACAACTTAAACTCCTCTTGCTTTTTGGTATATTTCATCGTTATTGTTATTGGTTTTATGTAACATAACCAAAATACCAATGCAATCATTTGTAAAGAGAAATACAAATATCAAAGGAACCAGACTTTTAGTTCCAATCACTGACCCACTCTATCTGTGTAAACTCCCTGAACTCTTAATTGTGTGTACATTTTTATAGGGGGCAATTTGGCATCCACTGTTTCTTATTGGAAAAATATCCATTTCATTAGGTATTATTTTAGACTTGGAAAGACCTGTGAATTATTGTCTTCCTTCTCCAGGACCCCGCACAGTCGATGCATCTAAGTTCTTCATTTCCACATAAGATTATTAGGTGGTATGTGGGCTTGCCAGGACGCCTACACAGATCATGAGGGAGGCAGGGTTAAAAACTCTACCTTACACATGCCATCTTGAATCTCATATTCTGAAAGGAAGAGCTAGCTGCTGCTGGAAGGGAGAATCAATCTGCAGAAGCAAAGACCACAAATTGTTGAGACTGAAGAGTCTTTCTATCACAAGCAGATTCTGCCATGTTTGGTGGACTGACAGACCGTTTTAGGAAGGTTCCAGAGCAATAGCCAGATTTTTCATAATGAAGCTAATCAGCCACCATGGTGGTGAGAGTCAGCGGGCAAGAGGATTTGCCAAAAATAAACAGTGGGAAATCTTTCCTCACAGTCCGCCTGGAGCGGGTGGGGAGAAGGAAAGAGATGCAGACGAGATTTGTTATGCTGAGTGAAAGAAGTCAGACACAAAAACCAGTTATTGTATGATTCCATGTATATGAAGTATTTGGAATAGACAAGTCCATAGAAACAGAAAGCAGATTAGTGGCTGCCAGGGAATGGGGGTGGGCAAGGATGCAGGGGGTGACTGCTCATTAGGTAAGGGATTTCCCTTGGGGGTAATGAAAATGGTCTGAAACTAGATAGTAGTAATGGTTGTAAAACATTAGGAATTTGCAAAATGTCACTAATAGTAAGTTTTCTGTTATGTGTATTTTACTACATTTTTTTAAAAGACATGCCTATAGCCCTTATGGAAGAAAAAATTTGCTCCAGTTCTTATGATCTTCCCTTTGTGCTCCCAGTGGGGTATAGGACAGCAGATAACAGTCTAGAGGGAAAGAGCAGAAAGAGGAATATCCCAAGAATGAGAAGGAAGATGAAGCTTCTCCCTCTCCCAGGATTATGCCAGGCACAGGGGCCTTCATAGGCCACTTTGCACTTGTGTTAACAAGTGCTTGCTCCCATATGCTCAAAGAGCTAGACAGGCTTGGACTGAAATCTAGGTCTGGCCCTCTCCAGTTATGTGACTCTTGACAAGTCATATCACCAAACATTCTGGAGTGCCCTACTATGTGTGACTGTCCAAGGCCGTACACACATCATGTGCTTTAATCCTCACAAACTTACAAGGCAGAGCCATTATCTCCTCTAACTTCTAAATGAGGAGGCTGAGACTTAGTAGGGTTAATGCAATTGCTCCAAATCACACAGGCAGTGAGAACAGTTAAGGCCGTTAACCTCTAGTTTGCTTCTCCATTTCCAAAATGGGGAGAATAATAACTACTTTGCAAGAGCATCACAAGGATTAGAGGTGCTCAGTAAATGGTGGCTCTCGTAGATGATAAAACTCACAAGATCCTCATAAGGTAGCACACAGAGCAAGAATTTTATTGATGACGGAAGTCACATGGCTAGTTAGTGACAGGGCTGGGACTAGGATCCAAGCTGACCAACTTCCAATCTGCTGCTCATCTGACCACGCTATGTTCAAAAGGACACACCTGTAACAATAAATTGACAATAGATCAACACATAACTAATCAGAACACTAGGAATGAATGCACCGTAGATCTGGGACAGAAAAGAGGTGTTTATTTAGAGAGCAGAGCTCCAAACAAGGGAGGGAATGGAGAAGGCAATGGATGTCCTCTGATCAGTTAGAAATGTTTCCTGACAGCAACAGAATCTGGTGAGGCTGTGGAAAAATAGGAAAGCTTTTATACTGTTGGTGGGAGTGTAAATTAGCTCAACCATTGTGGAAGACAGTGCGGTGATTCCTTAAGGATCTAGAACCAGAAATACCATTTGACTCAGCAATCCCATTACTGGGTATATACCTAAAAGATTGTATATCATTCTACTATAAAGACACGTGCACACGTATGTTTACTGTAGCACCATCCACAACAGCAAAGACTTGGAACCAACCCAAACGCCCATCAATGACAGACTGCATAAAGAAAATGTGGCCCATATACACCATGGAATACTATGCAGCCATAAAAAAGAATGAGTTCATGTCCTTTGCAGGAACATGGATGAAGCTGGAAGTGATCATTCTCAGCAAACTAACACAGGAAGAGAAAATCAAACATTGCATATTCTCACTCATAAGCGGGAGTTGAACAGTGAGAACACATGGACACAGGGAGGGGAACATCACACACCAGGGCCTGTCGGGGAATGGGGGATAAGGGGAAGGATAGAATTAGAACAAATACCTAATTCATGCGGGGCTTAAAACCTAGATGACGGGTTGATGGGTGCAGCAAACCACCATGGCATATGTATACCTATGTAACAAACCTGCATGTTCTACACATGTATCTCAGAACTTAAAGTAAAAATTTTTTAAAAAGGAATGTTTTCTGACAATGTTACCCTTTTGTAGAAGATAAATCTGGAGAAGCAATGATCTCTGATGGGCTAGGTGTCCCCACAGTGTGACAGGGCCTATTAATAAAAGTAATGAAAATGACAATTAATACCACCAATTGTGTACATGATTACTACAACCAGGCATTTGACAAAGTGTATCACATGTATTTTCTCAAATACCTATGAATAGGTGTGGAGTAGAATCCAATTGTGTATGTAATTACTACAACCAGGTATTTGACAAAGTGTATCACATGCATTTTCTCAAATACCTATGAATAGGTGTGGAGTAGGTATCATGGTTCCCATCTTACTGATGAGAAAACTGGAGCCCAGGATCACACCAATAAAAAGCGGCAGAGCTGCGATTCAAACCCAGGCCTTCGTGAGGGCAAATTCTGGCTCTTGACTAATATGTTACTTCCCATGAGACAGATTACTATTAGACTGGTGCATAAGTAATTGCAGTTAAATTAAAGTAATGGCAAAAACAGTAATTACTTTTGCACCAACCTAATAGCTAATTATTCATAGTGATGGATACTTCTGGCATGAACAGAAGTGGGCTCAATAAATGTTAATATTTATCCAAGGACTAACATTTGCAAAGGAGAAAACATACCATATAGTGGTCTAAGACTGGCCATAGGCAGAATATAAGGCAGAAAATTCTTCTGGAATTCTTCTGGTCCTACCCATTCCAGCACATTAACAAAAGCAGCAAGTCACAGGGGCCAATCAGAATTAGGGCCTTCTCCCTTGCAGACAGATGCTCTGGTACCCACTTAATGCAAGGCTTCAGCTTTCCAGAATTCTTAGGGATATTTTTGCAGGTGGTCCTGGCTCCAACAAGCTAGAGAAAAAACTTCTTCCATTCACAGGCAATGGGGGTGCTCTTAATAAGCCTAAAGGCATATCACCAGGAAAGCCATCATTCTCATTATGCCTAAAAGCATAATTCACCACATGTGGAATCTGGCTCTTAAAAACTGCATAAGTCAATCTTAATAACAAGTACACAAAAGAAACCCTGAAGGTTCTATTTACTAGTTTCTTATCCCACTATGTAGAGAGGAGAGACTGTTCAGGGTTTTTCACCATATTCACTGTTTAGTGAACGCACCACTGAGAGCTTGTCTGTGAACACTGTTATGAGAACGACATTTGTGACCACATGTCATTTTCTTTTTTTTTTTTTTTGAAACAGAGTCTGGCTCTGTTGCCCAGGCTGGAGTGCAATGGCACAATCTTGGCTCACTATAACTTCTGCCTCCCACATTCAAGCGATTCTCCAGTCTCAGTCTCCTGAGTAACTGGGATTACAGGTGTAATCCACCTGTACCATAATGCCTGGTTATATTTTTTGTATTTTTAGTAGATTGTGTTTCGCCATGTTGGCCAGGCTGGTCTCGAACTCCTGACCTCAAGTTATCCACATGCCTCAGCCTCCCAAAGTGCTGGGATTACAGGCGTAAACCACTGTGCCCAGCTCCATGTCATCTTAATAACCTGGAATTAATCACTGGGTTTACTTCTCTGAAAATTATATGAGCCTACAGATATTTTGATAATGACAGATAACTGATGAGTGTACTAACACATTTCATAGATTCTCAGTTGTACATTTTTGGTTTTTTTGCACATTTTAACATCTCTGCCATCCAGATGTGCTTTACTATCACCATCAACCAGCAGAAAGTCCTGGCAGAGTTGTCATGGTCTGCTCATGTGAGAACATAAAACACACCAGCATCAAAACTTGCAGAATGGATCTCATTGACAAGGAAGAAAATCCCAGAGATAACATTGGAGCACTTTTTAAAGAAATGTTGTATTATCAATGCTCTTGACGGCCCGAAAGAAAATACTGTGTAGAAAAACATGGTTCTAGACAGCTCTGAGTTGAATCATAAGAGTTGGATTTAGGAATACATAGGAGTTACATTGGTTTTTTTCTTTTTAAACCTGTGCATTATCTAAATCAGTCTAGAAATCAGTCTAGACAAGCTGTTTCAAGAACTATAAAATAAAAATTCTAAGTCATCATTTAAAATTAGAAAACATTCTGTCATAGTTTCATTGGCAGCATCTTTTTCTTAATTGTGGTAAATAAAATAATGGTCCTTCTTGTAATCAGTAACATCTTAGATTCAGTGGAAAACAGCTTAAGTAGAAATACACCACAATGCAGTGAGCTTGCAGAAATAAAATAACCAAAACTTTAATTATTAAGAGAAAATAAATATGATTTCCTCTCACTCTAGAAATATCAATATTTAAAATGTTACAGTAACCTTTATATATAATGCATGCTGTATTTGAAAAAGGTAACACACCCGAAAAAGACATTATGAAGTAAACCATTTTGCTTGTTGCTTCTCAAACTTTATATTTTTAATACAGAGGAATTGGGAAAACTCTTAAAATTCTCAAAAAAGGAAAACAATTTATATTACAAAGAGTAAAACATTTAAACTTAAGTTAAATAGTAACTGCGCTTCTTTATACTTCATTGAGCTTGCTAAGCCTCAGTTTTTTATTTGTAAAATGGAGATTTAAAGCAGCTATATGTCATTGTGTTGTTACAAGAATTGAATGGTTGACACATATAAAATGTTTAGTAAAGAGATCCACATATTAGGAGGTAAATAATTCATAATTGTACTATTCTTATTATCTTTATGATTATTTTACATTTGGCTCAGTGCTCAACAAATATTTGAGTGAAATAGTAAAAACCAAAAAACTAAAGTATCGTATCTCCATCATTTTAAAAGACTTTATTCCCAGCAATGAATTATCTAAAACTGTTATTTTTAAGCTTGCATAATAGTTTCTTCATAGACTCAAAAGCAGATGATTTTTTATTTAAGCAGGAATAGAGATGAAAAAGTAATCCCATTTTCTTCGGCACTGTGGTACTGAAAAGGCTAATAGTTAAGTGCTGTTAACAAAATGATGTGGCTGGAGAGATTTCCTTAGTGTTGAGGGGTGAGGGTGGGGGTCGGAGGGTAGGGGGACAAGGGGGAAGAAAATTCCAGTTTGTTATAACCAAAATTGAACTCAATCCTTCAAGAAACAGATTCTTTCCGCCTACACATGCGCACACACACCCACATACCTTTTGTTTTTTAGAGGTCTTGAAAATGTTTAGTCAAATGGGTCTTAAATGTCAGTCCTCTGGTGGGGAAGGAAAAGGGCACCACACACAGATCTTTCCCCTGTTTGGTCCAAGCCAGATGTATAAGAAAACGAGCTCGAAATGAAATAAAGGATAACATAATTATAATACATCCTTCTCAAAAAAAAAAAAAAAAAACTCTGTCTCACATTAAAATGTGAAATATCTCAAGAGACGGTTGTGGATTTTACAATTTTATAACCCAGTTTTTAAAAATCCTAAATATAAAGTATGTTTGGGTACATGCTATTTCATAAATGTCATGCATTTTTGGTGGGAGCACTTTCTACACATATTCCTCGTTTACATTTCAAAAGTGCCTTTTGGAAATATCTACCAGACACTAAATCATGGACAGAAACTCATAGCTTCTTCGGGAGGCAGCAAGGTCAGGTGAAGGGCACTGGGTAGGAAGTCTGGAAATCTGTGTCTCCTTCTAGCCATTCCCAGAATCAGGTTGTTGGCCCTAAACAAGTCTCTCGACCTCCCTGGATCTCAGTATCTCCATTAGGACTTAAGGATCTCTAAGTCCCTTTCAATTCTAACATCCTTTGACGAGAACTGAAATTTTTGCCCAAGGTGACCTTAATGTTGATAACAAGAATGGGGAATAGTGTTTACAATACCCATCATTTCATTGTCTTAAGTGCTACTTCACTTTAATGCATTTTATGTTTCAAAACACACTGTCAGCCCTTTATCAGTGTGTATGTGAGTGTGTGCACACACACCCGTACACACACATGCACAAACACACACTTCAAGGAATGAATAACAAAGAATCCCGCTGTGAGAATTATATATAGCATTTTGTGTGACATGTTAGGCATAGCTATGTTCTCGGTGCTAATTATGAAACAGCAAACATAGAAAGCTTGTGTCCCTCCCTGAGTCAGCTGGGCCCACACTGCATTTCTCTCTGAGGTCAGTATGGCTTCATGCAAAACCCTTCTCCTCCACCCTCTCCTGACCAGAGGACAGTGACCCCCTTAAGCTCCTCAACAGCACAACCCAAAAGCAAAGATGCAATTTAATTCTTAGCCTCAAACACAGCCCATTTGGAAAGACACCAGTCACTAGGGTATTGTTAGTGCCTTGAAATGGCCAAGAGGGATTGCTGACTCTGCGAATATCACTCGAAAGGCAGGAATTCTATTTGAATTACTAACATAACAGATGTTTGCTAGGCTCCACCATGCAGTCTGCATACAGTTATGCTAATTTGGCAGCACTTCTCTTCCAGTTAGCACTGAGCCATTAGAGCACGCAGCTAGTAGGTCCTTCTGTCTAACTAATAATTGCCTATTATTGATATTAATTAACATTTTTTGCACCTTTCCTCGGTTTTGACCTAGTATCTGTTGGTAGTCTAATCACTGTGGCCTATTAAAAGTCAAAATACAGGGGCCTACAGTAGTCACGAGCCATTTATCAAAAAGCAAACAAGGCCAATTAACCAGGCAGCCAGACAGTTGTCTTGATTTGCCGCTGACTGTTTCTTGATCACCATTATAAATTGCTAATAGGGCAGAAAGCGCTAAGCGGGGAGCATCTGTGGGGGTCTGGTTATTGCTCACTCCCCGCCTGGTGACAGGTGAGAGAGAGGCTAGTGATGGTCTTATTGATGTGAACTGCCCATCAGTTGGTAGTTATTGTTAAAGTTCATGATGCTACAGCTGATCCCATCCTGCTGAGAGTCAATCAAATTAATTAGAGCTAGAAATTCTTCTTTATTATTTTAGAACACCAGTACAGAAAGAAGCCCTGTAATTTGGATCCAAAGGCAATGGAGAAAAAAAAATCTTCATGTAGTACAGTGTGAAAAAAAAATCAGATATTGCTTCTTCCATTATTTATAATAAGGGTTGCGGCTAAAGGTTTTTATAGGCACAGATCAAGAGATCATAATAGAAGCATATTGACAGATTTTTTTCTGCAATACTCTAAGGAACTGGCTGTAGCAGGAAAATATATCAAAACCTTATCATCAGAGCTGAGATCTTCTGTGAAAAATCAATAAAGAGTTATACATGGTTTGAGTTTAAACAGTTCTCTGTAGTCATTTAAACATAGTGCATCTGTACAGCTTTTTACCTCTGGAGACCAAGGTAACCTAGCAACTGCAGGGCTTAAACCGATTAACTACAAATGAAGCACTGTACGCCTATCAAAGCAATTGTTCATCGTTGCCTTTGTTGCAGAGACTAAGCTAATTGAACATGATACAGTATGAAGATAATTAACACCCATGAGTTTGTTAATTGCCTGTTAGCATTACAACACAGTCTCTTGGTTTCTTTTTAACTGTCTCCTTTGTAGCCTCTTACTTCCCTTAAAATGGTGCAGGACCTGTTTAACTGGCAATGATATCTTGGAGTTTATTAACCCTTTTAAAATTGTATTTTTTTTCAAAGCTGTCTTAATGAAGCATATTGCATGTGCTTGTTAAATGCAAGCCCCCACTTTGTTGCTCTATTTTCCCAAGATTAGGAATTTGTTTTACAGATACTGTACAAACTATGTTTATTTTTCGTGCTAATTTATTTCGAGCAATTTAGCCATTATAAATGCTCTTGGAAAAAAAAATGGCTTTAGTGGTTCCCTTTATTACTCAGCTGCTCTGCTTTGGAGAGTAAGCGATAAATGTCTTTGAGGGTTGGAATATTAATTGAAGGCAGCATCTGGTCAGCAGCTGACCGGCTCCAGTTGTCCTGCTCCAACCAAGCAGGCGAGAAAGAAGCTTTACTGGCTCTCTTTGCCAGGCTCTCACTTTTCCTTGGAGCCGTGGACTAAATGAACCCCCATTTTATCTCTGCTGGATCACTGCATGGATGCCAGAAAATCAATTGGGCAGGAAAATCTGTTAATCTAAAGTGAATTCAATCTAAGGAATCATTTAAAATAAAAATTTCAATCATTACTTTTTCAGAAAAGCACTTTCTTCTCTCAAGTCTGTGTGTACATGTCATGACGATACTTTGAAAGGACCTATCGCAAGAGTAATTTGAAGTCAATAGAATTGTCTTGCAAAGAACAATTTGCTTTTTGGAAAAAAAAAATAGAGTGGCTGATTACAAACTTAAGAGGAAATGGAAAACCCAAACACTGTGTGGCCAGAAACAATTAATACACTCGAGCCCAGAATACACACCAGGACAGATTTTTCTCCTGTTGAGAAGGAATACCTTGGCTGTGTTACAATTGTTTAACTTGGATTTTCCTGCATGATCCTCTGTGTTTGTCATTACCATGTCATGGTTAGTACTTGCTGGTAAGTCAGTCCCAGGGGGGCTATTTCTAGTGCCCAATTACAAGTTCTATCATCAATCATAAATATTATTTATTCAACAAAATGAATTGCTAATTAATAACTGATGAGCATTATGGCCTTGAAGACTATAACACTATTAATTATGGTTGGCATGAAAGGGGTCTACCTGGCACATTTTCACCACAATTAGCCCTGGAAGCTTTCATGGAATATGTCTATTAAGATAATCTAAGAAAAGACTGACCTTCCTTCCCCCGCCCCCCCCAAAAGGACTGATACATTATCTCAGGTTAGAACTTCACCAAACCAACCCCAGTATTCCAACATTGTTTTTCCTGTGCACCATGACTTGTATGAGGAGCATGGCATGGATAAAGGAGGCTGGCAGGTACAAAATGCAGTCACATATGCCCAGCCATCCTCCTGCTGAAATGCTGCAAGGGGTGACTCAGCCATAGCCTGGCACTTGGAAAGTGGCTGCCAGCTTATTTTTAGACTCAGTTGTTGCCCAGCTCCTGTTCTGAGCTCTGGGTCCAGGCACACAGCAGCTAAATCACTTCAGCAGGCAGCTGGCTGGCCAAGACTGTTCACATTTACTGGCAGGCTGGTGGGAGTACATCGTTCACCTTGAGGACCTCCTGATCAGACACTTAAATAAGGGAAGCTAAGAAATACCCTCTTGCCCACTACCGGGGAAGAAGAAAACAGTAGGTTTGAAGAATGAATACATGCAAAAATATAATATTGCTGTGAATCTCTTTGAAAGCAGAGCAAATCTACTACCTCTGTGCTCTGTGTAGCTAAGTCTCTATGCCCAAAGCTCTGTGGGTGACCAAATATGGGTGGATGATAAAGCATTGCAAAGACTTTTTCAAGTTATACGAATAACATAAGGGAAAAACTTTTTTCCTCCTGCATATGTGTAAGCTCTAGAAGGAAAGAGCTTGTTAAATAGTTATCTGGATGATTCTGTAGTTCAGACAATTATTTCACATTTAGTGCTGGATAGATTTTGGAGACTAAGCGATTTGCATGAATCAAATTAACTAAAGAAATGGAAAAGCACTCTCTGCTGGATAAACAGTCAGTCTCGCATTATTTCAGTTAAATATGTTTGAGGCTTCAAATTATACAAGCATCTTCCCTTACCATTCTGCCAAACAGCAGAGATCTCAGCCCTCTTTCTGTGGGTGGTTACATGTGTCCTTGGAGGGGAAAAAAGAAAAGAAAAAGCATGCCCCACATCCATGTGGCATGATTATTGGTGAAGTTATTTTTAGCTTTAGAAAATCAAGAGTTAGGAAGATTCGTAGAGTGAAAGAAATGTTCACAAAATAGCCTAATTAAGTGAAATGTTTTTCAGAATTTCCACCACATTTCTCCGTAAAGACACTGACAAGTGAGTACACCCAGCTGGTAAGGGCTTGCCAGCATTTAGGTTAGCAAAGTGGTAAATTATTTGTTTCATGGTGGCAAATGTACCTATTTCTGCAAAGGCTAGGACAGAACAGCCAAAAGAAGCCACTTAGTTGACACTGATTAATGGAAAGAGCAAGTTAAAATTTAAGGAAGCAAGGGAGAAAAAAGGGGTAGAAAGAGTTCAGTGGAAGTGGGAGAGAAAAAATGGAGGGTAGGCTGGTAAAAAAAAAACCTTGGATTCAAAAGCTGGCTCCACCACTTTCTGCATTCAGAAGCATGAACAAATCAGTTCATCTATCTGAGCCTCACTTTACACTTTTGTAAATGGGAGTTATTCATACTTGTCTCAAAGATTTGTAGAGAGGAGCCAATGAATAGTATATTTGTGTCTTTAGTTTTGAAAGCACTTTGAAAACAAACAGTTGTATAGAAATGTAAGATTTCTAATAATTTTGCTTGTTTGTTACTGAGAGGTGAAGCCAGCTGAACTTCCTAGGTTGAGTAAGAGGATTGTAAAATGCACCAGTCAGTGCTCTGTAGCTAGCAAGAGGATTGTAAAATGCACCAATCAGCAGGATCCTAAAAGTAGTCAATCACAGGGAGGATTGAAAAAAGGGTACTCTGATAGGACTGAAACAGAACATGGGAAGGGCCAATAAGGGAATAAAAGCTAGTCACCCCAGCCAGCAGCGGCAACACACTCACGTCCCCTTCCACACTGTGGAAGTTTTGTTCTTTCACTCTTCACAAGAAACCTTGCTACTGCTCACTCTTTGGGTCTGTGTCATCTTTAAGGCCTGTAACACTCACTGCAAAGGTCCCATGGCTTCAATCTTGAAGTCAGCGAGACCACGAACCCACCAGAAGGAAAAAACTCTGGACACACTACTAGCCCATCTCAATCCAGTTATTTCAAGCAAAGTGGTCAGGTAGGCTCCAAAGGCTGTATGTAGAAGGGAACGTATCACCCAGACCCTCAGTTTGAGAACTAAAGACTGGGTCAGTAGTTGAGAGTATTGAAGCCTGCATGCGGGAGTATCATGTTTTCTTACCTCAAAAGTCAGGCAAAGATACCTCAGCCACAAATAGCCACCTTTTACGATCACACCTGCGGCTACTCCTACAGAGAACTCCAAGCTTATGCACAACAATAACATGGAGAAATTAACAATGTAGTTATTCTGGATAGGTCTGGTGTGGGGCCTAGAAATCTGCATCTCAATCAGCAGCTCTGGTCTTTCTGAAGCAGGTAGTTCACAACTACCAAACGAGAGACCCAAGTTCTGACTCCTGCGAGTAGAGCACAGCCCCAGCATGCACTTCTCTCATTCTGCAGCATGGTTGGGAACATATTTGGACCAGGAGGCATCTTTTCAAGAGTCAAGAGAAACAAGGAATGGTGACGCCTCAGTCCTTGTTTTCAGTAAGACAGGCTTGATTCAAGGAGTTATTTGCTCCTCGACTGCATGGAAAAGGCACTTTTTTGTAATTTTTAAAAGCTTTTTATTTTGAGATAACTGTAGATTCACATATAGTTTTAGGAAACAATACAAGATCCCATGTGTCCTTCACCCAGTTCACAACCAGGACACTGACATTGATACACTCCACCCACCTTATTCAGATTTTACCAGTTATACATGCACTTATTTGTGTACATGTGTGGGTATTTAATTCAAAGCAGTTTTATCAAATGTGTAGTCATGTGACCACAGTCAAGAAAAGACCAGTGCCGTCATCACAAGGATATGCAATCCTCTGTGTTGCTCCTTTATACCAAACCCGCTTCCCTCTTCATCTGCTCTGCCCCAGGGTCTGAACCCATGGCAACCAACCAGTAATCTGTTCTCCATTCCTATAGTTTTGTTATTTCAAGAATGTTATGTAAATTAAATCATATACCATGTGACCTCTTGAGATTTACTTTTCTCATTCAGCCTAATTCTGATAGTGGCATAGTAAAATATAGGAGTAGTCCATTCTCACAGGTGCGTAGAGATAGCTCATTGTCATTTTACTTTGCACTTCCCTAATGCTTAATGTGATTGAACATATTTCCTGGAGTTTATTTTTCTCTTTTTCTAGTTTTATGACTTTTAAAAATTTTTTATCTCCATAGGTTATTGGTGAACAGATGGTGTTTGCTTACATGGGTAAGTTCTTTAGTGGTGATTTGGTGAGATTTTTGGTGCACTCATCACCCAGACAGTATACAGTGTACCCTATTTGTAGTCTTTTAACACTCACCCCTTCCCACCACTTCCCCCGAGTCCCCAAAGTCCACTGTATCATTCTTATGCCTTTGTATCCTCATAGCTTAGCTCCCACTTATAAGTGAGAATATATGATGTTTGGTTTTCCCTTCCTGAGTTACCTCACTTAGCATAATAGTCTCCAATCTCATCCAGGTCGCTCCAAATGCCATTAATTCATTCCTTTTTATGGCTGAGCAGTGTTCCATCATATATATATACACACACCACACACATCATATATATACACATATATACACCATATATACATATATACACCATATATATATATATGCACACACATATATATATACACACCACACTTTCTTTATCCACTCCTTGAATGATGGACATTCGGGTTGGTTCCACATTTTTGCAATTGCAAATTGTGCTGCTATATACATGCATGTGCAAGTTTCTTTTTTGTATGACTTCTTTTCCTCTGGGTGGATACCCAGTAGTGGGATTGCTGGATCAAATGGTAGTTCTACTTTTAGTTCTTTAAGGAATCTCCATATCCTTTGTGGTACTGATCAAAGAAATAGAAATACTACTCCTAAAGCCTCAGGAAAAGGAATTAAAGAACCTAAACCAACTTCGCAAACATGTAGACATACATATTTCTCCTCCTCTTGTAGGGAAATTATCCCGTATCTTTATTTCCCCAAACACTTAAGACTAACCTTCTGCCCCTAAAAGACTAATTCTCATTTCTCTAAAACAAATGGATATTAGACATAGGCTGTGTGGCAACATCAAAAATGTTCCTTTTTGAAATTTAAATTTTGAGGCCTCAGCCTCATGGTAAATCATTTTTTTAATTTAATTTTTTATTTCAATAGTTTTGGGGGTACAGGTGGTTTCTGGTTACATGGGTAAGTTCTTTAGTGGTGATTTCTGAGATTTTGGTGCACCTGTACCCAGAGCAGTGTATACTGTACCCAATATGTAGTATTTTATCCCTCACCTCCCTTCTACACTTTCCTTCCAACCGAGTCTCCAAAGTTCCATTATATCATTCTTATGCCTTTGCACCCTCATAGCTTAGCTCCCACTTATAAGTGAGAACATTTAATATTTGGTTTTTCATTCCTGAGTTGCTTCTCTTAGAATAATGACCACCAGCTCCATCCAAGTTGCTACAAAATACAGTATTTCATTCCTTTTTATGACTGAGTAGTATTCCACAGTGTATGTACACCACATTTTCTTTATCTACTCATTGGTTGATGGGCACTTCCGTTGGTTCCGTATTTTTGCAATCATGAATTGTGCCTCACAGTAAATCTTACTACATTATAGATGCTCTGCTCCACCCAGGTTTCTCTGGCGAAAGTGCTCTTTGCCGAGGGAAGGCCTCCAAAATCAACTCTTTGAGAAGGAAGGTGTGCCCTTCACCCAGAAAGATAACCGCATAGGTGGCAGAGATTCAACGTGGAAGGCTTCATATACTCAGTGTGTACTTCTCTGCTTGCATCCTCACAACTAGGGGAGTGGAAATGCCCTCCTAAGAGCAGGGTTGGATTCCAGCAGTCGGGAACAAGGTATTTGTGAGCCACTGATTCCCATGATCTGTCTTTTTCTTGCTTTTGCTCAATATAAAACCTAGACTGTTTGTGGGAGCAACACTTCTTTCACATTAAATATTTCATTTGCTGTTTCATTTTATTTTATTTAATTTTTTGAGACGGGGTCTCACTCTGTCACCCAGGTTGGAGTGCAATGGTGTGATCTTGGCTCTCCACCACCTTGACCTCCTGGGTTCAAGCGATCCTCCCAGCTCAGTCTCCCAAGTAGCTGGGACCACAGGCACACACTACCACACCTGACTAGTTTTTGTATCTTTTTTCTGTAGAGATAGGGTTTTGCCATGTTGCCCAGGCTGGTCGTAAACTCCTGGGCTCAAGTGATCTGCCCACCTTGGCTTCCCAAAGTGATGGGATTACAGGCATGAACTACTGTGCCCGGCCACTTAATATTTTATACATCAGTATGCCGCAAACTGTGTTCCACAGATGAGCTGTTAAGAGACATTCAGGACAAAGACTATTCCAAGGACACAGGAGTGTGGAGAATACCACAGGATTCCTCAGGGCTTTGAGGATGCTGATGAGTTTTGTGACTCTCCAGGATAACCTGCAGTAACCAGCACCTCCCAAATCTATTTGATTGCAGAATATTTTGAGGAAGACTGAACAGGTAGCTATCTAATTCCATGAAACATAACTGGTAAAATTCTATTTTATAGGAAATACACATGAATTGTCTCATTAAATCCTTTCAACAATCCCAGTGAAACATATATTATCATCATTACGGTTTTACAAAAGTGAAAACTGATGTTCAGGAAACTTCTGTCTCCAGCAGTCTGGTGGGCCAGGTATCCTGACCAACCCTTCTGCTGAACCAGCTAAAATGCTAGCTAAATATAAAACACATTGTTTAAATTCATCAGTGAGTTAGCAAGTGAGTAAGAAATACTCAGAGGCCAAAAATTAAGTGAAAGCAAGAAATCTGAGAGGTAAACAGAAGTTGGTTTTCACCAGCATGCCAAATTTCACCAGCTTTTTCAAGTGTTTGCCAAAACTAGTAAACTTGACCTTTGGTTTTCAGAGTGTCACAGGATTGGAGCAGAGTGAAGTGGGGGGGAAAGCCAAAACCTGGGGCTTATTGTCTGTCTTGAAACTTGGTGATGATTTGAAAGAAGAAGAAAACTCCCTTGATAGCCTTTAATCACAAACTAGCCTTCACGTAGATTTGTAGTCAGCATTCAGACAAACTGGGTGGTCCAAAAAACCACTTCACACCTGGAATTGGTTTGAAGTACTGCTAGGATGTTAGTGACCCAGGCACTGTAGGCACTGGCAGAAGCAAGCACAAATTCTCTCTGAAGGAACATATTCTTAACCCAGTCTCAATTCCCACAAATAAAGTTCCAAGAATATGGGTTCATTATTAAAAATTTAAAAATCAAAACTCAGTAAGTTTACAGAAACAAGAACCAGCAGAATCAGACCCACAGCAACTTCAGATATTAAAATTGCCTGAAACAAAGTAATATGTTTAATATATTTAAAGAAATTTTAAAAGTGTTGAAAATAAATAAACTATAGAACATTAAGCATATTTGAAAAAAGCACATGACTTTAAGAAATAAAAAATATAATATGTGAAATTAAAAACTCAGTGGATAGGCTTACAGAAGATTAGAAGCAGCTGAATAGAGCATTAGTCAATAGGAAGACAGATATGAAGAAATTATACTACATGTATCACAGAGAGAATGAGATAAGAAATATGGTAGCATGATTAAGAAGATACTTGATTAGAAGAAAGTTTATATACATCTAATCAGAGTTCTGGAAGGAGGAGAAAAGATAATATTTAAAGAGATATTGGCTGAGAATTGTTTAAATTGATGAAAGACAACAATACAAAAATTCAGAAAGCTCAGTAAATCCCAAGTAAGTTAACACTTACTTGGGTAACTGTCGAGAACCTGAAAAACATCAAAGACAGAAGATTTGAAAAGTAGCCAAAGAGGAAAGACAGATTACCTTCAAAGGAGTGACAGTTCATTTGAAGTTAAATTAGCAAAGGCAATAATGAAAATCTGTAAATAAAAGAATAATATTTTTAATGAGCTTCAAGAAAATAATTGTCAACCTGGAATTCTATATTTTTAAAATTCTCTCTCCGAAAAAAGCAAAATTAAGTATTTCACTCAACGAACTCTGTCTAAAGGATTTCTAAGGGATATAGTTCAGGCAGAAGGAAATTGATCCCAGATACAAAAAGAATTATTAGCAAATAAAATGGGATATATGTGGGTAAGTCCAAACAAACATTGGCCATGAACCCTTAACCTAAGTGAGATTCTCTGGGAAATGACTGTGAGTCTGAGATTTGCATGTGTGAGGTTTTTGAGAGCCCTAGAGGGAAACACCTGTTGGGGAATAATGAAAGTAGAATTGACAGAGAGAAGAGTTGAATTGTATGTAGTCACAACAAAGGCATCACCCAATCCCACAGAGAACTCTGCACCTGGAGTGGCCATCAGAATTGTCCCATCTTTAGAGAAGGGAAACTTAATCCTTCCACATACACACGTACACACTGACCAGGTTTAGATAAGAGCTGCCACTGCAGAAGGGGCAGGAGTTTGGGCAAGGCCATTATCTTCTGCTGAAAACAGTTTCCAGTGAAAGACTCAGTTGAGAACCATCAGCTACCAACACTCTAAGCACCTGGCAGAAGGAATGCCTCAGTCCCAAAAGAGGAACTGAGGCGGTGCACACAGCATTCACTACAACACTTAAAAGGAAAAAGGTAGAAATAAAATATGTGAAAAAACAGAATATAAGTCAGGAAGGATGATAGGAGTTGAAACGCTCTAAAGTTCTTGTATTGTTTGGGACAAGAGTAAGAATGTTGGTTAACTTTAGCCTTTACTAAAACCAATTTTAAAAAACTGATTACAAGAGATATACTAAAAGATAAGGATATGACAAGGTAAAAGTACAAAGATGGGAAAAGGCATACAAAGCAAATACGCAAACAATCAACAATAACAACAAAAGCTTAGGGAGCTCCACTAAGAGCAGACAAAATAGGCTTTAAAACAAATAGAATTACTAGAGATTAAACAGTCACTACGGAATGATTAAGTTTTGTTTGCCAGAAAGATATAACAATTCTGAACTTGAATACACTTGTAACAAAGCCTCAAAAATATTAGATAAAAATTGTCAGAACCACAAAGAAGTACAATCAAATATGTAATCAATAAATCAAGGACACCAATAAATCAGGAAGGATTCCAAAGATGTGAAACTAAGGCTCATGGAAGTTATAACTTATGACCCAGGAGGGATTCAAGTCCAGGGTATCTAACTCTACTCCAGAGCACTTTCCACTGTTCCCTCTAGAAGAGATGGTGGAAATTGAAAGAATGAAGGGACAGGAAGTGACACAACACTGATATCAGACTTTGGTTGTAGAATGTATCTTTTTGGTGGAAATCATATTTTCATATTTCTCTCACTCAAATCTACTATTGAGAGTGTTGAAAGGTATGATAACGTCTTTGACAGCAAAATGGTATGGTTTGTGGGGGTTGAGAGGAGTCAGGGATGGTTAATGTGTACAAAAAATAGAATGAATAAGACCTACTCTTTGATAGCATAACCGGGTGACTTTAATCCATAACAATTGTACATTTAAAAATAACTAAAAGAGTAAAATTGGGTTGTTTGTAATACAAAGGATAAATGCTTGAGGGGGTAAATATCCCATTCTCTATAATGTGACTATCATGCATTGCATGCCTGTATCAAAACATCTCATACACCTCATAACATATACACCTACTATATACCCACAAACACTAAAAAAAAATTTTAATGGTATGGTTTTTTCAGACACCAATCAGGTGACTAATATTAATCAGTTGTTCTGATTCCTTGCTCTTCTTCATTGTTAGGTGTAGATGGCAGAAAAAAATATACATATTTATTCGCTGCTCAGGACCAGTAGCAATATTGATCTTCACAGAGAGAACCTCTGCTTAGTTAGTCTAAGTTGTCTGAGAAAAGTGACTTATAAAACAAAATCTTATCTGACAATAAGAGTGATGCCCCCTTCCCCGGCCCCCAGCATCTCTTCTGATTTTGAAGCTACATTTTATCTTATGGATAAGATAGATCTGTTATGAAGTCAGATAAGCTCTAATCAATGTCACCAGAAAATTGCAAAATCGTTTGCCCAGAATATAAGGATTTTACCTCTTTTTTCCTTCAGTAGGAGTCATGGATAATGGCACTTAGAGAAAAATGTTCCAGTGTGGTGGCCATTTTTCTGTTTTAACAGGTCTCATCTTCTAGTAAATAAACACTGAGCCAAGCCTGGCAAATGAAATGCTTACCAGGGGTTCAGCCCTCCCAGCCAAAGTTCCCATGAGGACAGAGAGCTGAGGCCCTGGAAACGTGCTTCCTGGGAGATCCAGTTGAGGCAGCAAGGCAGTCACCCTAAGAAACACAAATCAGCCTCAACCCTGTGGCAGGACAGGTTGCCCAGAAGCCCAGCCCTAGTTGGGAGGCCAGTGGTGAAGCCAGGAATTACCTCTAAATCTCTGGGATTCTTACCTACTTTGGGTCATTGATTTCTCTGGAAAAGGAGTCAATACTATGTTCTCACACTCTTCAGAAAAAAAAGCATATACTCAGACACAGCAACTTTTGCTCACCAACCCAGGAGGTCTGACCCCAGTTAAAAACTATGGCCGCAGCCTTAGCTTCTTATAGGACTTTTCCTAAACACCTGGTTCACTTTTTAGGGAGGAAGCAAGTGCTTGAGAGCATGGGTTCTGGGGTCAGGCTCTCAGTCTGAACTCCCACCTCACCATTCACAGTGGCCTCACAACTGACTTTAAGCAAGCACCTTAACCTATCTGTAACTCAGTTTTTTCATCTGTAAACTGGGGTTAGTAATGCCTGTTTCATAAGGATGTTATTACAGCTAAGTGGGTTCACTCATGAAAGAGTTTAGACGAGTGTCTGGTATGTATGGTAAAGAATCAACAATTCAAAATGGACATGATTCATCTTATTGCCAGTCCCTTGTGAAGGTTTCTTGGCATCTGTGACAAGACCAGCTTCTTGGTTTAAGCTAAACTCTCTCTTTATCTCTCAGCCTGAATTCTCTCTTGCCTTCTTCTTCTTACCCGACCTTTTTTGTTTGTGCAACAGGTTCTTTTTGGCAGTCCCAGAGCTAGCATAATACCTCACTATTTCCAAATTGGGGAAACACTCAAGGTCTTCTTCAACTAAACAAGTATTTTCCTGGATTTGAGGGCTGCTATTTGAAACTGGTGTTTTCACCCTACCCATTCCCAAACTCAAGATCTGTGGGAGTCACAGTTTCTCACCCAGGCTCTCTCACTCACTGCTTCTTCAGCTGCTCCATTCCCCTCTCCCATCCTGGGTCTGGTCACCTCATCAGCTGGACTCACCAGAGTTCAGTGACCTGAATTCCCCTTTCCTAGACAAAACTGCGCCTGCACTAGAGGACAGACTCCCACAGGCATCTCCAGACCACGACTGTAGGTCCGAGACCCAGAAAGCATAATGTGAATGTCAGTTCACCCCTCAACAACTGGCACACGCCCACCCTGGCTGAGTTGGGAAGGAAATAAATTTTCCTGCTCCTGCTTCCAGATTGATCCATCTCCCTCATCCCAGGGGCCTTCATCTAAACCTATCCTGGGTTTCTCTATAATCACCCCTCCCAGGGCACAAATTAACAGAAACTAAGAAGTTGCCTTTCTTAACGGCTTTGAAATTTAGTAAGAAATTTTGAAAAGAGAGCCACAGATAAGAACCTCCAATGAAAGCTTTTAGATGTCAAGCTCTTTTCAGGTGAGGATGGGGCAGGAGGAGACACCTGTCACACCTGCCATATTGGATGGCTACCCACCCCCCAGCCTATCCATCAGGCTATCCCTGGTCACAGATCCAACACAGTTCTAGGCACACAGTTGGTTCTAATTAAGTCTTTGTTAATTAATTGGCCCTCATAAATAATGTTTAAAAATCAAAATAAATGGTTCTGTTGTATCCAGGGCACATTTGAGCCATACCTTAGACATACAGCCTTTGTATGCTAAGCGGGAAGAGAACTCCTTTGTGTGGGAGTGCTTATCCTATTCCTGGTGGTGCGCTCACTTTACTTAGTATCATTTTTCCTGTCATTCTATAAAGTTTGTAGTATTATTATCCTTAGTTTGCAGCAGAGAGTCTCCAGGAGCTTAAATAACTTAGAAAGGTATAATGGGTAAAAATACAGTGGACTTTGACCTCCTTTTTAGCTTCAAATCTTTGTCCTAATACATTCCAAGTTATGAAATAGATGACAGTAGAATTTTTCCTAAAGCAAAAGTGGGGGCCCATAGGAACCCCCACTGTATACTACTCATCCAACTCTCACTTACCTCCACTTGAAGAAACCTTGAAATACAATTGGAAGCTCCTGGATTCAAAGCCAGACACACCTGCCTGTGACTCCTAGCTTCACTGCGCCAAGTGGAGAGGACTCAGTCAGCCTCTACTTTGTTTGTCTGCACAGGACAGGCTGGTTCTGATGACTGCCTGATGTGCAGAAGGCCTGAGGGGTTGCATACACAGCCAGCACTGAGCAAATGGCAGCCATGTGACCACTTATGTTTGCGCAGTGAGCAAGTCATAGACCAGACCCAGGACAGGCAAATTCAGAGCTCATGCCTTGCCTGCCCCATTGTACCAACTCCAGGCTTCTAATTAGAACCTAAAGAAAGCACACAGGACCCAAAAGCAAGCCAGTTTATGATGAAATGTGGAATGCTAACAAGAAAGAAAGAACACCTGCAAAGCAGACATTTTACAAAGAGAAGCACTGGCCCCACACTCATGCAGGCTGCCGCGCTCCCTAGCATCGAGTACAGCCATTCAAGGGTGAATTGATTGAGTGTGGGAAAGGCTGATGGAAACACAAATGTGGAGCACTGGTAAACACATGTGACTGGTGGAGCCTTGTTTCACTTGTCTTAAAATACTGTATTAAAAATCCACCACGTATGAAATTTCTTTAGATTTGTTTTGGAGTTTCTTTTTTAATCAGTTTGCAAATGTGATACGAATTTAAATATCTTGTAATAAGTGTTAAAACACTTAAAACACAAGAGCTATGAAATCAGTTTATGAATCATTTTTCTGTCAAAGCCTCATCATCAACTCTCTTTCTCAAGGTAATTCTAAAACTAAGGAAGTTACACCCTTCCACTGCAGCAGTAACTCTCCTTATTCAACCACTAAGAGCAGACAGCATGGCAGACCTGGGGCGTCCTTTATCCATGTCCCACCTCACCGGAGCAAGCACCCACCACACTTTCTGCATTGATGCCGCCACTGCAGACAGCTCAGTGGGACTCAAAATACTTTGTCATTTGCTGCAGCTGGGTCTGGCTAAGCTGACATGGGCTGGGGAAGCCAGTGCCGATTTAGGGGTGATTCAAGGCTCCCCAGTTTGAGCCCAGTAACAGGAAAGGTGATACAGAGGCACATGTTCAGGTTATGACTCTGAACCGCAAACTTGAAGAGAATAGCAACGGGCTTTCCTATGAAGATAATTCAAGATTTAACTAGCTCTGAATCCATGCTCTTTCTTGAAGTATGATTTTATGCAGCTTCATTATAGAAAATAACACTGTCATAATTTGTATTTTTCTTCACTAAGAAGAACTGTCAAATGGTGGCTCATTCTTTTACTTGAATGGTGCCATTAATGAGGTTTCACAGGTGTAACACAAGCCTCAGATTAATGTATTAGAAGATAAATGGTTTAGACCTGAGTTGTTTTACTGCTATCTTTCAAACTATGTACAAAGTATATTCAAATACCTTCAGATTGAGATCCCTTCTTCCTTGTAAAATGCCTTTTGCTTCACTCTGGTAGGCAGAATACTGCCCTACCAAAGACCTACATCCTAATCCTCAGAACCTGGGATGTATATTACATGAAAAAGGGACTTTGCAGGTGCAATTAAGTTAAGGATTTTAGGATGGGGAAATTAGCCTGGATTATCCACATGGGTCCAATGTGATCCCAAGGGTCCTTATAAGTGAGAGAAGGAGGCGGGAACATCAGAGTCGGAAGTGTGATGACAGAAGTGGATGTCAGCACGATGCGATTTTTGGCTTTGAAGAAGCCAAGCCAAGGGATGCAGCAGATCTCTAGAAGATGGAAAAGGCAAGGAAAAAGATTTTCCCCTAGAGCATCCAGAAGGGACACAGCCCTGCCAACACCTTGATTTTAGCCCAAGGGGACCCATTTCAGACCTCCCACCTCCAGAACTGTAAGATAATAAATGTGTGTTGTTTTAAGCCATGAAATTTGTGCTAATTTATTACAGCAGCATCAGGAAACTAATCTATTGATGTTCTCCATTCTTCCTACTCCACATTCCACCTCCCTCTACACACACAATGTAACCTTCCCTGGTTGAAGCATTAATTCTTCCAGGAAGTCATCTTTTCTGACTCCTGCTCCACCCTGCCCCCAAAAGAAATGAGGTGCCTCTCTCCGTTCTGACCTCCATCATAGCATTTATCACACTGTATCACCATTGCCTGTTGGTTTGTCTATTTCCTCCACCAAACAGTGAACTTCTGTAGGGCAAGAACTACATCTCTGTATTTTGTATGCCCTGATCTCAGCACACTGTCTGGTGTAGCACAGACCCTCAAAAATATTGTTTATGGGCCGGGCATGGTGGTTCATGCCTGTAATTCTAACACTTTGGGAAGCCGAGGCTGGTGGATCACCTGAGGTCAGGAGTTTGAGACCAGCCTGGCCAACATGGCGAAACCTCTCAACCTACTAAAAATACAAAAAATTAGCTGGGCATGGTGGTGAATGCCTATAATCCCAGCTACTCAGGAGGCTGAGGCAGGAGAATCGCTTGAACCCGGAGGGCAGAGGTTGCAGTGAGCCAAGATGATGCCACTTTACTCCAGCCTGGGCAAAAGAGTGAAACTCTGTCTCAAAAAAAAAAAAGAAAGAAAGAAAGAAATGTTTTACATCAATAATTGCCATTTGAAGAAGTTATGAGAACTTCATCTTCTACTGAAAATGATACCCGTTTTCACACTTGACATTGTGAACAAGTATCGAATGAAAGAACAAATGAAAAAGTGCTGTCAAATCAAAATATATTCAAGCATGAAGCACATCAGGAACAGTAATGGCCAGCCCACTGGCCTTTTGAGGCTCTTTGTTTCCCCAAGACCAGAGCACAGCTTCCTTCTCAGTAGTACTCGCTAAGGCATCTCAACAGCTCTTCCTGGACTTAATACAGAGTTGCCTAATGTTAACTTGCCCAAATAATTTTGTTTTAGGTTGTTCTATACATAGCAATAGTGCCTAAAAAGGTTATCTGTATCATTTAAGGAGTTTTCAATTTTTATATTAATAAAAGAAAAAAATTACCAAAACAATGCAGCTATTTTTCTGAAGGAAGGAGGGAAAATGCCTCAATAAGGGATATAAAATTCTGAAGGGAATAGCAGCAAGATTTTACAAGACTTTGAGATAATGTCAAGTACAAGAACAAAAGAACATAAACTAAGGCTCAGAAAGGGTCAGACCCTCAAGGAATTTAGGCAGAATTTCTTTAGACATACAGAAGTAACTTTATAGACTAAAAATAAGAGTTAAAATACAGGAGAGGCTGTTATAAATATATTTGAAGCTGTTAGACCAAAGTTGTTCCCTGAGTTGCATTCAAATCATAGATCATGGTTTCTAATTCTTCAGAACAGAACAGCTTGAGTTGAGTTATGGGCTCTCTTTTGGTGATGTCCTTTTTAATCTTCTTTTTAACGTCTTTCAAATTAGTTATTTAATTTAGCCACTTGGTGGGGCCTTAGGGTTCTCAGCAGTACCATACAGAGTGTTGGACTCACAGATGAGACAACAGAAACTTTGAGATTAAATTGCCCGGATGGTGGCTCACGTCTGTAATCCTACCACTTTGGGAGGCCGAGGTGGGTGGATCATTTGAGGTCAGGAGTGCGAGACTAGCCTGGCCAATATGGTGAAACCCCATCTCTACTAAAAAATACAAAAATTAGCTGGGTGTGGTAGTACATGCCTGTAATCCCAGCTACTCAGGAAAGTGAGGCAGGAGAATTGCTTGAACCCGGGAGGATGGAGGATTGCAGTCAGCTGAGATAGCATCACTGTACTCCAGCCTAGGTGATGGAGTGAGACTCCATCTCAAAAAAATAAATAAATAAATTGTATGCCTTAGCATAGGTCATGAGTCCCTGACTGGGAAGACTGGAATTCAGAGCTGTTATACCAGAAAGATACTGCTTATTGAATTGGACCTGGGCTGTAATTCTTCCCTCCCATCTGAGAAACAACGTGCTGTGATCAACTTCTTATGAACTCCAGAGACCACAGTTGTTATTATTTACCTACTACATGCATAAATCTTTTATTACAAAAGATAATTATTATCTGTGCCACTTACTTGACAGTCTTGTTAAATGAGTAGCTTGGTCAATAGGCGCGATGTATTCAATGGGGAAAGAAATCACTCCTGAAAGGAAGAGGGGCTTGAGCTAGCAGTTGTGGGATGGGTGGAAGTTGAATACGTGCAGAGAAGGAAAGAGAGTGGGAGAGGGTCAGAAGAAGACAAGGAAATGGAGGATAGCACGTGTCTTCAGCAGAGAGGTACCTGTGTGAGGTAGATGTTAGCAACCTCCTTGGGACAGGGCATGTTAGAATTGGAAGCAGGCCTAGGGCATAGTCAACATTAGCCCAGACTAGGTCAAAATGACAAATCCTTTGAAGGAGCAGCCAGGGTCAAACAATCTCAACTTAGGGCAATGACTGACACAGAATGTTGTGGGCATCAGAGCAGTGTAGGTTGAGGTGGCTGCAATCAGGACAAGTATAAAAGTAGCTTATTTTTTGTTTTTCTGCTCTGCAAAATGAAGTGACTGGCACTTGTCTTTTAAAATGCACATTAACAATAAAATTGAAATAACATATTCTATCAGACACGGATAAATTATTTTTAAAATATTATCTTGGTCCATTGGGGCTGCAATTACAAAATACCATAAACTGGACAATAGAAATTTATTTCTCACAGTGCTGAAAGCTAGAAAGTCCAAGATCAAGACACTGAATCGGTGTCTGGGGAGGGCCCATTTCTTGGTTCATAGAGGGCCTCATCTTCCTGCACCCACACATGGTGGAAAGAGAAAGTTCGCCCTCTGGGTCTGTTTACAAGGGCACTAATCCCAATCATGAGATCATGATTTCATCTCCTCCTGAAGGCTTGGGTGTTAGGATTTCAACATATGAACTTTGAGGGGGACACAAATGCGCAGACTATAGCAAATATTTAATGCAAGGAAGGGTCCTGAAAGACAGGCATTCTTATATTCACTGTTGGGGGCACATGCCAGAACAAACTTTCTGCAAACAGCCCAAATTAATTCATTTACTTAATTATTTGTTGAGCATTTATTATTTAGGAGGCACAGGTCTTTGGAAACATCTCGCCTTTTGGTCACCCTCCTTCTCCCCAGTGTTCTCCTGTTGCCCTCTGGCTTCCCGGAGCATCCCATCACTGATGCTGCAATCTGAATATTACAGAGCCCTCCTGATTGAGATTAGTGCCCTTAAGAAAGAGACCACGAAGAGGTAGCTAGACCCTCCCACCAGTGAGGAAAGGGCCTCACAAGACACCGTATCTGCTGGTGCCTTGATCTTGGACTTCACAGCCTGCAGAACTATGAGAAACAAATGTTGTTTCTAGGCCACCTAGTTTATGATATTTTGTTACAGCAGCCTAACCAGACTTAAATGCCTAACCAGACCCATCCTCTTTAAACAATGATCCAAGATTCAGACCTATCCCTCCACCTTGTTTCTCTTTTAAAACATACCTGCTTGGCGTCCCATCCCACTAGGGCCCTGTACCAGCTAGTTCACTCCAGTAAAGTATAGTGAGTGACATCAAACACAAATTTAATTTGAAAAAATTCAAGTTAAATTGTATCCTCCAGAATAAAAATATTTTTTTTTTTTGTATAACCTGAAGCCCGAATGCAAGTCGGATGCTTCATCTGGTGCTCACCCAAAAACAGCAATCTATTCCAACACTGAGGAAAAGCTGTGTTGGACATTACATACACACAAAACCATGTGTAGTCAAATTTCCTGGCAATTTGATGGTGATTTTGACTACATTGAATAGTCTCCCAACGCATTAATAGAATCTGACCCTGCCTCTAAGATGCTCCTCTAACTCAGGCTGAAGAGCTAATGGTTAATAATAATGTGTTTCTTAAAGAGATATTTGTGTTGTAAAGGAGGACATTTAGAGGAGTGATGCTTTTTCCAGAAGGAATAACCCTGTTGGAGATGCAATATTTATAGGGGTACAGGGGGAGGGGAGGGAGCTGCCCCCTACTTGTACAGCAGGTCTTGAATTCTGTCTTTTTCAGAGTGGTCAGAAGAGCCAGGCTGGTCCAAAAAAAGTGGTTCACAGTGTCTTGATTGCCCTTTCATGTACTGCACATGCTTCTGGAATAAATACTGACATCACGGAGTAAAATCAACATTCACTAAGCAGGTAACAGGAACCTAGTTGTATAAGTTACTCCATCATATACCTCACTGAATCCTCACAATTACTCCGTGAGGTAGCTATTGTAGCTATTTTTATAGATGACAAAACTGAGGCTCAAAGTGTTGAGTTGTACATTGGTAAAGCAAAGTCTGACTGACCACTGAGGCCAACCACAGTGTAACCTTGCTCCTACTAACTTGCCTAAGGACAGCTGATAACAACTTTGAGCCTTTTGATTTAGACTGGAATGTTCCCAAGTTCCTTTGTCATGCTTATAGTACAGATTAACTAATAACTCCTTACATCTGTGTATCATTTAGCAATTTGTAAAGCACTTTTAGCTATATTACCCCTTTCTGTCAAAACTTCATAAAGCTACAGGGCAAATATTATCACCCTCAGTTTTATAAATAAAGAAGTTGATATAACCCCAGGAAGCCTAGCAAAAAAAGAAAAAGAAAAAAGAAAGAAATTGAGGACCAGAGAGGTGAGAACTGACTCAAGTCACATCGTTAGTAAAAGGTGGGCAATTTTGTGGCTGGGAATGATGGGACATTAACTCTGGCGCACCCTGAAATGCCACATGGACCAAGCTTAGAATTTCATTACATCAATCAGCCACACCTGTAGAAGAGCCATCAGAAATGGGTCTACCTGAGCTGGTGCAGTGGCTCAGCACTTCGAAAGGCCAATGCAGGTGGATAACTTGAGGTCAGGATAGGTGTGGTGTCGCACACCTGTAATCCCAGCTACTTGGGAGGCTGACGCAGGAGAATCACTTGAACCTGGGAGGCAAAGGTTGCAGTGAGCTGAGATCATGCCATTGCACTCCAGCCTAAGCAACAAGAGTGAAACTCTGTCTCAAAAAAGAAAAGAAAAGAAATGGGTCTACCTGTGCACCAAATGCAGAGGAAGCAAACAGGAGGCCAAGATCGGCTTTGAGGAGTCTGTGTCTTTTTCCTTAGGAAACTATTTCTGGCTCATGCTGAACAGATTAGAACATTCCAAACTCATACCAGGACCTGAGTCAGAATCTAAAATATTTCTTTTCAATTTCCATAATGTTTTTCTTCTTTCTAAAATTGTTCACTTAATTAAAGATCCGCCTGTTCCTATCCCTTTCTCAGTTACTTTCCAAAGTACAAAAATTACATCAGACAATTTATGTGCTTGTTCTCCAAACTGCAACGTGCTTGCATCACATCCTTTCCCAATTTTAGATTTCTCCAGTATATCAGTATCTGTAAAAGCTTTATTCATGGTTAAGGAGAAATTAGATGGTGTTTGGCTAGAGATGCAAGAATATACAAATTCCATCCTCTCCACAGACGCCCCTAGATAGAAAACACCCAAGGAGTAATAGTAGGAATGAAACAAAATATCATTTTCTTGTTAGCCAGATGGGAATATCTTAGATAAATCCTATTTCCCCTACACTACTGTGGACCATAGGGAAATCCCACTGGCCAGCATCCTATATTTATGTTCCAGGAGTAATAGTGACAACCTTGGATTCCATCCCTGGAAATTTTCCCTCTTGTCGATCTGCCAACACATACCAAATCGTATCTTCAGAGACCACGAAAACTGAAATTCAACATATAATGGGAATGAGATGTGGTTACCACAGAGCTACCATTATGCTCTGTCCTTCTAGGCCACTCCCTCCTGGCAGCAGCTTCAGACAACTGACAGCTACAAAGCTGTCAACAAAGTCAGCAAAGAGCAGGACAAACTCTTACCATGCGATGAGAATGAGCAGGCATAAAAGCGGATTTCCCCAAATGAAATGGGAGGTCTGAGGGGTTAAATGTGAAGTCAGGTGTGCAACTGAGACCCACAAACCCCCCAGCACCTCAGGCCTGGATGTGCCAGTCCAGGATTTAAACAGATGGAAAGTATCTCTTCTGTCCTTGAGAGGACAGATAAACATAATAAAAAGGAATGTGATGCCTGTTTCTTAAATTTTTTTTTCAGTCACTTCTCAGCCATCTAGTTTCTAAATGTTATAGGAACTTAATGCTACAATAATTCAATATGCAGGAAGATGTAGCCAGCCCTGAACACCCAAGATCTAAAAATTGAACCATGTACCACTGAGGTTTTAGTTATTGGTTTGAATGTTCTTTTGTGACCACTCTTCCACAGAATTTGAAATTTTTCCCATCCCTACCTTGCTAATTCCATGAATTTAAAACTGAAATTCATCCAGATTTCCATTTCCAGAGAAACATATTACACCAAGACTGATTATTATGTTAAAACCTGGAGGCACATAAAACTAGAGCCTGAGATATTTAGATTATCCTTTTAAAAAATAGTGCAATAATATTTTCCCGGTTTCCTTTATGTCCCATAGAATCACAATGCTAGAAGGCAAACCCAGGAAGTTAGGTATATTTCTTAGGTTAGCGTGTATAGGATTCATTTTAAGAGACTCTCAATAGAGTCTTAGACTTACAGAAGGCACCTTGAGGTCACAAACTGGTTGCCCAAGGTATGTTTTGTTTGGCCAGCACAAGGCTTTACATTTTTTTAATGTGTTGCCAACATTCAAATATCAGGAAATTTCTCAGAAGTAGAATCCCTGGCTTCTCTCTTAAAACCAGAAGCTCTGGCCATGCTGTGCACTATTTCCACATGGCCAGCATCAGCCAGAGTGAGAAGAAAGCTGTTCCTGCAGACAGACAGAGGACCCTGGACCCACTGTCCCCATCACCTGGCCTCATCCCTCCCAGTTCTTGGAGTGACGGCTCAAAGCAATGGCTCTGAACTGAGAATTTTATCAGAATTGCCTAGAGGGAAATTTCCACCCCATTTATGTCCCAAATGCCTATGAAGAACCACTTGCCTTACATGTCATCCAGCCCATCAGGTGAAATACGAAAGAAATAAAGAAAGAAAAAAAAACAACATTACCTTTTCCTGAAGACGTTAATGTTCCATACCTATCGCTAAGGCAATAACAGATTCTACTATAGAAGTATGTCTGACACTCAAAACCTTTCTTCAATTTGCCTAATTTATCCATCAACCAATCAATACAGAGAAAAAGAAAACAAAATCTTTCAAGAAAGTCTGATAAAACTGACACCCTGATAAAACTGACAAATTATCTTAGTCAAAATACAGCAATAGTTTTCATCTGTGATAAAGCTTGACTTTGGTGTTTTAATCCCTACTTTCTCTGATGGAAAAATCTTTAAAAAAAAATAGTTCTAGCCAAAGCAGTTAGTTCTAAAGGTCCATCTATATGAGAGCTAAGATGTTAATGTCTCAAAACAGCTACCTTTGCAAGAAATTCAAAAACAGTTCAAGTCCCCAAGCCTAGTCTAAACTAATGTTGCTCAAAGTGTGAACTACAGACCAACATCAGCAACACCTGGGAGCTTGTTAGAGTGCAAAGTCTCAGGTGCCATCCCTTGCCTACTAAATCAAAAGCTCGGGGGCCAGAGGCCAGCAATTTGTGTTTCTGGAAGCCCTCTAGATGATTCTGCTATGTGCTAACATTTGAGAATCATGGGTAAGGTTTCAGAACCTTCTGGGGAGACAAAAAAAAAAAAAAACAGATTTCTGGGTCCTACTCTCAAGTGCATTTCTAACAAATTCTAAGGTAGTATGGTTCCTGCTGGCCAAGGAACCACACTTTGACTGACACTGCTCCCTCTACACTAGTGGTTCTCAGCCCTGACTGCCCACTAGAATCACCTAAAAAGAAGAGGGAGAAAGAGAGACTACTGACCAGGCCCCACCCCAAACCAACTGATTCAGGAATCTTGAAGGATAGGACCAAAACCCTGGTGATTTTTAAACGCGCCACCCTAACGTATAGTCAAATTGAGAACCACTGCTCTCAGCATAACTAATTTCTACCATTGACATTAGCTCCCCTGACTTACTGCTGTAATCGTTTGTCTTCTCTGGAGATGTTCTGAGACCATTTCTGTCTTAAGAGACAGCCATGGCCAATAATCAGCTGTTTTAGTAAACTTTCCCAAGAGCAGCCACTCATCAATTTGGTAAGACTTGTCCTTCACAGTCATTTTCCATTCCATTCTTGGATTCATATGTGAAGATAGTGTTATTTGGGGATAACTGCTAAGGAACGATGTCAGCAAATTGTTTCTGCCAATAGGTAAAACCCATAGCCATGAAACTCAGACATCCTCCAAATAACACATTCCATGGCAAAAACTAAATGTTTTGGCTAAGGAAGAGACACAGATGTTCTAATATTCTCAGTATGAGTGCAGTTTCCTTCCAAGCAACTTCAACAACTCCAAAAGAGATTTGTTTAACCCATCAACTTAAGTGAGCAAAGGTATCAACATGGTGGCAGGGAAAGGGGACAGGACACACAACCTTACACCCCCTTAATACACCTTTTCAGGGAGGAGCTGCTTGAGGAGATGGCCTCTCACTGTACAAAACCACTACAAGGACTTTAAAGAAGTTTTGATGAGAAGAAATGTGGATAGATGCCAATGTTTGCCCAAAACATTTCTTAAAAGATTTCTAAAGAAATATTTCATAGACATCAGTGGATCCAAATACCTTAAAACTTGAGTTTCTCTCTGAAGCAGCTTGTACTAGTGACAGCTCATCAAATAAGGGGAAGGAGTAAGATGAAAACAAAATGCATATTCATGTATAATAACAGAGTAAAAAGACACTATAGGAGAAAATGTTGATAAACAAATATTTTCCTAGAGAAAGTGATGTGTATCTTTTAGCTTCATAAAAATACACTTGAAAGAGGAAAACAAACTTTTTTTTCCATTTTGGCTTTATTAGAACAAGAAGAGACTTTGTGTCTCCCATCAAAGCACACCCAGGCCCTTTTGTCATGTCTGAGAAACTATTGATTCCTCTATTAAATTGTGCTATATGGAAAAATCTTGACAAGAGCAATATCATTTATTAGACTAACAAATATGTTAGTTGAACCAGCTTTGGAGACTTCTAAAATCCATTATACAACTGCGGCTCTTTTTCAGAGACCAGGATGTATTACAGAGACCAATTCTCAGGACACAGTATGACTAATTTACTTGCACATTTCAAGAGACCATTATTTCTTAGGAAGAGTAGAAAAATTATAACCTTCAACTTTGGGGGAAATCACCAACAGCTGATGTGTCTATACTGAATATTGCAACAAGCTGGATCTAAATTCCCTAATATTTCCATTTTCAGCATTTTCTGACACCAAAATTTTTATAAGGGAAAACAAAGCGAGAGGCATGACTACAAAGAACAAAACTGACCAGACAATTTTAGCTAACTTTTTGCATAAGATTATCAAAGCCTCACCCTGGTCCTGCCCCTTTGTTCACACCTCACTTTTTCATGCACCCTAATCTACTCCTCACCCTGGTTTTGTTCCTTTTATTCTTTAGACTGTGAGACCTCGTGTCCCCCGCAACCCCACCTTTTTAAAATAGAGATAGGATCTCCGTCTCTCACTCAGGCTGGAGTGCAGTGGTGCAATTATAGCTCACTGCAGCTTCAACCTCCCAGGCTCAAGCAATCCTCTCGCCTCAGCCTCCCTAGTAGCTGGGATAACAGGTGCTTGCCACCATACCCAGCTAATTTTTTATTTTATTTTTTATAGAGACAAGATCTTGCTTTTTGCCCAGGCTGGTCTCAAACTCCTGGGCTCAAGCAATTGTCCCTCCTCAGCCTCCCAAAGTGCTGGGATTACAGATGTAAGCCACCATGCCCAGCCAGCTCTTTTAAGCACTCAAGACATCCTACTAATAGCCAAATGCATTATCCTCTGTGGCCAGCAAGACATGCCAAACTCAGAGAATCAGAGCTCTGCAAGCTGCTTCAGAGTTCTCTTTGTCCACCCACTCCCCTTTTCAGGACAGGGAACTGAGTCCCACAAAGGGAAAGAGACCCAGCACAAGGCACAGTAAATCTGTGGCAAAGCCAGGCTGCCAATGTCATTTGCTTCCCTCCTCTGCACACGAGCTCTCTTCATCTGTTGCAAATATGGTGAGAAATTCAGGCTCCATCTTAACTTTCAGCACTCTGAGGCCCTTGTGGCAATCTGAAATATCACCTGGAGGCCTTCCCCCTACTATTACGAAGTTAAACTGGCCCAGTGGGTTGGCTCATGCCTGTAATCCTAACACTTTGGGAGGCCTAGGCAGGAGGATCACTTCAGCCCAGAAGTTCAGTACCAGACTGGGCAACATAGTAAGACCTCATCTCCACAAAAAATAAAAGCAAATTAGCCGGGCATGGTGGCACACACCTGTAGTCCTAGCTACTCAGGAGGCTGGGACAGGAGGATCACTTGAGCCAGGAGTTTGAGACTGCAGTGAGCTATGATCACACCAGTGCACTCCAGCCTAAGTGACAGAGACAGAACCTGAGACCCTATCATTAAAACACAAAAAATTTCAAAAAGGTAAACTAATCACTCTTTAATGATCAATGAATGATGAAGGGTTGATGCCTAGATCTTGTATAGACAATCAAACTCACATCCTTCCAAATGTGCACCCAACTCCACTGAGCCATGTGCTGAGATGGGCAGGTTCATTGAAAGGGCCAGCTTCCGGGCAGAAGGGAGAGCCCCTGAGCTGCCAGGGAATCCCAAGTGCAAGGCAGCTAGCTCAGCCATTCACCAGACCTTTCAGCCTCTGGAAGGAAGGTGCTCAGGATGATAGGAGCCTTTTGTCATAAACCTCCAGCAAGCCCAGAAGGAGGAGGAAAACTCCATTGCCTTTGTCTACATCCCGGTAAGAGGCTCAGAAAAAAGCAGACCAGATAACTGTGGAAACATCACCCTTGGTCAGCCTCTGCTTTGGAGGATATAGGGCAGCAACTGCAGGGAAGTGAGAGCAGAGGACACAGGAGGTAGGGAGGAAACATAGGTGAGAAAAAGGGAGGAGGAATGAGGGAAAAGCCTGCATTCTGAAAAAGAATTATGGGACAGCCTTCTAATGCTCATCCAGATCCTGTTCTCTTTGCCTTCTGGGACCTTCTGGGCCCATGAAGGGATTATCGTTCCCAGCCCTTGGGTGGGTCCATGTGACTGGCCCAGGCTAGAGTGGGTGGGGGTGACACAGGGTGGAGGATTTAATACCAGCATGAGTCCCTCCAGGGATCCATCCCCAGCCTGGGGAGAGCGCACTTGTTGCTATAGGGAGTTGAAAGATTGGAGAAGCCAGGGATGAGGAGCCAACATGTGGAAGACATTTATTTGGCTTGGACTGACACCCAGATCTCCAGGCAATTTTGCTTAAGTGATAAATAAACTTTGCCATGTTGAGCCACTGAAATTTAGAGGTTTTTTATTACTGCAGTATAACCTAGCCTCTCCTGGTTGATAGAAGAATAGATAAAGAGTAGAGAAGTAGAGAGTTGATAGAGAACAGGAAAGAAGAGAGGAACAGGGGACAGGAGGAGAGAGTAGAGGGAAAAGGAAGGATGGAATATGAGAGCTGAATGCAACCACCCTCATGTAAATTGCCTTGTCTTTCTACAACTAGCCCTGGGAGCACAGGAAAGACCTAAGGAAATGTCCTCAGCAATAACTCCCGTGACAGAAGTCAGTGCTCATGGGTAACAAGTTTGCCACTGTGATGCATTTGTACTCATCTCCCTGCTGAGTCATGCTTCATGTCATGCACATGTGTTTGTTTATTAAATATTTACTGAGCACCTACTAAATGCCAGGCATTGTAGTGAACACTAGAGATACAGAAAAGACTAATGTAAGCATGTTTCCTGGCCTCATGGGGCTTATAAACTAGTGTTTCTTTTCCTTTAAATTCTGCAAGTAACTCTTTCCAATATTGTACCGGGCACAAAGATAAGAATGATTGCAAACTTCAGCCACCAGCCAGTGATAAGTCTGAGGAAAAACCTCCAGGGATTTCTGCCAGGAACTGGCTGTGGGGACTTAGTGAGAAACCTATGAGTTCTGGGGGTCAATTTTCTCATCTCTGATATAATGAAGCTAGGCCTAATGTTACTCTTTGCTACTTCCAACTCCAATCATAATAATTATAATAACCAATCATAGCAGCCAACATTTATTAACCATATACTACATCCTAGGCACAGACCTTGGACTACTGCATTTAATCCTCACATCAACTCTATAAAGTGTTACTATTCTCATTTTGCAGATGAGTAAATTGAGGCTCAAATTGATGAAGAGACTTGCCCAAGGCCACAGAGCTGGTAAGTTACAGAGCCAAGATCTGGAGGGAATTCTGACCAAGTCCTGAGCCCATGCTCTTAATCACTCTGCCAATAGCTGTCACCATAAAATATGTCTATTACTGTGGTTAAAAAAAAAAATTAAACATAGGAGACAGAGCAGATGTGATTTTTAACAAGCTCTTTGGGATGCTAGTACTCCACCCACTACAACCCCAGAAAAGAGTCTTAAAAGAGATCCTGGAGGCCCTTTCAGGTGCCTATTGGAAACAAAGTTTAATCATTTTCCATCTCTTCTGAGAAATGGAAGACTTTTGTCTGGACTATATATATCATTCCTGCTCTGTGTTAATCTAGTTGCCTCATTGGGTCCACAGAAAGGATAGTGCGAGTCTTCCCTTTGGACCTCACCCCATCTTTTTTAGCTCCTGTGACTGTAGGGACAACTTCCTGTCCCTCCTTTGTCCACATCAGGCCAGCTAGGTTACAGGCTGTCCCTGCACCATGTCAATTTGCAGCCTCCGGTTCCTGCAGTCTTAAGAGCCAGACCTATTTCACCTGAAACACCTCCACCCATCACTCTTTGTTTCAGCCAGCGTTGGTTACTTGTGTTCCTGGCTGTCCTTAGAACTAGATAAGAAAGTAAACCAACAAACAGTTACAGACATTTTTCTCTAGGCTTGTAATGGAACGTCAGACTAACCAGGTATTCCATGAATCTTGGTGACCTAACTTTTTAATTAAAAAGTTGTTTCAAAAGAGTTCTTGAATAGAAATTCTACGTAACTGCCTGCCAACTCCAACTACCATGCCTAAGGAATCAGCAATGAGAATTGAATGCAGAGGAACAAGATTTTGACTATCGTCTTAGAGGAAAAGAGACACCTTAAAACATACAGCCTAAATGGTGGGCTGCATCATGATACAGTGCAGTTGAACAACTTTATTCTAACCGAGAGATCCCACTCTGCCAGAAGATACCGTATTCAGCCTCATGCCCCTTCTGTTTGTCTTCACAGCATTAAAAAATGTTTTAATATATTGTCAATATTTTTTAAACAGAGGATCTCACATAGAATCCAGATTTCAGATCTGTATTGAGGTAAGGCGATATGGTGAAACTGAGCATATATTCCCTGCAACCCCACAGCTATGATGGGCAGATGGGGAGTAGCAGGTGCCCCTCTCTGGAACAGGCCTGAGTTCTCTGGTCCTCTGTAGTCCCTACCACTCCCTAATGTTTCATACACTGGCCTGCTTGTCTATTTGTTATCTTCCTGGATCCTGTAGACCCTTTAGTCAGCCTGTTTAATCCATGCTGCTTGGCGACTGAGGAGAAGAAGAAAATTATAGACAGGTTGTATGTGGGTGTCCATGTGTTAAAATCCTTCTTAAAACTCCTGATCTGGCTGCTCTCCTTTCCCTACGACCAACTTTCCACCCAGCCTTGCTACATCGGACCTAGTAGACTAAGGCTCACCAAGATGTGATGAGCCTAGCTTCCTACTCCCAAATGAAATTGCTGGATATCCACACAGGGTCCTCACTTCTGAGTCCCATATGCTGAAGGCCAGAATTACAGTGGATGCCAGGTCAGTTTCATGTACTGTGCCCCTCTCCATTCCTTCTTCATTCAGCACATATATCTGAGTGGTTGCTGTATGCTTGGCACTGCTCTAGGCATTGCACTTGTCCTCATGGATTTTACACTCTATGGGGGAAAGTCAGAAAACAAATAATATGTAATACATAAGATGCTAGTAAGTCCTATGAAGAAAAATGAAATACAGAAGAAGGGTTAGAGGGTGACAGGGTTGCTATTTTAAATACAATGATCAGGGAAATTCTAATACAGCAACATTTGATCAAAGATCTAAAAGAGATGACGGTGTGCATGGATATTTCTGGGAAAAGTGTTCCAGACAGAGGGAAGAGCCAGTCTAGAGCCCTGGGGTGAAATGTGTTGTAATACAGGAACAGTAGAGGCCAGCGTCACTGGATCAGAGTTGGATCAGGGGAGAGTGATGGGAAGTGAAGACAAAAAGGTCATTGGTTGGATAATGAGTTGGTTAGAGCATGCAGGACCTTCAAGGCCACATAAAGACTTCTGACTTTTAATCCACAGTGAAAAGGGGAGCCGTTGGAGAGTTTTAAGCATAGGAGTAATGTAGTCCAACTTGGGTTTTAAAAGAATCCTTCTGATATGCCACATGGCTTGAACAGGAATGTTCATAAGATTGTTCTCAATAGTTAAAGACTTGAAAACAAATCTATGAGTTCCAGGGGTCAGTTTTCTCATCTCTGATATAATGAAGTTATGCCTAATGACCTCTATGCAACTTCCAACTCTAATCATAATCATTTTAATAACAGCAGCGATCACCTGGGGGGATCTTTTTGGGATGGTGGAAATTTTCTAAACCTGGATTTTGGTAATGTTGTACCACTCTATAAATAACCTAAAAATCACTGAACTATACATGTCACACATATGAATTTTATGGTATGTAAAATCATACCTCAATAAAGTTTTTAAAAAATCCTTCTGGCTGCTTTGTGAAAAATAAACTGTAAGGGAACAGGAGTAAAACCAGGGATACCCCTTTAAAAGCTGATGTAATTATCCAGGTGAAAGACAATGGGGACTTAGAAGGTCATGTGCAGTGGAGGGAGTGAGACGTGGTCAGACCCTGGACATATGTGCAGGTGTAACCCATAGAACTGGCCAGTGAGAGAAAAAAGGGTGCCACCGAGAGGTTTACTAAACAAATGAAGTTGCCATTTTTCTTCTGAAATGGGAGAGTCTGTGAAAAGAGTGGCTGTGGGAGAGAGTGGGAGAAATCAGTTCTGTTTTAGACATGACAAAGTGAGATGCCTGCTATGCATAGAAGCTGAGAAATTGAGTAGGATGGAATATGTAAGTTCATTCGAGAGGCTGCTTGAGTGAAACTGCAATAATCAGTAGAAAGAACACCACTGTTTTTGTTTTTTTGTTTTTGTTTTCATAATAACCATTCTTACTGATGAGAACTCATAAACACAAAGAAAGGAAGGACAGACACTGGGTCTACTTGGGAGTGGAGGGTGGGAGGAGGGAAAAAATAACTATTGGGTACCAGGATTAATACCTGGGTGATGAAATAACCTGTACAACAAACCCTCATTACATGAGTTCACCAGCGTAACAAACCTTCACATGTACCCCTGAAACCTAAAATAAAAGTTAAAAAAAAAAAGAAGAAGAAAAAGGAAGAACACCACTGAACCACTGTTTAGCAAAATGCCTCTGCATTCTCGTTATGCAAGCTACTGGTAAGATGCAATGGGCAGACACACACACACACACACACACACACACACACACACGTCACATATATTTTTGCTTACAGTCACATACATCAAAGTCTATGTCTACTTTTAAAAGTTCAGCAGGTATTTCAGTTGTAAAAACCTTAGATTAGGACAGGCGTAGTGGCTCATGCCTGTAATCTCAACAATTTGGGAGGCCGAGGCAGGGAGATCACTTGAGGTCAGGAGTTCGAGACTAGACTGGTCAACATGATGAAACCCCATCTCTGCTAAAAATATAAAAATTTGCCTGGCGTGGTGGCACCCACCTGTAATACCAGCTATTCAGAAGGCTGGGCAGGAGAATCGTTTGAACCCGGGAGGCGGAGGTCACAGTAAACCAAGATCGTGCCACTGCACTCCAGCCTGGGCAACAGAGTAAGGCTCCATTAAAAAAAAAAAAAAAAAAAACCACAAACCTACATTAGGAGGTAAGGTAGAAGTGTAAATAGAGACAAAAGGCAAGAATATAATGCACTTCATGTTCACCATTTTCGTTAAGAAATAATATCAAATAACAATGTAATGATGGGATGAAGAGGACTAACATTGTGTAGACATTAATCATTCCTAAGTTATATATAACCAAAATGAAAGTCTAATTAGTATCCTAAAAAAAAATAAAAATTTAAAAGTAAGGCAGACAACAGTATGATATTTAGCTGCTGTATTTTTCTCCAGTCATCATAAAACCATAGACCCTAGACGTGTAAAGGATCATGTAGTAAAAGACGGACACAGATGAGACACAGCGCCCCCAAAAGGTGGAAAAACTTGCATGTGAGCATGTTTCTAACTTCCTCAGGAATATTGCATGAAAAGGGGCTGTGTGTCTACCTTCCAGAGGAAAATAATGAATCAATTGGGGCACTCTGAATATATCACAAGAGAACTGCTGTTGCTACACCAACTTTTCTCACTACTGCAGTTTAGTTTATAAAAAATAAAATAAGAGATCTCTATGAAAGTAGCTTGGCCGTGTAAGTCAAACTAGTAAATGTGCTTATCTTTGAACCCACTGATTCTATTTTCTGCATATTAGAAAATTACATAAAGGAGATATTTGGAAAGAATCAATATTGTTTCTCATATTTTTATTATATTACTAGTAATAATGTAAAATAGTAGAGTACTACTAACAAAATTAATTGAAAGTGAATAAAATATCTGTAAATGGAGTATGTTTAAATAAATTAAGGTGTCATCCCATGCAATTATAAAATATTGATGTGATTCTAAATTTACTAATATGAAAAGAAAATGAGGCACGTTGTTGAACATAAAAGAAAACATACATTAAGGAGGAGATAATTGAAGTTTCCAAATTTAAAAAATTAAAGAACATGGTATATAGTATAATCCCATTTGAGATACAGAAAGGCATGAGTGTCTTTGTGGGTGGAGAAGAAGTAGGGTGAAGAGGGCAGGGGATAAAGATATCCGGAAGACTGCTTACCAAAATACTAATTGTGTTTATCAATGTACACAAAAACTTCAAAGCTGGTTTTATTTTGAAATTTATAATAATACTACATGTTATGATCATTTATAATATAGATATATAAATTACAGTTACTGAATCAAATCTGTCTTCTTCCTCACCTTCTTTTAATGAGAAGAAGGGAGCTGGGAGCAGGATGCTAGTTCACCTACGTAAGCCCTTACTAGCACAGGTGTAGGGATTGAGCAGGAGCTGGGTTTGAAAAGAAACAGGAATAGCAAGGCAGGTGGGGGCAGGGAGGCAGATCAGGCAGGTGAGCTGGGGCAAAGCAACTACAGTTCGTTCCTTGGTATCAGAGGGGTCTGGCGCAGAAGACAGAAAAGTTTCCTGGACTGGAAAACGTGACTGGAATGGAAGGCGGGGTTGGGGAGGGCAGAGAAGAAAGTGGTTGACAGCAGTTAGGATTCCAGGAAGCAAAGCTGGCTCAAGCAGGTGAGGGGAGGTGGAGAGATCCCGAGTCCAGCCTCTAGCTCCGCCACAGGAAGCCCGCATCCATTAATAATTATCCACGGATCCTCAATAGCAGCTGTTGCTTTACCTTGGCTGGAGCATGCATCAACCCCCAAAGCTGGACTCCCTGGGTGTGTGTGTGATTCCTCACAAACACATAGAAGTGCCTTTTTCATTTGTTGGTTGGTTTATGGTTTGTTCGTTCCTGTTTGTAATAGGGAAGGCTTCATAACTGACAAGCCCTCGAACCCCACCCCCAAGCCACTCGAGAGCATCTCTGTCTCTTCCAGTCAGGGACTCTGTGGCTTTCCCTATTTTGAAGAAACTTTGCCACATTGATTAATGACCTACATGCAGTCACAGATGTCACAAAGCCTGCATGGCCCACCTGGCCAGCCCAGGCCCCTGAATGGCCCCTGAAAATGTCCTGTGCTCCTTCTTCCCAGATACCTCTTTTCTCCTCCCCCTCCCACCCAGCCTAGTGAGAAAATTTAAGTATTTTCTTTTTTATTAAACTAATAACACTAATGCTTTGTAATGTAAGCCCCTCCCTCTTTTTGACCACCTGCTACTATCAAAGTAGGGAAATACTTCCTTTTTGGAGGGTTTTAATGGAGGGAAAGGTCTTTTGCAGTCACTGATGCACCCTCCAGGAAAATTTCACAGTGAACAGTACAAGGGCACACAGGCCCAGATGTTCCAAGAAAAGTAAGTCCCAGAGATATGACTTCACTAAATCATACCTTTGCACAGTCAAAAATGGGTGTCGTTTTCGGGCCTCACATCCCCAGGAGTAAAGCCAGGAAAATCCTGGGCCAGCTTCTGGAGTCATTTCTGTCGCTGAAGCTGGGAAAGGAAACCCAGCTGGGACAAAGATCTTTGTGCAGAGGGCACAGCTCAGGCCCGCGCTGGTTCCCTGAGGCTTCCTTTTGATAAGTGAGTATTTAATCTGCAGGTTTGCAAGAGCCTTAGGCCTGGGCTGATGATGTCTGAGAAAGGTGGATACAAACAGGGAGGGCTGTAACCATCCCTGAAAAACATTTCAAACTGTGTTACAAGCTAGCCCTGCCCAAGAGAGGGCCCCTACTTCACTCTCTGCATGGCTCTTAAGTCTCTTCAAAGCACTCAATTAAAAAAAATGTTGCTTCTATAAAACTCAGAGCAGACTATTATCGAGCAAACAGCTGCCATGTGATTGGAAGCACAGGAAATGTTCCAAGGAAAAGATGCTTGGTGCTATTAATTTCTTCCTTTGTGTTCTAAATATGGTTCCCAGATATGGGGCAAGGTGATAGTGAGTGTTGTTTTTATTTTCAAAAATGCAGTTATGAAGGAGATCTATATTCATTGTAGAAATGTTTGAATATGCAGAAAATTGTAGAGAAAAATCAGATTTACTCATAATCTCAGCATTCCAATATAACAATTCTTTTGGTGATTAGTGGTATATTTTAGTACCATATTTCTTCTACTTTATAAAAAATATAATTGAGATCATATTGTATATAAAACTTTGAAATCTGCTTTTTTTGCTTAACACTGGTTCAAAAACATTTTATGTAATTTTTAAAATCCTTAGAAATGTAATTTTAGTGGCTGTATAATATTAAATCATATGAATGTGACATCATTTCCCAGAGATTTCCCAGTAAGTGATTCTGTGATAAACATCTTTAAGTCTCTCATTCTGCATTTCAGATTATCTCATGAAGACAGGTTTCTAGTGCTCCCCAGTGAAAGTTAAATTCTGTGTTTGGTTAATTAAAGGACAACATAATAGTTAGCAATTTTACCTTTAACTATCTTATTGAATATTGATATATCAGCAGATAAATGACTTTTCTATAGCTTTATCTCTTATAAGCCCTTTCTGAGTTATGAAATTGATTTCAAAAAAATAATCCAAATCCCAGGAAAGAAAAAGGAAAAAGAAAATATTTCAAAATGTTAACTGTGGCTGTCTTTAGGAGCTGGAACTTGAGTTCATTTATTTCCTACTTTTTATTTTACTGCATTTTCCAGATTTTCTATAATATGCACAAAACCGCTCTTACAATATTTCATAAAACAATAAAAGGTTTTTTATGAAAATAATGTATGCTCTTTTACATTTCTAGGAAAAGCTACTATCGATTATAAGCATTTTTAAAATTCATCCTCCTGTTTATTCAAGCCTGCAGTTGGGAAAGACGACAGAATTTCAGATTTTCATTTGTTCCAGAAAATGCTTTGTGAATAATTTAATTGGATTTAGGTAAGGGAAACTGAAGTTATTTACAAAAACATGAAATTATTTATTTAGTTCCACCTGTATCATTTGAGTGAACTTAAGGATACCAAACAACAAAGCTCACCTTTCCTTCAAGATATACTTGGTCATGTGTGCACACATGTGCATGCACACACACACACACAGAGACTCATTTAACACTTGGTCTGTTTGGCTCTACTCCCCACCGCCCCCAAAAGCAGGAAAGTAAGCCCTCTGGGGAAGCAATAACAAAGTGCGAGTCTGGTAGACGAGCAGCTCCTAGTCCCCCTACCCAAAATAAGAACCATGTGTATGCAATCTCTCTCTTCCCATCGTAAACATAATTTTTAATTATTGTTTTTCATTTTTATTTTTAAATGCTTAGACAACAAAAATATTTTGTTCCTTTCTCACAGAAAACCATAAGTCTGAAGTAAGTTGTGAATTATTTGGAAATGATTGGTTAGTTTAAACATAATCTTTGTCTAGCTTGCATCATAGGCCTTTTACACCAGAATCAAACCACCCAAGGAGGAGGACATGACCTGGTTAGCAAGGGAGGCTTTCCTGATCTGAAAAGATAAAAGTAAACAATGTTTAAGGAATATTTAAGATATTCATTATTATTATCACCATTATTATTAATGATAAGAAATAACAAAAGATAGCATTAAAAGATTTCATAAAACCTTATGCACGTGAAGCTCAGAAACAAAAGTTGACTCAGACAAGAAGCTTCTCTTAGCAGGAAAAAAAGAAAACTAGAAAATACTAAGAAAATTCTGTGGAAAAAGAAAGTCAAATACCGCATGTTCTTCCTCATAAGTGGGAGTTAAACAATGGGTACGTAAGAGCATACAGAGTGGAACAATAGACATTGGAGACTCCAATAGGTGGGAGGGTGGGGGGTGGGAGGGATGAAAAATCACCTGTTGGTACACTGTACACTATTGGGTGATGGGTGCACTAAAAGCGCAGATTTCACCAGTAGACAATATGTCCCTGTAACAAAACCGCACTTGTATCCCCTAAATCTATTTTTTTTAAATTCTGTGGAAAAAAAATAGATGTCTCCACTACAAGAGGGAAGGAGAAAAGACAATTAAAACAAAAAATATGCGGAGGAAACTGCATGCGTAATATTGTCATTAATATTTCTCCATGAAAGGACATAATATTGGAAAAAGCCTTTTTATCCTCAAGTTGCAGAAAAAATATAGTTATTTCTAAAGCCTCACAAAAAAATGATTTTAATCACAAGTATAGGTATAGAGAATTCTGGGCCTTTACATAAAATCAGATATACTACTTCTCTGGTTTAGCCTCAATAAGAAAAACCAGAGTTAAATTAAATATATCTTATAAGAGTTGAGGCTTGGTAAGTAATGTTCTTACATGTGTGTACCTGGCCATTCCTATTTCTTTATATCTTGTTCTATGTTTTATTCCATTGTTTATACTTACAATTAGATTTGCTATTTTTGTAAACCATTCTTTTTAATGGTATGAGTCTCTGGAGAAAAAGTTTAATTGACTTGGGTTATAATATGGTTTTCTTTTATGCATATTTGATAAAAAGCCTAAGAATCTATAAGCAAAAATCACCTGGTGGCTGCTACCCAGATCTTAGGCATTGGGCCAAGAAGAAGATATCCACTAAAGGGTTATAATGACAAATGCAAATCTAGTAATTAAAAGCAA